>NC_056734.1:234516135-234837385 GCF_019279795.1 Protopterus annectens | reverse complement strand
TTTAGCTCTTCTCCCTATATTTTTCTAACTGACTGAAGAATCACTGTTATTTAGTTACTTGTTAAAGCAAGGCAAGATGAAAGTGGATGAGTGTCATGTCCAAAAACAGAGTGCCCTCCTCACAACTCTCACTAGTATTCAAATGCAATCTAAATGCTGGTTACAGAATGACATCACATCTGGTCACCTGACTCTGTGGTTTCCATGCTACCCTCTCACTAGAAACTGAGCCAGGATCTGGCACTGATGTATCATAATACACAAAGAAATTTAGCTAAAGTTTATCACAGCATCTGTAAACTGTAAAATAATTTCAACACTTCCACCCTTCCTGCAGAAACTAACAAGCCATTCTCTGGCAGGGTAGCAATTAGTTCACCACTAAGGACAATAGAGCAGGATCCTAGCATGGGCTTTTCACAGACATTGCATCTCTGGCTGCATTCATACCTGTGAGCTAAAATCTTTGTGGCCTAAACCAAGTAATTTAATTTCAGGCTATTTTTCATAAGGTTAGTTGGGCTGATCTTAGCCCCTTCTCACCCAGTATTCTCTGTTAAAATATATACATTTTGTCAGTTACAACAATCCAGTCTGACATAGATGTATATTTCTTTTCTGTCCAGAAGGGTCCACTGTTGATACATTTTTTAACATAAGCAACTTTACAAATATATTTTTAATACAAGCATCTTTACAAATCAGTTTGATATTGAAATAACATATAGTTCTTTACAAAGCTCCAGCAAGCTATGCTGATATATGTTACACATGCACTGTCCTACTCCCCCCTGACACAGATGGGACTACCTCATGTCATCACATCTCTCCTTCTTTGAAGACTCAAGCTAGTTTTTCAAGTGACCCCGGAGGAACATTGCTTGCAAGAAATAAGCCTGTCTGGGAACACATTAACTTATATCCTGAGACCCCATCTGCATTGGTAGTGCTGACCCACTATGGTGCTGCACTGTCATGTCATATGCCTGCAACCCTAGGCTCCAGCTTAATAACTTGGCATTTTGCTGGCTGGTTTGATGTAGCCATGTTAAGGGATTGTGGTCTGTAACCACAGTGAATTTCCTTCCATACAAATAGGGCTGAAGTTTTTTCAGTGCCCATACTATGGCTAGACATTCTTTTTCTAAAGCTGCATAACATTCCTTCCTGCTTGAGAGTCTACAGCTGATATATATAAGATGGTGCTCTTATCTCTATGAGGAAACCTGGCTGAGTACAGCCCACACCCCATTGTTTGAAGCATCCACCTGCACAACAAATTATTTGCTGTAATCTGGACTGGCAAGGACAAGGGTCATCCCAAAGACCCTTTAAGCTTTTGGAATGCCTGCTCTCAAGCTGGTGTCCACACAACCTTTTCTGGGCTGTTTTTCTCATCAGGTCTATGAGGAGACCAGCCATTATATAAAAACTGGGAACAAACTTTCTGTTATACCCCACAATTGCCAAGAATGCCCTCACCTGCTTTTTGGTAACAGGGGCAGGCCATGCCCCATGTCTGAATAGCTACCACTTTGACAGGTTCTGGCTTGATCTTACCACTACTCACTCTATGTCACAGGTAGGACACCTCTGCCATACTCACCTGACACTTACTGGGCTTAATGGTCAACCCTACCATTTACAGTCTGCCCAGGACCTCCTTGACATGTTGAAGTTGCTCTTACTAGGAATGGCTGTAGATGGCAATACCATCCAGGTAAGCAAGGGCATAATCTCCTGTGCCTGCTAGGATATGATCTACTGGTCTCTGGAAAGTTGTTGGGATATTTTTCATCCCAAAGTGTATCTTGGTGAACTTATATAATCCAAAAGCAGTCACAAAGGCTGACCTCTCTCTAGCTGTGGGAGTCAAGGCCACCTGCCAGTAGCCCTTAGTCAGATCAATAGTGGTCAGATACTTAGCCCCACCCAGCTGCTCTAAGACTTCATCTGTCCTAAGAATGGTTTAAGCATCTGACTCTGTGTGGCTGCTTAGTTTCCTGCAGTCCACACAAAACCTGGTGCTGCCATCCTTCTTTGGTACCAGCACCAGTGGGGAGTTCCAGGGACTGCTGGACTCCTGGATTACTCCCAGTTCCAACATTTCCTGTAACTCCTCCCTCAGAGTCTGTCTATCTCACACAGGCACCCTGTAAGTGACCTATGTGATAGGTCTTTGGGATCCTGTATCCACATGGTGCTGCACCAGGTGGGTGAATCCAGGTTTGCCAGGGAACATGTCCCCAAACTCTTGTAACACTGCTTGGATTTCTTGAACCTGGGTAGGATATAGCCACTAGGACACTGCTACTCCTTCCCCTGAGGTATCAGTCTGAGCCACACTGAGATGTCAGTCACCAGATCACCCTCAAACTCCTCCTGCCACCCACTGCAAATACTCAGAAAAGGGCCTCCCTATCATGGCAAGGCTTCATCATATAAACATGGAACAGTTTGTGCCCCTGCCTCCAGCCTAGCAGTTTTACCAAATATTTAACATCATTGGCCTTCCTTACCACTTTCAAGGGTTCTTCCCAAGCTGCCTGCAGGCCTGCAACTTATTGTGTCTGACAGGAATGAGAACCATAATCTGCTGTCCCACAGCATACTCTCGAGCTTGAGCATTCCTGTCATACCAGACCTTCTTCTGCTGGTGAGCTCCTGCCAGGTTCCCCTGGGCTAAGCCCATGAGCTCCCTAAGCCTTGTCCTGAGATTTAAGGCATATGCCACAACAGACTCCTTGTGGAGTTCACACTCACCCTCCCACTCATCACAAATCAAATGCAAGGGCCCCCTTACTCTATGCCCATACAACTCAAAGGGTGAAAAACCTGTGGATTCCTGGGATACCTATCTGTGTGCAAACAGTAGATAGGGGAAATAATTGTCCCACTCTTTCTTAAACTGGTCTGCAAATGCTCTTAGCATGGTCTTCATTGTAAACTTTATTGTCTCCACAAAACCATTAGTCTGGGGGGTGGTAAAGGGTAGTCTTTAGGTGCTTCACCCCACAGTGCTCTCACAGACAAGCCAGCAGGTCACCTCTGCCAGTCAGTATTTCTCTCCAGAAACTGGCCCTGCTGAAAATATCTAACAAAGCATTTGCGACCTTCTCTGCAGGACAGAGCCACCACCTCAGGGTATTTGGTAGTATAATCTACTATCATTAGGATAAAGTTCTTCCCTTTGGAATTTGAGGTATTATAGTTTCATAGATATATTATAGTTTCATAGGTTAGAACTAGGCTAGCTGCCCTTGTGGGGCATTTCAAGTCTAGCCAATTACCCCAGGTGAGAATCAAATCCTGCACCTTGTGTCTGTAAGGTAAACACCTTAACCATTATGCCATCCTCCAATCCCAACTCAGGGACCCCACAATATCCTTAGCTACCCTCTGAAACAGCTCTTCAATCACAGGCAAAGGCATCAAAAAAGCTTTGACCTTGTTTCCTGTCTTGCCTATTTTGACACTGCTCACAAGTGCTACAGTACCCTATTACACCCCTTACAATCCCAGGCTGATAACATTTCTGCATAATATGCCTCTTGGTATGCTTTATGCCCATATGATCTGCAAAAGCAATGTCATGCACTATGGCTAGATGTGCCAGACTGTAGGCTCTGGGTACTACCAACAGCTATATTATATCACCCTTTAGCTTTCCCTCAAACGTCCACTCTATATACGGTAACCCTTTGTTTCAGTTTACAGACTCCAATATTTCTTGAGAATCCAGTGCCTTCTTAGCTACCTCCCTCAAGCCTCATAATTTAGGGTCCAAGATCTGAGCCTGTCTCAACTCTACCTTTTTGACCCTTCACAGCTCCCCTTCCACTGGAATTCTGGTATCGTCTGACAGTGGTGCCTCACTGAAAGCCTGGGTACTACCACTCACCTCTGCCATTGCAGTCACCCTGTCCAAGGGAACATCAGTACCTAACAGCAGCTGTGGCTCACTTTCAGTCTCACTGCTACAGGGTATCCCCTCCCTGAAGTAGCCAAATCACCAGCCCCGGCTTCATGTGTGTGGTCCATACCTCTCAACCTGGAAACATCAAAAATCTGGACAAGGCCCATGAAAATAGGTACAAATCTGTACACCGATTAACATCTAATTTGCATACATAGTTATGTAACCACACCCACTCCAGTGGAATGGTGGGATACCAACTTTCAAATGCAAACTGAAGAACAGACAACCAAAATATGGCACCAGAGTCCCACCCAGCCATTTCAATGTTCCATTATCTGTCTATTTCCCCATTTATCATAAACACTAATGTGTGCATACTGCTTTACTTCTACAATGATTATTTGGATTTTATTTTTACATTTTGTAGCACAATGCACAAACACTAATATAAATCTGCTAAACAAAGCAATACTGTCTCATAATGAAAATAGACTTGGCATTAAAACTTCTCTACCCTTGAAACTCACATTAATTGAACAGCATTGAAACCTACACCATATCCAAAGAAAATGCATGGCCAGTGGTGGATAAAGATTACCTTGGGCTGTTTTCAAATAATTGACCCCCTTGCACACAAAACAAGAAACATACATGTGTTCTTTGATACACTTTCCTGACTTTATTAAATTATATTCCTTGTACAGCACACTTGTTAGACAGAGCACATTTTAAATTTATCGTTTGAACATTTTTCCAGTAGGCAATGAAACAAAGTACATGAACCAATAATGACAAAACTGCCCAATTCAGAACATTTCCATCATTAAAAAAAAAAAAAAAAATATATATATATATATATATATATATATATATATATATAAATAGAATGACAGTAGTATAAGCCATATGCATCTTGCACAGCTTCTTGCACTTATTTTCAATTTCAGTTTTTTTTTTTTGGGTTGGGGCAACAAACATTTTGGAAAGTTGCTAGAATAAAATGTTATGTTATCACGCAGAAAAATGGGATGTCAGTGAACAAAATCTACTATAATGACAAACTGTCAAGAATATTCACATAACTTATTCATAAGAATTAATGGACTCTACTTATTTCTCTGTTTAAATCTAAAGAAATCTCTATTGTGGTAGGCAGGTTAATAGACATAAGCACTACTGAACATTAGCTAAAGTGGGTCCCGAAAATGGCATGCTCAGTATTAAATTTGTAGCATTAAAACCTTGCTATAATCTCAGGATTAAAGTTGTTGCAGTTACACACACACACACACACACACACACACACACACACACACACACACACACACACACACACACACACACACACACACACACACACACACACAGGTACAGATCTGTAGTGACATCAGTACGGCAATGCATGCATGGATATGGAAGGTGTACAGAACTGAAATTATGTCAGTCCAGGGGTATATGCTTACTCCAGTTCATGTACATTCTGTTACAAACATTTGTTCCAGTTGTGATGAGTCCATGAGTGACATAAGCACAAGTCCTCTTACAGCAAATACATTATTTCAGGTTTGCTAAAACTGGATTTCAGCAAAAAGTTCATTAATTTTGATGGGGGAGCAACCCTTTCCTGACCCCCCCCAAGGAGAGACACTCATTGCATTCTTAATTTATATATGCTAACTTGACAGTCTCACAACAGTGGAAAGAAGGGTAAACTCCTTGTTTACTAAAAACTGGTTTCAGTAATCTATTCACAGTAATTGGGCTGGCATAATTCACAGTTGGATACCTGCCATGTTCCCAATTCATTCGTACTATAGGTTTCTCAGAAAGATATTATCCTTTTCCTTTATTCCACCAAGCATGGTGCATCAGAAAGGTCACCTATGCTTACTCAGGCTTTTTTTATTCAAGGTGGCCTTTTTATACCCAGATCAGTGGCGGAAAAACAGTTGATAGACGACACAAATGTGCTACTATTTTGCCAGCAAACTGTTCTGTTAAACTAAGCAAGTTTGAGTGTGGATGCATCAGTGCACTGATTATAGCTCTCAGTTCTAAGAGCCCACCTCAGCCACAGAAAATGTCTGACATACAAAATAGGATAGTGAACCACAAATAAGAATAGAAATTCATACAAGGCACCCAAAACGATATACTTAAACTGATTAGTCACATAGCCTGTAACAGGTAAATGTTTCCATTCTAAGACACTACAAATCGTCAATAGTACATTTGATAAAATGCAGGCAACTAACAAGTAACTGCAATCATTTGTTATTCAAGCTTTTCAATTTGTATCTTATTTTATTTACCATTTGTCGTTAATGCAAATCTCCAAACTTATGGAGAAACATATATAATTATCGTCATTCATACCACACATTTGAGCAATAAAAATGCCTAGCAAACAAAATATATAACGGAACAATGAGTTAATACCATCCATGCTAAGGGGCATCATCAGCCAGACATTTTAGATGGCCTTGTGTTTATCTTTATATTTTATGAAGATGTATTGCTAAAGGAAGTGTTTTCCGAATTTCCTTGCAAATAATCCGCGCATGCCCCCCCCCCCCCACACACACACACACACACACCACTTTCTTCAGTCCTTTCTGTTCTTTCTGTGCAGGCACAGGCAGGCAGATCCCAAAACAGAACAAATGCTATGCTACCAAATTGCTCCATAATCCATTACAACAACGAACGCTCTCGCTTGCATCTGGACTTCCGGCGCACACATTCATTCAATGATTCAAAAAGCCAGCCAGAAATACATGATTGTGAGCCTTTGAGCTCAATTCCGACAAGCTGGTAGCCCCGACGGTGCTGACGTCATCGCATACATGATGATGTCAGCGCAAACCATGAAAAATAAATAAAAAATAAAAAAAACAACAAAAAAGTCAGAAATGAAGGGGTGCCACTTGGGAATCATGGCACCCCATTATTTGGACCCCAAAACTTGGTAAAAACCGAGTTATTCAGTACAGTTGGGATGTATGGTGCGGTCTGTCTGGGTCTCCCTCAGGCTACCAGACCCACATGCCTGTCTGTCTATGGGGGGGTTGGGGGAAGGTTTATGATAAGTTTGGAAGAGGTAATGGAGTGAAGTTTTGTCAAACCTATATGCTAGCAGGTTTGCTTTCTCTGTGGGGTCAGTGTGTGATAACATTAATCACTAGTTCTGCATATGCTTGGATCCTACCTTTTAGGCTACACACACAGCTGTAAAGGGTCTTATGGTTATCCTTGGCTGTGCTTGCTAGGTTTTTTAAAAGGAGCCCTTAGAGGATTTGACATGTTGTCTTATTTGCCTATTAAGGCTGAGGAGGATGCTTTTCCAGTGTTGCGGCCTCGCCTTTGTTTTCTTGGACAGAAACATTTTGAGTTTATTGTAAAGCATGTAACTGCATGCACACAAGGTACTGCATTGCTAAAAAAATTCCCTATCAGGACATCTGCAGGGATATCCTCAAGCACACCTTCTTGCTTGCTTCCTTTTCTACCTTCCTAAAGTATTGACTGGAGAGAACTACCCAAGCAACTACTGCTCCTCTTTATCCACTGCAGGCTTCACAATGGTTATATCGGAGGCTGTCTCTCTCGTGGCAGTGGCCTGTTTTCCATCCACTAAGATAGGATACAAACTCCTTTGGTAGTTTGGTACCCCTGTTGTCTCCATACAACTTACCACTGGCATGTTGTTATTCCCCACTTGCTGGCTTCCTCACCTTTTGTTCTCCATCTTGCTTCAGAGGGCATTTGTATGCTACATGGCCCCTCTGCTTACATTTAAAACATCTACACCCTGATCCTGGCCATGTACCTGAACTAGTGGCTTCTCCTTTTACTAGTGAATTCTGTTGGGGTGGTTTAGAGTGCCTATCATGGGTTGCCTTATATTCATGTGCAGCACTGGGCACCCCCTTCTTGTGCAGTGGTGCCCTGCTTGCCAAGTAGAAATCCTATTTTCTCTCCTGCTCATCTGCAGAGTTACACTCATGGTCTGCCAACCAGATTCTCATGTCCTCAAGCAAAGTGCTAAGGGCTTGTTCCCTTACCAAAAGGTCTGCCAGCCTTGCAAAAATGGTGTCCTGACACCCACCTATGAAAATAAATGCTTAGCTCAGCAATATAATCACATACACTTTCATCTGCTCTAGGTCTATGCTCACAAAACTTTCTTCTGTAAGATTCAGGTGTTAGCTTAAAACATTGCAATAAACATTGTTTAACCTTGTCATAATTTAAACAATCAGTATCAGACAATTTAGAAACAGCAGTTACAGCTTTACCATGGAGTAAGGGGTCAGGAACCATACCCAGAGCCCTTGGTCAACATCATACTGTTTACACACTCTTTCAAATATAGGAATAAAACTATCAAAATTATCACCTTCTGTATACTGTGAAAGACATTTACTAACCTTTGTTGCTTCTGGGATTCAGTTATTCCCTTCCCCGTTACCTCCATGACCCTGTCAAATAATCAGCATGTCCCTCTCATGTTGATGCTGCTTCTCATTTTCTTCGGCCTCCAAGTGCCACAGTCTCTCTGTTGATTCTATTTCCATATGTTTTGTCTCCAGTTCAAGTCTCTTTAACTCAGTATGAGGTTTTAAATCCTCTGAGAAAAAGGTGAACTGTCCTGTTTCTGAGAGCTGCACACCCCCCTCACTGGTTGTCTTCCTGGTTGCAGGTCTGTGCTGCAGCTGCAACTAAGGCTGAAATCTTCTTCTTCTTTAGTCAAGGTTGGCATACACCAGTCCTTTGGATTTGCACACCTTATCCAACTGATTCACTACCAGCTTGCCACAATCCTCTGCTGACATGTTTTTTAGCTTTCCCTTACTAAACTAAACAAACAAACAAATAAATAAATACAACTGTTGTGAAAAATGAAACTCTTTATGTTTATCTTGTGACTGCTGAGAGTACACACACCTTTAGTGATAACCGCTTACAAGTTACAGAAGTTCAACTAATATCACACCTCTGTTCACCACTATGTGACGTCCTTCCTCTGGGCCAGTGATCAACCAACTGCAATCCTATCACTGACACTAATATGTGACTTTGCCCTCTTGGCCAGTGATCAAGGAGCCTCAGTCCTCACCAATGATACTAGTGGGGAATGTTCACTGTGAGAAAAATAGACACACAGTATTTTGAGATGCAGCTCTCTGCACCAAGCACAATTTTCCTTAAGAGCACACAGGGAATGCACACTCCAGTCCTGGGGCTGGTCTTTCTATCCAGGCCTCAAATGACACTCCCCTCTGACCACTATAGAGCTGAATACTTAGGTGGGTGTTCCAAGCCAGGTCCTCCACCATCCTTTCTGTGAAATCTGTGCTGTCAGTGTCTCTTTTCAAAGAAGCTGTCACACATACTCTCTTTAAGATTTGATTTTCACACACACACACACACACACACACACACACACACACACACACACACACACACACACACGCATATACTTGGGAAAGGCTGGCACAGCTTACCCGCTGTGCCACCTCCACTCAGACTATAAGGTAGATTTACTGCTAAACATACAAAGCCAGCTACTTTAAGGCTCTTACACAAATGGTAGTGTTTAATCAAGCAGCAAGACTTGCAGGAACATGGAACCACAGTGCCACTAAATAAATGCAAGTACTCTCAAAGGTTAAATATTTTGTAAAAGACCAGCCAAAATGAAAGGTTTAGATATATTAAATAATAAATAATTAAAAACATGAAATAATGAATATATATTTAAAATAAACACCAAAATTTCAGTCACAGGATAAATAAAAACAACAAAGATGGAAAAACTCAGACAAATACAGAAAAAAAAATTAACTAATCTCACTATATTTTTCTAACTGACTGAAGAATTACTGTTCCCTAGTTACTTATTAAAGCAAGGCAAGATGAAAGTGGATGAGTGTCTTAGGATAATAGGATCATAGGAGTTTACTAGGCTATTGACCCAGAGGTCATTTCAAGCCTAGCCGATTCATCCCAAAGTAATACCATAGATGTGCTAGTCAATACCTAGGAATGCGTTTAGTAATGACTGCCCATGTCTAGACAGGTTGTGGGCACTATCTCTGGTAAGAAATTACGGTGCTCCATCCACCCGTTCATGTTCCTCTTGAACAGTGTCATAGAGGTACTCTGCTTCATATGAATTGTCAGCCTATTCTAAAGATGTGGCAGTTACTGGGAAACAAATCTTTCCCTCCAGCATGTCCTATTTAAGCCACAGGCCATATTTAGGTCCCTGGAATGGGTAGCTCTAGTCCCATTTGATTTACTGATATGCAGGAAATTCATTAGGTTTGAGTCTGTGATTGCTCCATAAGCCAGGCATAAGTCTCCCCTAAGAAGTCTATATGATACAGAGTACAGTGACAGGGACTTAGTTGGTCTGTGCATGGCATGTGCTGGAGTCCCTTGATCTTCTTTGTTAGAAACCTCTGAGTTCTTTCCAATTGCTGCAGATGCTTTGTATGATACATGCCGAATGGGGTGTTATACTCAATTATGGGCCAGACTAGTGCCAAGTACAGAGGGGTTGCAACCTCCTTTGCTCTCGAGGTGATGCCTTTACTAATAAAGTGTGCTATGTAGAAGGCTTTCCTTACAACAGTAGACACATGGGGGTCAAAGTTAAGGTCACAGTCTACTTGTGATCCCAGATCTCTTACCACTTTGTGGGTACTTAAGGTATTGTCATTGATTTGATAGTATGAAGGGAAATTGTTTTTGCTGAAGGGAATGACGATACATTTCCTTGCATTCAGTTTGTGACTCTGACTAAGACACCAGTCGTCAGTCTGTGTGAGACAATCCTGGAGAATATTGACATCATTTGGGGATTCAAAAACTGCACCCAGTTTGCAGTTGTCTGCAAACATGGTTAGTCACAACCGCTTACTTTTGTCTTGAAAAGTATATACCACCGACAGGTGTGGCACCCTGCTGGTGACAGGTTTGCCGGCTGATGTGGAGTCACCCACTTTGACAGTGTGTGACTAGTTTGTTAGCCAGTTGGCAACCCATCTTACAACAAAGGGGTTTACATTCAGTTTGCTAAGGTTATCAGTAATGCCTGAGTGTGGGATTGTGTTGAAAGCCCTTGCCAAATCGAGGCATGCCATGTGCAAAGATTTGCTCTCGTCAATGGCCCTGGTCATTTTTTTGAAGAAATCCATCATATTTTACAGGTATGATCTGCCCTTGATGAAGCCAAATTGTGTAGGATCTAGGGTTTGGAGGTCACCTATGTCTTTATAGAAATCCATAATGATACATTCCATGGCCTTACAGATGAGGCTGGTCAGGCTTATGGGTTTGTAATTCCTCGGACATGTTGCTAGGCCACCTTTGTGGAGAGGCATAACTGTTGCTGTTTTCCATTCTGCAGGAACAAAGCCCATGGTTAGGCTGTGATTAAAAAGGATACCTAATGTGACACTAGTTCATGTTTTAGCTTGTTTAGAAGATACCCTGGGATGCCATCTGGTCCCACAGAGACTGTGTTTTTACCTTGGACAAGGCTTTAATGACCTGCTCCTCAGATATGTAGGGTGGGGGGGTTGGGGGAAGGTTTATGATAAGTTTGGAAGAGGTAATGGAGTGAAATTTTGTCAAACCGATATGCTAGCAGGTTTGCTATCTCTGTGGGGTCAGTGTGTGTGATAACGTTAATCACTAGTTCTGCACATAGCTGTAAAAGGTCTTATGGTTATTGTTGGCTGTGCTTCCTAGGTTTTTTAAAAGGAGCCCTTAGAGGATTTGACATGTTGTCTTATTTGCCTATTAAGGCTGAGGAGGGTGCTTTCCAGTGTTGCGGCCTCGCCTTTGTTTTCTTGGACAGAAACATTTTGAGTTTATTGTAAAGTTTTTGATGCTGTATGTCCACCATGTCACCTTGTTTTTACTTGGGACTCTGGCTTTGATTCATTCTGGTAAAGCCAAGTTTATACACTTATGCAAGTGATTGTGCAGGGATTTACTGTAAGCTTCAGTGTAATTACCACTTCCAGTTGGCAGTGGGGCTTGGAATGCATTTATGCCTTAACCTAGGAGAGCATAGTTTACCTTGGTGAAGATTTTTAGTGTGATTTTTGCCATATGTGAGTTCTGGTGTTAGTGCCAGCTCGAAGGTGACGGATTTGTAGTCAGATTTAACTAATGAGGGTCTGACTGTTGCGGTAGTGCATCTGTTTAACATGTTAGTGAGAACCAGATCTAGAATCTCCATTCCTCCTGTCAGGACATGGACAATTTGTTCCAGGGCATTTGAGTTAAGAAAATCAAGTAACTTTTGCGCTAGCGAGTTAGGGCTAGAGTAGGCATCCCAGTTGATAATGAGATAAATGAAATCCCTATAACCAAAGTGTTTGGGACTATTTGGATTGACTCCACTTTGGTCAAGTAGGCTTCATGCATGTCATGACTCATGGAGGGGGGCTCTATAACTGGCTATGTCTTGAATGGGTGACTTACCCACAGTACCCTTACTTGTAGTAACTCCATGGAGTTGTCCTTTCTAACTAGATGGGAGATGGATTTATCTCTGATATAGACAGAAACAACTCTTCCTTTGGTTCTCACATTTTGTTTTGCAGTCTGAAGGTGTGGAAGACATTGAAGCCTTACAAGGCAGGGGTACTCTCTGAGGTCATGAACCAGGTTTCTGTGACTGCAGAGACATCTGCATCTTTCTGTGATAGAAGTGTTTCCAGGGTGTGGAATTTTTGATTTAAGCTCCTAGCGTTTAGCAGCATGACCCTTATTTTGTTATGATTGGCAAATTTCATGTCAGTAAGTTTGATTTCAAGGCCTTGCCTAAAAAAGGCACTATGGTGGAGGCAGGAGCCTTTTCCAGCAGTCAAAAGCCTAGTGGTGCCAGGTGCAAGCTGTCTCTGGCAAAGCAGAGAGGTTTGTCGACCATGACTTTCCAGGCTGACAGAAACTGGATCCCCTTTGAATGACACCAAAAACTATCAGTTATTGAAGTCAATCATTTTTGTTTATAATGTGGCATAATTATAGGTGAGGGTAGTATGCTGCTCAAGGCTAGGGACACACCTGCCTAGTACATATACTCAGAGAGCTCAATTATGTCTCTCTTTCTATAGTCCAGTGAGGTACATCTCAGATCATTCACTCCAACATGAACTATGACAGAGTCATAATGGTACTTGTTGCTGAGAGACCTGAGTGCATGCATGATCTGTTGAACCTGGCACTGGACAGGCAGCTGAACGTGACTTTCTCATTGTCCAGCCTGGTGAGTAGGACATCTGTGTGTCTTGCTATGGAGTCTCCAATGACAAGAAAATTTGATTTTTGAGTGTGCCTTACGGGCTTGGTAGGTGAGATACTGGTATTACTATCTGTCATGGGTGCTGTGAGAACTGTGTTAATTGTAGCAGTCTTGCATTTTGGAGGTCTGTGGTGTGTCAGTAAGTTTTTTGAGAGACCTTCCGTGTATGTTGAGTTTTGTGTTTGATGTGTACTATGAGTATGAGTAATGCTATTATGTGCATGAGTAGTGGTGGTGGTGGGGGGGTTGATAACCTCGTCAATGTTCAATATATGAGAGAGCGTGGATTCAAGAATCTTGGTGTAGATACATCTCTCACACTCTGTACTAGAGTGAGTTATTAGTATTGGCTTGTCAGTGTACATGATGCAATTGCTACACTGCCTCAAGAGACCCAAGTCAACATGGGTGGCAGGAGAAACAGGGGTAGTCCAACTGTCCATAATGCTAGGCTGAAGAACTGTTATCACAAGGGGGGACTTTCAGGGCCAATCAAGGAGGAGCTCAGTGGATGGATATTTTTGCCAGGTTTTTTTTTGTTGGTGGAATAGGTTACAGCTCACTAGCAGTATTTTTTGACTGGAAAAGTATGAGGGCTATACTAATGTCCTACTGCTGTATCTAAGGGGAAAAACTGTTGAATTTATTTGTCTTTCGGCTATGGTGCAAAATTGTGCTGCAGTGCGCGGTGTGCAAACAGCCAGAAACCTGCTCAAATTCAAGGCTTAAATGCCAGAAGATAAAAACTTGAAAAAATAAAAACTTTAAAAAGGTCCAAAAGGACCAATGAGGATGCTTACTCCAAGCCCTTAACCAACCACCCTTCACCAGACAGGTTCCAATCAGCACACTTCTCTCACTAGAGTGCAGAAAGGCCCTTTCTGATCAAAGATGGCCAGGAAAATGTGCTCAGAACAAACAGCCACTACAAACAGACCCAAATGCAGCAAACCTGTATCTGGACAATACTACAGCTACTAGCTACCCTACTTTCTGCAGAAGACACTATAGAATGTTTAACACAGCAGATAAATAGCAGTGAGACACTCAAAACACATTTTAAAAGCAGAAAAACATCAAGGAGTCTCCAAAGAATGTTTTAAACAACTAACAAATAAATTATTTAAACACTGCTTGGTGGGAAAACCAGAACAAGCAGAACAAATTGCTCTGCAACAGTGAAAAGTACCAGCAAATACTTAATAAAAAGTGAAAATAGCAAAATTAGCTTAGCAAACAGTGAAAATAGAAATAAAATTAAATTTAACAGGCACAGTAAGACAGGCAATTGCAGTACAACAGTGCAGTTTAGTTCACAGTTTAGATAACAATCTAAAGTTTGATATACACATAGCCCAAACAATCAAAAAAGTGAACAAAAAGCTAGGTCTACTGTATCGGAACAAGCAATTCATGACCAATTATACCAAAGCCACTATTGCTAGAACACACCTATTATCCACCCTACTGTATGCCTCCCCTATCCTGACTAATCTTCACCACAGCGAACTAAACAGAATGGCATCTTGCTATAACAAGATTGCCAAGTTTGCTACAGGTGCTTCTAGTTGATCACATCACTGCCTTTCCCTCAAACAACTCAGCTGGCTTGAGTTGCCGCAACTACATCTTACTACTGAACTCTCTACAGCCCCCAGACTGTACTACCTCTCTGACAAAACTACAGCTTTACAGGATCTAATATAGCCCTACACCACCACCTGAACCTTAAGATCAACAGACCAAAATCTCATAAAGGCCATCAAACATAAGAATGAAGCAGGTAAAACTCTTTTTGGCTGTACTATAGCAAAAATCTGGAACTCACTCCCAAATCATTTAACTACTACAAGCTCTGCTTCACTATTTAAGAAACTACTCAAAACCCACTATAATAACAACTGGCTGTGCACATGCGACTCCCCAGGCTAAGTCACTATATTGCAGAGTTAGAAGGTTTCTGCCAAAGATCACCTATAAGTTTCAAACCTCTGAATACCTATTCTTACTAGAAATCTATAACCTCTGAATACTTATTCTTAACAAACAATGGTCCATTTTGAATGTATTGATCTAAATGCCTGTGTAAAATGTTGAATTTTTATTCTGATGCAATTGATTTTTTTATGTTCTATGCAGAAATGTTAAATATGTTTTCTAAATGTTTAAAAATACGCCTTAAGAACACAATTATGTGTTTTACGACATGTATTGTAGCATTGTATTAAGTGGAGCTTTTCTCCCTGGGCCTCCAGTGAAAATGGACCTGTTTCCAGTCGGACTTTCCCAGTCATCAAATGTAAAATAAAATAAATACATAAATACAGTAGGCAGCAGGCAATAAAAAGTGCAGTAAGTAGTACAAATAAGCAAAAAACAGGCAACTTCTGTTATTTGGGAAGCTCAGATGCTTCTAATTGTCTGGTACCTTAGCTCAGAGTTGCAGATGGTAGCCCAGCTCAGTTCAGCTTGGTACAAACAAACAGAAACCTACTCAAATGTTGTTGTTGTTGTGTCTTTCGACTTATCCCGGTTAGGGGTCGCCACAGCGGAACTCCGGTCCGCTAATGTTTGGTAGTGGATTTTTACGTGCCGAGTTACCAGTCCTGATGCAAAACCTTCAACAAAGGCTCATTCACGCATGCCTCCACATAGAAGACGCTCTAGCTGAGAATCAAATGGGACAATGTCTTGTTGTGAGGCGATAATGCTACTGCAGCACCACTACCACGGGGCAGAAACCTACTCAAATGCAAAGCTTAAATACCAGAAGCTAAAAGATTGAAAATAACTTTGAAAAGGTTCAAAAAGAAGCTGGGTGCGCAGATTGGATTGACTGGGGAGATGATTTTTATGAGCTATGATACAGAATCAGAATTGCGCAGACATAGTAAAGCCTTTCTGAGTCTAATTATGGTGACTTCCAAAAAAAGCAATTACTAGAAAATGGAAATCAAAGTCTAGACCAACTTTATTCGAAGTAGTGAATATAGTAACAGAGATAAAACAACTGGAATTGAGATCTTTAGAAAAGGGAAGGATCAAACTACATAAGAAAAATGGGAATTGAGGGAACAATACACGCAGAGAAGGAACGAGGTTCAAGAGGCAGCATTTGAATGAGCCATGTGACGCTTAACTGACAATGACTGGATAGATTATATGTGATGTATAATGTTTGCAACTACAGTTGTTTCAATTGTGTTTATGATATATAATGCTTGAAACTAAAGTGGTGTCAGTGGTGTTTGTTTTTCATTTATATAAATGTAAGATTGCTTATGTCATAAGTGAACATTTAACAAAGATGTTTATTGGAAAAAAAAGACCAACGTCATGTCCAAAAACAGATTGCTCTCCTCACTTCTCTCACTAGTATTCAAATACAATTTCAGTGCTGGCTACAGAATTACCTCTAAAACACAAGTGACGCCAGGAACAGAACTCGGATGTAAAGTAGACTATTTTATTAAATGCTTTTCGTCTAACTTAATAGTTCGACTTCTTCAGACAAACCACATTCAAACATCCAAAACTTTAAATAGTAACATTTGTTAAAATCACGTGAAAAAAGACGTAAAATTTAAAAAAGAAATGACATCTAAAAGGGCAACAGCTTTGAGTAAGGCAGCATAAATTCCATTCATAAAGAATGTGTATGTAAATTAAGTTTTCATTCAATAAATATGTATATTTCCAAATAATCAATATATCACATAAAATTCAAAATACTTATTAAGCATAATTAAATAAATAATTAATGAATAAATATGTTAAAAAGCTGAAACTTGGAAATAGTATAGTATCCTATATATGCTGAAAAATATATAAATATGTAGAAAACTGTGAATAGCCATATATGCATATAGCATGAATAGTTATATTAACATACACCATTTGATGTTAACAATAAAATCTGCATTTGTATGTATAACTATTTATTTTAATATTATTTTAATATTTATTTAATATTTATTTATATTACATACTTTAGCTTATTTATTGTTATTTATGGCTATTCACAGTTTTTTACATATTTATATATTTTTCAGCATACATAGTCTACACACATGAGCTCTAATATAAGCCTATACTATTTCCAAGTTTCAGCTTTTTACCATATTTAATCATGAATTATTTGGTATTTACTTATGCTTAAGCAGTATTTTGAATTTTATGTGATATATTGAGTGTTTATTTGGAAATATACATATTTATTGAATGAAAACTTAATTTACATACACATTCTTTATGAATGGAATTTATGCTGCCTTACTCAAAGCTGTTGCCCTTTTAAATGTCATTTCTTTTTTAAATTTTACATCTTTCTTCACGTGATTTTAACAAATGTTACTATTTAAAGTTTTGGATGTTTGAATGTTGTTTGTCTGAAGAAGTCTAACTATTAAGTTAGTCGAAAAGCGCTTAATAAAATAGTCTACTTTACATCCGAGTTCTGTTCCTGGCATCACTTGCGTTTTAAAAGTTACAGAATTACATCACTTCTGGCCACCTGACTCTGTGGTTCCCACACTACCCTCTCACTAGAAACTGAGCTAGGATCTGGCACTGATGTGTAAAATGCACATATTGAACTTTAGCTAAGGTTTATTACAGCATCTGGAAACTGTAAAACAATTCCAACACTTCCACCCTTCTGCAGAAAATAACAAGCCATTCTCTGGCACTGCAGGGTAGCAATTAGTTCACTACTAAGGACGATAGAGCATGATCTCAGTTTAGGCTTTTCACACACATTGTATCTCTGGCAGCTTTCAGACCTGTGAGATAAAATCTTTATGGCGTAAACCAAGTCATTTCATTTCAGGCTATTTTTCATAAGGTTAGCTGGGCAGAGCTTAACCCTTTCCCTTTTAGTATTCTCTGTTAAAATATATACATTTCATCAGTTACAACAATACAGTCTGACATACATGTATATTTCTTTTCTGTCCAGCAGGACCCACTGTTGATACGTTTTTAACACAAGCAACTTTACAAACACATTTTTAGCACAAACATCTGTACAAATCAGTTTGATATTCAAATGACATATAATTATTTACAAAACTCCAGCTAGATGTGCTGGTGTATGTTACAAATACACTGCCCTACTCCCCCTGGCACAGCTGGCTCTACCTCACATCATCACATGCAGAGTTTGGTATTCTGACATCCATTAATTTCATGAATTCATGCATCAGTGTTCACTATGATGAAGATAGTACATTTCTGCAGGTATACTTCTCTTATCAATAGATGCTCAGATAACAGTATCATTAAAAGTGGACAGGCTCATTCCACCATCCAAAGGAATGTACTATCTTCATCATAGTGAACACTGATGCATGAATTCATGAAATGGATAAAATGAATAAACTCTGCAATCAATAATACAGACCATCCTATCTAGTGTATGTCCAGATAGGATGGTCTGTATACATAGGTAGTTCAATACCAGATACACACTTTATTGGTTTGTTGTAAGTTTTGTCAGCTTATAATTTCCAGGATATAGTTCATAGAACGTTACTAGGCATGCAGTCCAACAGACAATTCAGTAACCTAGTGCAAATTCACAATTACCGTCAAAGCTCTGGCTGGTTAAATGACTTTCTCAGACTTATACTGTAAGCAAATGGAGGCTGAGATTATTGAACACTGTAGTACAGGAAGCAGCTTGGCACACGGCCATACCTTAAACTCCTGCATCAGTTTCCAGACTAGTGTTTTAAATGTTTCATTACTTAATCCATTAGAGAGTTACACTAGGAATATTATATACAGTTATGGCAAAATTATACATATTACTACTGGCTATAAATAACTTTTTACAGTTAAGGATAGATCTTCTGGTCTCAAATACCCTTCAAAAAGGAAGTGCATTTATTGATATAGCTCTATTTGCCTGATTAGCCTGGTTAGAGGTATAGCCAGGATTGTGGTGCCTTCAAGGTGATGAGGAGTGTGCTCTCCCCAGAGACTATTCCACCTTTGGCTCCAGCTACTCTTTTCCCAAAAATGCCTGTGTCAACCTCAACACCATCTCTCCAGCCCAAGCGTAGACAGCCAATGCTCCAGGATGCCACAATGGATGAGACTCTCTTTCCTGAAACCTCTCCAGAGTATCCCCTCTGAGGAAGTCCCTCGGAAGAGGACCGGTAAGAGAAAACACCAAGACTCCCCTGAGTCTGTCACATCGGATATAGACTTAGAAGATTCATAAGGGTCCCCACGGTCACCCTCTGAGGATGTCTCCTTTTCAGATATCTTAAAGATCCTGAATTAGAGAGGTCACTGGAAGACCCTCTCCCCTTCTGAAGATGAGTCTGCATACCTGCAGGCATTTGGCTCTCGACCCTCCAACTCTTGGGGTAGTCAGTCGAAAGGCATGGGGGGGGCTCTCCAGAATCCATGGAACCTGTTCCAAGGAGGCCCAATAAGTTCATTACTGCCCTGGATGATGAGCAATTTGTTAACCTAAATAGAATTGCATAGGGTATATGATACACTTCTCTTCATCTGTGAGTTTGTGGTAATGAGCTCAGTGTCAGACTGAATTCACACAACCCTAAACATGCCCAACTGATAGAAAAGATGATCTTCAGGATTGATTTCTTCTTCAGTTATAAACCATTCATTGCACTGTCTTATGCATATGTGTGACTTCAGCACATAGCCTCCTAACTCACTGGTCATAATCAACAAGTTGTGCCTGGTGTTTATTCCTCTTCACCCTTCCTCCTCACCTGAAAGGTGCTCCACTGCACTATTCTGAGTCATCTGTTGTTCACTGTGTATATACTATTATAAGGAGATGATTTTCATAGAAGATGTTTAAGCAGTGCTTTGTATAGACAACACAGAGCTTTACCTCTCATTTCCTCAAGATTCTATGTTGACCTTAAACAATCTTGCATCATACTTGGAATACATCCATGACTGATTGATCAATATTCAGTTAAATCTCAACATCAACAAGATGTTTTTATGGCCATCCATGCATCATTTTAAGTCTGCCTGCTCCAATTATTGGACCCAGATATGATCTATAGTGGTTACAAACTGGAATTCCTGTCATAGCTGTATAATTTAGGTGTGGCGTTTGATGATTAGCTCACTTTCAGGGGCCAGGTTTCTGCCAATACCAAATCTTCACGTTATTATCTGAGGAATATCTTTCTAAAGAATTATCACTGCCCAGTAACCAACACTGAAGCCTGAAGTTCATCCTTGAAAGGATTAAAAGTGTGCAGTCAAAGTAGATATCCAGCTCAACTCCTACACTGTCAACCCTGATCAAATCAACTGTCACTAATACACTGCAGAAGCTGCATAAGAATTATATCTGCCCAGCATCTGACACCCAAGCCTGAAGTCCATCCTTGAAAGGACCAAGAGTGTGTAGACAAAGTAGATATGTATGTGTAATCCATTAAACTTAACATATATTAAGAGTTACAGCTTGTAGACTCTGACTATAGGGACAGCTGAGTGTCCACATACACTCACCTGAAGTAGGTAGCTGTACTGGTGCATATGCTGTGCTAGAGGATGCGACTCTATAGCAGCCCCAACAACACCTATACCACTCATATATTTTACAGCATGTAATAATGGGCATTTGGTTTAACAGGTTTTTATGTTGTCCAAAATAACAGCCAGTACATGGCTTGTTTCTTCCCCATCCTGAAGCAGAGCAAGTTATTTGTTTGCTTTCATTTTCAGACTATTCACTACTCCTTTTCTACCTTTACTATAGCATTTTGCAGTTAATACACTAAATACTTAACTACACTTCTATATCTCTGCTTAGCATTCTTGGGGATGTTTACTGCTCCCTGTAAATCTTCTTTCCCCCTCTCAGCTTCTGTTGTACACTATTCAAGTCATACAGTTGTTAAGCATCTCTGGAAACCTTATCACCTTATGCCATAACCAAAGCTGACTGATTGTTTTTCTCAATCCTGTTACATTGCTGATTCAGTGGTTGGGCCCTATTCTGTTTACCCTTGCTATGCTCAGGTTCACTTTACTCCCTTACCCTACCCCCGTTTGCCAAGAACATCTGCCTTCTCTGCATTTAACATATCCTAACTCCACCCCTACACTTTTTCTAACCTATCTTTGCATGAAAACAATCAGAACATAACCCTATCATAGTTGCTCAACAATTAGCATATCTGACTCATTGACTTAAAGTGCTGCAACCCAGCACGTCCTTTTAGAAATTATAATGCTGTAACTATTACTACACTCGTCCTGTTCAAACTAATATTTTCAGCAAAATCTAATTTACATTATATACAAAATGACTCTGTCTCAAACCCAACTATTGTGCCTCCTCAGCATATTAGCACTCTTACCAACTACCATAATTCACAAATAAATATAATTAATACTCCTGCTAACTCACACTCACTACACTAACAATTACCAAGTCTATAAATCTCCACATCACCAACACTGTACAAGCAAACTTTCTTAGACTATTTCAGTTACCTGTATCTTAAATTTAAGTGTCTTACCATATTAAACCCAAATAAAACTAAAACAAATGCATTTGGTCATATACTTTTCTTCATAAAATTTTCACCTAATAAATCAGTGGAGACATTCACCCCAACCCTAACCATTCCTGGATAAACTATTCCTGAATTGCATCATCATGCATTTATAGGCACTGACTTTTAACCTTCAATGTGATACCCATTCCTGCAGCCTGTCCAGACCCGATCCACGACTATCACCAATTTTTTAGTATCATAAGGAAGAATAAACAGAATAAAACACACACACACACACACACACACACACACACACACACACACACACACACACACACACATATATAATATAGATATAGATATATATATAGATAGATAGATAGATCACGCTATGATCCTTGACTCTTTTCCTTCCTTAGACTCAGCAAGATTCAGCATTTTAGTCTTCATCCTGTCTTCTGCACTTTACTGACTAGTGTGCAGAAACTCGATCATATGCCTTGCTGAATTAAAAGTATGCCACGTTTGCAAGATCTCTTCTCAGAACCAGTGCTGTCACCAAGTCACACGCTTTGAACAAGGCAGAGTAAAGTAGCAGCAGCACCAGCACAAGCAGAGAAGAGAAGGACAGAGCAGAGTCAAAGCACAGAGAAAGGAAGACGTGAGGGACTGGCTTCTCCTTCATCTTCAACTAAAACATATAAGCTGTGTTTGCTTTTGAATTTGAATTAATTGTCTATTGGGTTCATAGGAGGATTACATTTTAAATCTGCTGGTTTGCTTTATATCTGCTTATAACTAATTAAAGACTTGTAGTTTTCAGTTTGTCGATTATCAGCTGTTTGTATCTGTTAGCTTGTATTTCAAACCATGGTGTTTTGCCCAAGACTTCATTTTACAAATAGCATTAAGAAAAAAAAAAACAGAAGGACACGGATGGGAATTAGTAGAAAAATGAGAAATGGTAAAACTGTATTATGCTTTACCAAACTAAGTTGATGATTTGATTGTAGTAATAAGAGAGGAAAGATTTATGGTAACATTAATGACTTTAACTGCAAGATACTAAGCTTATGCAGAACTGATGTTGAATGTGAAAAAGTAAAGAGCCAGGATATTGTATAAAATTGTAAGAAGCATATCTTAAATATACTATGATAAAGATTTTGCAGTTTTTAACCAAATAAATAGTTTTGCAGTTATGGAACAATATCATGAAGAAGGCAAAAAGTGCATTAAAACCATGGAAGGCATTTAGGATATTTTAGAAAATGAGGTTTTGTGTTTTTGATAAAATCAGTATTGTGGGTGCTATAGCTGCGTATACCTATTTCATGAAAAATAGTCTAGGAATATTTAAATGCCTGTTTGGAGGCTATCTGATTAAATCAAACTAAATCCAATACAGAAAAAAAGAGTAATATGTAGAAATTATTAATCTGAAAAACTGTTTTGTCTTCTGTGCATTTCTTTGTGAAAGACAATGTTATGAAGTAAAATAAGACAGAGTGCTCAGAAAGAACCCCACTTCCACTGATAAGAGCTGGGGCCATAAGGGACTGCTTCCACAGTGGTGGAAAATACATTTCACAGATGTTAGCCATAATGAGGAAAGATCTCATTATTGGCTAATTTTCATGTCTCTAAAATGCCAGTAGTTACCATAAATGCAAATTAGCACTTTACTTTGGTAATTTCTGGCAGCCATTGCATCTTGATGGACAGGCACCCCCATCCCTCTCTCATGCGCGCGCGCGCACACACACACACACACACACACACACACACACACACACACACACACACGCACACACACACACACACACACACACACACACACACACACACACACGCACACACACACACACGCACACACACACACACACACACACACACACACACACGCACACACGCACACACGCACACACGCACACACGCACACACACACACACACACACTCTGACATACCTTTTGCCTATTCCAGAACTGGCAGAATATCTCTGATGTACACTTTTGCTTTTGTCCCTGCCTTTGTAAATGACAGATCCTTACATTCAGTCATTGGAATTTCATTCTTCTCACTGTTAATAAAGTGCATCACTATGTTATATCTGTTGCCCTATTAACTATATAAATGAATCCACTTAATAGTTTAAAACTTCTCTCTATTGTCATCTAGCATTCCTGCCGGCTTTATCCTAAATCTTTAGTATGACCATATACAGGTGTGTTGCCTCCCACCCCACAAACCCCCCACCCATTTTTCTCAGCTGTCCCTGGTTTTACAGAATTCTCCTGACGTTGCCTCTCATGTATGCTTTGCCCCTTGTAGCTCATGGACTGTTGCAGTCACTGAATAATGCCAGACATTAGAATTTCATATTTCTTATCTATAAAATGTGCATTGTAACATTCACCCTCCACAGTTAGCCTAGAATCTTGTCTTCTTAGACAAGCTGCTTTCTGAGCCAAAGGTGCAGCATTTGAAATTTCTATTTCTTTTACTTTATTTTGTTTTCAAAGCATAATATTTTAAGAGTGCCTTTGGTATGTAGTGGTACAGATAACTATCCCTCAGCTAAAGAGCTGGAAAGGGGTGCAGGGATCAAAATTTTCCCCATTTTTTTACTTTAATTTTTTGTTTCAAACACATAAGGTAATATCCAATAATATCTGTGATGTCTAGTGGAAGAGTAAAGGAATAAAGCTCTACTGAGGAGCTATTTGTGTGTGTCAAAAGTACAGACATTGCATCTTTTCAGGTGCATTTAAGACATGATGTAAACAATATGCCTGATATCTTGTGTTCCTCCCACTCCACCTGTTTTGTGCTTCAAAACTTGCTCTGTTACATTTGAAAGTGCCTATGAGTTATAATATAAAGAGTAAGCTTGATGTCTAGCATCTCTTCACCCAATATTGTAGGATTTGCTCATTTGTCTAAGGGGGTCTGGAAGTATGACAACCCCCACAGAGTAATTCACACACACACACACACACACACACACACACACACACACACACACACACACACACACACACACACACACACACACACACACCCTTGCTATTAAAATCCCTGGCTCTTACCTTTACCACAATTTCACCCATTAGAGGCAATGGGTGAACATGAAATTTTGGCTGTATTCATTAACGCAACCTTCTGAGTTAACTTAAAATCTCTTTGCTGCATAAAGGCAATAGACAGGAATTTCCAGAGGGACAGCACATGACTAGTTAGCACAGCTACTCCCCCAGAATGTCTCATTAGCATTTCTGGTAGGCCAGAAAGGCAGCCCAGTGTAGTGCTACACCTCTTCATGGTACAGCACTGTGGTAGGACAGTCTCTGAATTGGATATGGTTACTGTTAGGGGTAAAACAAACTTAGTCCTTGTGCTAACCTTTTTGAATTCTTCTGAAAGATTTTGTTGGATGAAAACTAAGGAGAAATGATGTGAAACAAAAGAAATTATGGCAAACAGAGAGAAAAAAACATGAAGAAAAGAACACTGTAATAGGAATACATAAGAAAAGTCTTTGGAAGGAAAGATGGCAACAATCAGTTAATTAAAGAAAGCTGATATGAAGAAATTATAGGTTCATAGGTTCATAGGTAGGTACTGGGCTATCTGCCCGAAGACATATATTAGCCCAGCCACGTTGTGCGGTAGTTCCCTAGCCCCTTGATCTAGCAGCTAGTACCCTTGGCACCTATCTAGTAGAGCTGTTGGTATGATCCCTGGTGTGAACTTCTTGTTACCCATCAGTTAGCTTTTAACATGACAGCAAGAAATTATGAGTTATTTAATTTGTGTACGAGTATAAAAGGTTATAAAATGTAGTTTGTAAAGCAAAAGCAGACAGAAGTAAGGTTATAGCAAAAATGAAAGCAAACTGGATTTCTTTTCAGAATTATAATAGGGCAAATTACCAGCAAAGGGAAAAGAAAACTTTAAACTTATACGTAACTGGAGGACAGGAATTTCTGGAATGCATTTTCTTACTGTGTAAATCAATGAAACAAACAAAGCTATGTATCCAAAACACCAGAACTATTATTAATCGTAGCTTGATATGGCAAAATAAATAAATCAATAAATAAAAATAAAATAAAATGCAAGTGACTCAAAGAATGGAGAAATCTCCCAAAACAAGCTAAAGGAATCTTTGCCAGCATACACCTTAAGAAATCACACAGACAGTGATTTCCTATGGAAACAGTAATCATTTTGTTCTTCAGCATCTTCTGCTTTGGGCAAAGGGTGCTCAGGGAATTTTTCTGTTTGGTAACTTGTAGATACACCCCTTTTTAACAAGGATCCTGATGCAGGATTCTAAAATAAGCAGGGCATAATACACAGGTTTCATTGTGCAGTTGCATAAAATATTTATGAAAAGTGACCTGCTTTATTGTTGGCATGTTTTTTGCATTCATTTATTTTAGACTATTTCATTTTGATATCTTTGATCTGTTATAGGGTTTGATTGTGAAATTTACTTGAAAATGTGTATTTTATTTTAATCTTCACCCATTCTAATAAACTCCTCTACTCTTTATAATAACTCCTATGGGATCCTTTACATCTACCTAAATGTGGACTCCCCATAGTGTCATTACACATGCTGCTATTACATAATATCCTTGCTTGAGCACAGCCAAGATGTTGTGATGGCGGTGGTATCTCTTTTTGGGTCTGTTAGTAATGGATATTAAGCAGAGCCAAGGGAGGGTATAATACATACCTCTCAACCTCTCAGTGTAATAAATCTGGACAAAAGCAGAAGTAATGGGGGGATTAAGGCCCAAAAATAAGGACAGGATTTAAATATTACTCCTATAATCTTAGAAAGTTGCTAGAATGACAGATTTTCTATTATTATTATATATTTTCTGAGGGGATACGGTCTGGAACTGAAATGTCTGTTAATATTTACTATTATTTAGTGTCTTCAATATTCAATGATTTGCCAGAAAACCGCAAATTCTATGAGGAACAAACTTAAAATATGAGGCAAAAATTTGGACAGTCTGTGAAAATCCTGACAGTTAACAGGTATGGTATAATGCTTAACTCATGTAAGCCTATAGCACCTTTTGTATACTTCCAGTTAACACCCATGGCTCCTTATGGCGTCCAGACCTTTCTTGGGTCTGATTTTTTAACTAAGTGACTTATCAACTTATGATAGTCACAAATAGAAAGGGCAAGGATTTATTGATAAAATGACACTAAGATTTTTAAATTAGGGTGTCATGTAGTAGAAAAGCTTTGATTATGTTATAACTTTTAAGTTGATTTTTTTTGTGAAATGCTCTGCAATATGAGGATGTGTGTAGGCTGAAAGAGATACAACATTCCACACCAAATAGATGTTAACCAGTTAAAAGATTTCTGGAAGAGCACAGCAAGGTTTTCTGTTTTTTTGTATCCATCCCTGGTCTTCGGATTACAAAATTACCAAAGCAGCACGAAGGAGCTTCTGGCTGAGATTTTTTTTGGTACTCCAGCAGAGCTCTCAATGCTGAGAGGTTTTAGTTTTGTTTTACTAAATGTCTGTAGTCTGCAAACAGTACTATTCTAGAGCATTGATACATGCAATAGTGAACAGTCCAAGCATTTGTTTTACCTGGTTGGTTTTGTTGTTGTCCCATATCATCAGAGGAGTGGAGTTTATGACCAGATCCAGAGTAGAGATGAGGTAGCCAGATGATAAATGGCAACTAGCAGACATGGGCTTGGTAGATTATATATTAAATTATACTCAACTACTAATTACAAGCCACATTCCAGCAAACCTTACTGAACCTGTGTGTGTGTGTGTGTGTGTGTGTGTGTGTGTGTGTGTGTGTGTGTGTGTGTGTGTGTGTATCTGTGTGTGTATCTGTGTGTATGCATTTGTTTGTAAATAATGTTGCATATTTCTGTAACTGAACTTTTGGAAGTAGTAGTGTGTGCATTTGAATATGCATATGTTGTTACTCTAATCAGGTGTGCCTGATTGTCCTTAATGTTAAGGGCCTTTGTCGGTGATTCTCTCACCTTGAGTTTGAGCAGTACGCCCTAAACTGAATAACAGTCTTGGTGTTATACAGGTGAGGAAATAGTGAAGAACAGGAGTTCTATGCTGGATAAAATAGATTTTGTATATTTTAGTAGAATGTCTTTTGGATTGTTACTATGTCCAGAATTGTTGCTCAAGATAAGCATATTTTAACTTGTGAGTGCTAGCTTTTTGTTAGGATATTCACTTCACAAAATCTTATGAGGACTGCTTTTAGTTTGAAATATCTAGATAAAGACAGTGATGATCTGTCTGAGACATAATGGCCTTGATCTAGACCATAATCCAATGCAAGTTCTTAAATCTACCATGCCTTTTTGTGTGAGGGAACCAGGCTGTATAAGACCAAGAGGGGGGTTAACATTTTGGGAGTCCCCAGCAAGATTCAGTCCTAGGAGCTCCCAGACAAGGATTTTGCTACCACAATATATTGTAGCCCACATCTAACACTCCATCCGCAAATACCTTCTGCTAGTTAGCCAACCGTCATCACCATGACTATCTCCATCACTGTCTCCCCTTCCTCTCCTACCTCATTTGACCTCCTTCTTTCACTTTCTCAGTGCATGCAAGTTTCCTTACTTTCCTTACTATAGGAGATTCACACACAGGTGTTTATTGTTTTCAAAATAAAACAGTCATAAACTAACCGTAATAGCATCAGGGGGCTGCCAGACTGCAGAGTTTTGCACCACTTTTCTGGTCAAAGTTTGGAATCTGATATAACTTTCTCACTGAGCTGAGTTAAATCATATTTGTAATCAGTGTTGTCATTAGCTTGAATACTGTAAAACAAACAGTGATCTGCAGTGGAGTGGGAAAAGGGATGTGCCATGAAGCTATGAAACAAGTTGTTGGATTCTTGAACTGAGAGTTTGCGCCTTTCAGTTGATGGAGATGTTTTTAAGCTTTCGATCTGTCTACTTTTTAAAGGCTGTTCAATACAAAGGGATTTTTTTTAGCTGGATTTGAATATTATGAGTAAAAGTGTTTTGGACTAGGTATATTTGGCTGTTAATACCATTTACTAGCTTGCACTCTTGCATCTTTTAGCAATATTGTCTGAAGTTTATTTCCATTTTGGTGCTGATTTTTCAACATTGCTTCTTTCTGTCAGCTCAAAGAGAATGGCTTTATTGCAAATCAATACATGTTTAAGATGTGAATATTGCTAGTTGGTTTAAAATTAATTTGCATTGTTTAACTGATAGTTTTTGTATGTAAAGTGCTTATGATTTTAAGCACTGTAATAAACCTGAACTGCACGGACTGCACACAAAGGTGGTTATTTGAAAATTGTACTTCTTCTTTTAGCAAAAAACACTTGTTTTCTTATTCCTACAGACAAATAAAACAATGATGTGTTAGCTACAAGTAATAAACTGATTCAGAGCACTTAGGTTGTTTCTGAATAGAAGAGCTGGTTAAACACAGTTTCACATTAACAAGTTCTAATAATTGAATGGATATCAGGGTCAGCTTTTTAGTTATGGAACCCTGCAGAATTACCAGAACTATGGGGTCACAGTAGAATTAATAGAATCAACATAGGTATGTCAGGAGTAAAGACTTCAGGCCCCACCACCTAAAAAGTGATAGCTTTGGGGAACAGAATTAACAAAATCAGTGTTTCCCTCATCATGAATAATGGTAGGGGGACTTGAGCAGTCTACCAGGATTAACAAAGTCACACCCTTAACAGAAAGAACTGAAATTGGGGGCTAAAACTAGATTAAAAGAGTCCAAGTGGCCCAGATAAAACTGGTTCAATGGACCCATGGAAACAACAACAACAACAAAAAATAAGCCAGGTGGTCTCAGCAAGATTAAGTGAATCATAAAGCCTCAGCAGGCTCAGCAGTCAGTGGATACTCTAGCAGAATTAATGGAGTTAAGGGATCACCAATAACACTGAATGAATTGTGCCTCCACAATAATTAACAGACAGGTTGCCACTGCCACATAGCAATTTTCCCCATTGTATCTGGAAAACTGAAGTCAATCAGAAAATCATGAGATCAGGAAACTGACATTACAAACCGAACACCAGAGGTTCTAAAGTTACCACCTCAAGACATCCAGTTTTGCTCAAGCACCACTTCTGTGTAAATGTAACTTTATCTGAAAGAGATTAGAAAGAAATAAGGCATTTTTTTTCTGCAGTGATGATGAGTGTGGCAACAAGATGGAGTAGGCATGACAAAGGCAGGAGGAAAAAGTGTTGCTTTTATGGGCTTTTTGCTTGTCTCTTCCATAGGGAGCAACCTTATTAACAGATTACTGTTAGTGGCGAGAATACTCACCAACAGGATTTAACTAAATCAAAGAGGTCACATCAGTGGTAAAATGAAATCATAAAGGCTGCTACTTGATAAAACAGATGCCCACACAGTTAAGTCTGTCTTTCCATCTGGAGTTATTAGGATTCTTTCTTTGCTCCCTCTTCATGTCTTTACTCAATGGCTTCTCAACCTTTGGCCAGTTGGCCCATTCATTCTGGGAGAACAGGAGACAAGTGTTTGTAGGCTAGGTGAGACCCCAATGGACATTTATTTCAGCCTAGAAAACCTATGACAGCTCTCTGTTATCTGGCAGGCATCAAGTGATAAAAGCAGGTCAGGTTACTATACTTGGGGTGTGGCCTACCCTCTCCCCCTGATAGCAACCATCTCCCTTTTGGCAACTCCTAAGGGTAAGCACAGCACCACAAGCTAGTTTCTGCTCTACCATATAATGAGAATGCATTACTGTAGAGCAAGCTTATTCTGCTCAGGTCTCCGCTGGGTGAACACCAAGTGCTCTTGTTATGTGTCAATCATATAGCAAGTTGTAGCTCCCTTCTCCAGGATGCAATAGCCACTTGATGCTGCTTCACTGTATTTATGATTCCACATCTTAATGCAGTCATTATGATCTGCCTAGTTTATTAGGTATACAAGACTGCTGTTCTAGCTTTTATTGGTTTGACAAATAAAATATCAAAATAAGATAACTTGCTTTTTTTTGCGGGTGGGGCTCTGCAATTCCAGGAAGGGTGGCAGTGACTGCAAGAGTTTACTTTTGTTTAAAACTGGTTATATTTCAAGACATTTCACATACTTAAATGTGATTATGAACATTGTGAAAAGGCAACTGGCCGAGAATGTTCTTATTTGTAGACTACAGAGCATGACTGAATCATTTAGCGTTAAATTTATTTATATTTGTGGAGGAGCATGACTTTCTCTGCCTTTGCATATTTGTACAAGTCTCCATAATAAATGTAGGGAGCTGGTCACTGGCACTACTACCATGAAATTGTTTGAAGCAGCTGTCTGCATCTAATCCAGATGTTTTACCTTCTCTTGTTCTGAGGCTTATTTTGCAGTTTCAGATCCCAGATCTAGAAGGATATTAATTAAAAAGTATCCACTGATGTTTTCTAATTAAAATTTAGGTTACCCACAGTAAAACTCTCTGCATTATATTGTCTGCAAGCCATTGATAGCTTAATATCTTTAAGTTCAATCAAGTTATGTTTTCTTTGTGTAGAATACAGAAGCTAGTTTTCTAATAATAAGTGGCTAAGGTTTTTCATGGCATGATATGACAATGGTTATCTTACACCAGATCATAAACAGACACAGAAAAGTACCCCTCACTGAATAGTGAAGAGTGAACACACTGACATTCTATAATATGCCTAGTTAAAACAATGATCTGCAATGAGCAGCTACATGGGTGAGAACAGAAGCATAGCAGAAGCAATAACCACAATGCAGCTAGCAGCATTTTAGTGGGAGTAGACAGCATTCTGGACAGAACATTTTGGAAACTAGATATAACAAAAAAAAATCATGCATGTGGGTGATAAAATAACATAGGAAAAAAGCAATAGAACAGCGATAATTATATGTGGGCAAGCATTATGAACCGGAACAATCAGAAAACAGAGATAAAAACGGGTGATAGAGTAAAAGAGAAAGCAAGCAGCATGACAGTGCTAACTTTCTGGTGCGTGCAACAATGGCCAGGAGTGGTGAATGAAGCATGGGGGGTGGACCAACATGTGAGATGGGTGGAATCCTCCTGAGTGAATGTTTCAGTGATGTGCACAACTGTACACAACACACAGGCAAAGCAGGAAGGTGCACTAGCACAACGAGCACACTAGCAATCAAGATAGTCAGTGAAGCTGAAGGCATACGCAGTGACCTTACAAGTCCCTTGGTAGATAACACCGAGGACAAGCTGAAACACAAATTCTCACCTGCCTATAGGAAAAAGCTTTCATATATAGAAGTTGGTTTTCATAAAAATCAAGAAAGCTTGCACTTATTGAAAAATCAAATTATCAAAGAAAGTACAATTGCAAATGAGCCAGCGGTTTATAGAGTGTGTGAAGAATAGCATACCTCCCCAACTACATACAAGAAGAAGATCTACTGTAGGATAAGCAGCTTATGTACAACAGGTTTTGTAATGGCAGGCAAGTATTACTGTGACACAGAGAAAATTGCTTTTAGATGGCCAATAAGATGATTACACAGGACATCAATACTCTTGCGGACAAACATGGACACTGTCATTTATGTATTCTGTCCACGGAACATTGGAGATGGATTTACCTTGATGGAGATGCATCATAAAATGGTGCCTCCACAATGGCACCACTCTTCAAGGAGGACAGGCATAGGTCAAATTGGCAAGTCACAGTGGTCATTGTACCCCTTTTCATGATGTTATATGTATTGTTGATTCCCCACAGCCCACAAGTACTATGAAGTATCCATATCATCTCTGGACAACATAGTCTTTAGTAGTACCTCATCATATCTCCATCACATGGTCCTCTTTATAAACAATGCACTTGCTCTCTCCCCATATGGCTTCATGTAAAAGCACAGACTGCACCTGATCTGTGCACATAACACAGAGTAGCTGATACAGCCTTTCATAATGTGTGACATACAATGTGCAAAGCCTCACATTCCACACCTTAATGCTGTTCTGAACCCATGGCAGATCCTTCATGGATAAGTCATACACAGTCAAGAAAGTCAGTGAGAACGGTGGTGGTAGTCAGCATTACTTGTGCAACCTCATGGCAGGCATTTATTGTGATCCACTATATATGTATCTATGAATCACACAAACAGCTCCATGCTGGCAACTGACAAGGTGTCACAAAGTCCGCTGTATGCTGCAGAAATGTCATTTCTTGGACATTGTCATGGTCAGCAATTGTTTCACTTCAAGCTGGTACTCTGGGTACATCCCATATACAGGCCACACTTCACTATGCAGTGCCAGGATATTTTGCTAAGTGGAACATACATACTCAAAGGCCTCCCACAGGGAATACTGTCTGATCTACATTATATGCTGTTCTCTCAAAATCCATAATGATGTACATTGGATTCAGTTGCATGCCAATATATACTGCTGTCTGGCAGTTGACTTAGAGGATTAACTGTTTCTTATGGTCCAGTGGTGTAAGGCTTGATTCCTTCTACCTCCATTTTCTTGGTACAAGGTTTGATTCTCTCAGTCTCCATTTTCTAACCATGTGACTCGGAGCAAGTCACTTAACCAGACACTGCTCCCAGACTGTGTCTGAAAATGGTCCATGGAGATCAGGGCTCTACCCTGGAAAACAAATACAAACAAATAAAGAAATAAGCTTGACGGGTAGGTCAATATAGCCTAATACTTGTCTTGAGTCTTTCCCATCATCAGCGCATACAAGTGGCACATACCTCCATCAATACCCCATGTACACACTGAAATGTATCATGTATAGCTGCTGCCATACCACTCTTCTAGTCAGTAAAATACCATCCATCATCCACACTTGTAAGAGAGTTGTCATGTAGATAGCACCATGTACATGGAGTGTTTGTCCTCCAGTATAACACTTTGCATATTGAAAGCTCCATGTATCAGCAGTGATGTTTCCCAAGGTGGAGAGTGTTTTCTGTGGCTATGGGCACAGCTTCCTACATTGCTTCCTTGCCACCTGTTTGTAGCAGTTGCTGCTTTGTAAGTATCAGCTATTCCTCCATGCTTATTCCTGTAGAAAAGTGTTGCATGACCACCTTTCCATGTCGCCTGCATTTGTAGCTGTTAGTGTCATGTGCTTTTCCACAATTCCTCAGACTGTCAGACTGTGCTATACTCAAGTTGATGGCATGTCCTTTACATGCTTTGGTTGTTTTTTTTTCTGATTGCAGTACCAGTGGCTTTGTTATTGTTGGTTCACTCCTGGCAATAGTAATTCCCTTCTATATACAGCATGGGCTTCTCTCTACTATATGCCACTGACTCATATCTTACCCTGTAGATCCTGGGGTGCAATCCTCCACATCTTCCACCTTGGAACCTTTCCATTTCCTTCCTCTTGGCATTTTTTAAATGCTTTGCCATCTTCCTGGTATTTCAACCCTTAAAATCTTACTGTGATTTCAATTATCTGTGGTAGACATGCCTCCTCTTCCCGATACAGCATTTGACTGTATTCACTTCTTGTCTTTTTATATTGCTAACTTGCACAGTAGGATCATTTCATTGCAGCTGCTTTTAGTATTTGAAAATTCGCCATCTGGAATTGCAATGGAAATCACAGCAACAATCTGAAGGTAGACTTTATGACAACATGACTAGCACTCTTATTTTATTTATTTATTTAGTTAGTTAGTTAGTTAGTTAGTTAGTGTGACTCTATGATACTATAGTTGGATAAACGATTTTTAATTCAAGGATATAGTTATTATTTTGCAAGCAATTAGAATACCTGAATACCTGGTTGATACAGACTAATGCAGTCATAGATCACCTGGGATTTGATTATGATACTTCTAACATTATTATGAACAGGTTTTAGAGTGCCATCATTCTGCCAACTACTGTTTTCAGAATCAAAGACAGAACTACATATAGATTCCAGATTCACAAGAATATCTCTGTGAAGTCGAACAGAAAATATAGTGAATTACACGTATGCATTAGGATCTTTTCTCAGTGCTACTTTACATATTTCTAATGTGCTAACTAAAGCCATAATTAGGTTGGGGTAAAGGGGCAGCTGCCCAGACAAAAGCTGTTGGGGGATGTGATCAGCAGATGACAATGTTGTGGCAGTGCTTAGAGATTTGTAAATGAATGTCGATACTGCATTTGTGGCCACGCATGACGTACTCACTGTGTGGCAATTTAACTGTAGCAAGTTGCTTGTTCATAGGTTCATAAATTCATAGTTTCATAGGTTCATAGGTTGGTACAAGGCTATTGGCCCCAAGGCCTATACAAGCCTAGCCATAACAATTCCCTGGCTATTACTTCCCTGGTCCCCTGTCTAACAAGACAATTGACGTGATCCCTGGGGTGAATTTCCTATCTCCCAGCCAATCATCAAGGTTCTTTTTGAAGAGGGCCAAAGAGGTGCTCAGCTTGACATGTATGGGTAGTCTATTCCAGAGTATGGTGAGTCTCTGGGTCAGGAACCGATCCCTCCAGCATGTTTTGTTCATTGTGATGACCAGGTTTAGATCCCTGGAGCATGTGGCTCTGAGGGATTGGGATTTCTTTAAGTGTAGCATGTCCAACAGCTCTGGGTTTGACATGGCCTTGTATGTTAAGTAGAGATCACCTCTGAGAAGGCAATATGCGACAGAGTATAGCTGGAGTTTTTTTAGATGGTCAGCATAGGGCATCTGCTTTAGGCTTGTGATTCTTTTAGTGATGTATTTCTGTGGCCTTTCCAGCTGTTGCAGATGCCTTGTGAGGTACATACCAAACGGGGCATTGTACTCTATAATGGGTCTAATGAGGGATGAGTACAGTGGGACAATGACCTCCTTTTTTCTGGATGAAAAGCCCTTAATGATGAGGTGTGCCACATAGAAAGATTTCCTGACTGTTGTGGCGATGTGGTTATTGAAGGTGAGACCACTGTCCACTTGTGTCCCTAAGTCCCTTATTACACTTTCAGTGTTTAGTGTACTGCCACTTATGTGGTAATTCATGGGTACATATTTTTTCCCAAAGGGGATAACTATACATTTCTTGGCATTGAGCTTGAGCCCATAGCTCTGGCACCAAGCATCTATTTCTGTAAGGTCCTTGTATAGAATATCCACATCATTTGGGGATTCAATAATGGCTTCCAGTTTGCAGTCATCTGCAAACTTTGTTAGCCAGAGTCCCTTAGTGCTGGCCTGTACTTCAGAGAAGTAGATGCCAAACAAGAGCGGTCCCAGGACTGAACCCTGAGGTACTCCGCTTGTCACTTGTCTGGAGCTGGATTTTGAGTCAGCTACTTTTACAGTGTGGGTTCTGTCAGTAAGCCAGTTGGCAACCCATCGAGTGACATAGGGAATAATGCCCAGCTTAGTAAGTTTATCTATGATTCCTGAGTGGGGGATGGTGCCGAAGGCCTTGGCAAAGTCCAGATAGGCTGTGTGGACCACCTTACCCTCATGCATGGCTCTGAATACAGATTCAAAGAACTCAATCAGGTTGAGGAGACAAGATTGGCTCTTTACAAAACCAAATTGGGTGAGGTTCAGTGTTTGAAGGTTGCCAATGTCTTTGTTTATAAGTTCCATGATAACGCGTTCTACGACTTTGCAGATCAGGCTTGTCAGACTGATTGGACAATAGTTCCCAGGAACCAAGGTGGATCCCCCCTTGTGGAGTGGGATAACTGTAGCTGTGCACCATTCATTGGGCATGAAGCCTGAGGTGAGGCTACGATTAAACATGACACTTAGGTGAGGTGCCAGTTCAATTTGTAGTTCATGAAGTACATAGCCCGGGATGTCATCTGGTCCCATGGATGCTGTATTCTTAGCTTTGAAGAGTGCGTTTTTTATCTGTGTGGCTGTGATTACTGGAATTTGGCAATCTTTTGGTATTGAGCTGGACCCTTTAGGTGTGAGAGGTGGTGAAGTTGGCACTGAATTGATCTGCCAGGATATTAGCAATATCCTTGGGATTAGTATATTTAATGCCATTCTGTTGTAGCTCAGAACAGATCTGAGCATTGTCATTTAGATTCTTGACATAACTATAGAATGCTTTGTGGGGTTCCTTGGAATATTTGGCAATTTTGTTTTTGTAACTAGCTTTGGAGGATTTTATGAGGGATCTCAGCTTCTTACTGAGGCTGGTAAGGGAGTATTTTGCATCCTGAGATTTTCCTCTTTTCTGCAACAGTTTCTTCCTTCTGTTGTATAGTTTGTTTATGGCAGGGGACCACCAGATTGGCTTCTTTTTTTTGGAGGAGAGCATCTTGGTTCTATTTGGAATGGCACGAGTCATGCATAAGTGGATGTGCTCGTACAGTGCGCTAGTGTAGGATTCAACAGTCGAACTTTCAGTTCCCGTCTGCATGGGTGTCATGAAGTTTGCCACTTCTGACTTGAATAACATGAAGTTAGCTTTGGAGAAGTTTTTTATGGAGGTTTCTCTACTGGGGGTGGGGGTGGGATGTGGACATCAAGGGTGATTAGCTTATGGTCAGACCTGACCAACGAGGGGGTGACCACTGGCATGGAGCATCGATCTCCCATGTTGGTAATGACCAGGTCTAGGATATTTGAGCCTCTGGTGGGACTATGGATTAGTTGATCCAGGGCATTGGAATTTAAGAATTCCAAGAACCGCTGGGCTAAGGTGTTGGTGCCCGAGTAATTTTCCCAATTAATGTCAGGTTAGTTGAAATCACCCAGTATTAGGGTGTTTGGTTGCATCTTAATATTTTCTAGTATGTTTAGAAAGCTGTAGTGAGAATCTTGGGGCATGGTGCGGGATCTGTAGCAAGCTACAATTTGGATTGCAGTCTTACCTAGTATTAGTTGTACCTGCAGAATTTCAGATGCATCGTGTTGAGCAACTAGCCTGGAGGTGTGAATATCCTTGGTGAATATGGACACTCCTCCACCTTTAGTATTTCGGTCCTGGTTTGGTGGTTGAAAAGTATGGTAAGAGTTGTAGCCTAGTATTGCAGGGGTGCTCTCTGGAGCCTTGAACCAGGTCTCAGTTTCTGCACAGATATTGATGTTCTCCATTTTTAGAAGTGCCTTGAGAAAGTGCATTTTAAGGTTTAGACTTCTAGCATTGAGTAACATAACCTTCAGATTTTGCATGCTTATATCTGTTATGGTGGTGGTTTTGTCCTTTGAGCCTTGCCTAAAAAAGTCACTGTAGGGGTGGCAAGAGCCTTAGCCAGTAACCTGAATCCCAGGGGTGACAGGTGCAGACCATCTCTGGCAAAGCATCGTGGTCTGTTGATCATGTCATCCCAGGCAGTAAGATACTGGATCCCCTTTGAATGACACCAGAAACTTAGCCAATTGTTGGTCAATCATTTTGTCCTTATACTGTGGTATCATTCAGGGCGAAGGCGGGATGCTACTCAGGGCTAGGGTCATACCTGCCTGGGCCACATGACCTGAGAACTCTTCCATGTCTCTTTTCATGTAGTCCAGGGAGGTGCATCTCAAGTCATTCACTCCAACATGGACAATGACAGAGTCATATTTGTAATTTTTGTGGCGTGACTTGAGTGCATGTGTGATGTGGTGGATCCTGGCACCCGACAGGCAGCTGACTGTAATTTTCTCCTTGTTCAGCCTGGTGAGCGGGACATCAGTGTGCCTGTTATACATATCAAGCATTTTTTTTTTACAGTTTCAGAGTTAAGGAGCTTTTTTTGGTCTTCAGCTTTGAGAAAAACCTTTATCTATTTATGTATGTATGTATGTATATATATATTTATTTATTTATTTCCTTCTCCTCAACTTTAATTTGAGTGAGGTGCCAATTGAGGGAACTGCACAGATCTACCTACGCTCCTGGTAGTAACAGCTGACTTTAAGGTAGTATATTAATGCACTGTAACAAAGCTTATCTTTTTTATCCTTATCATTTACAAGCAAATTTTAATAAAAGCTTATTTGTGTATTTCAGACAGCAAGTTTAGTAAAATTGTCCTTGATCAGAGAAGATTGTGTAGTATAGCATAAAAAGAAGGTTAAAAGTAAGAACTGGCATTTAGGCTGATAAAGCATTTTGCTGCTGGCTGATTATGTTTTTATTTTGATTAGCAGCAAAATGTGTGAGGAGCTATGCTAAACGTGTAAATCATCCAAGCTTAGACAGGGTGTGGCTGAGTGGAGGCAGGACAGCTAAACCTTCTGAAACCTATGCTTGGCATTCATTCCCCGGTTTGTTAGTGCCCTCACTAGGACAAATGTGTTGTGTATGATATCACAGAGCTAACCAGTGGTGTTCCTTAAAGTGTATACTGCTTCAAGTGGGAGAAAATGCAGATACTAATGAGGGTGCCATGTTAGTTTGTGTGGACCTGAATTTATATTAAACTGTATGGATTACACATGGAACAGGTGAAACAGAGGTGGAAAGATGATGACGAGGCCTAGACGAGTGGTGGGTGGACCTCAACTGAACTATATATCAGACTGTAGTAATAATTATTTTTTATTTTTAGAGTATGAACTGATTTATACAACATTTGATCACAAATGAAAAGGCTTGGTTAACGTTCACTGAAAAGCTGCATTGCCATTAAGTAGATTTACCAGAACACATTTCTCACATGATGCAGCTTTTTAGAGCCACTAAGGTACTTGCCAGAACAGACATTTTGGTGGGAGAAGGCTACACAGGAAGCTGTTACTGAATAGAAGCTACACCTTCACGTGATTTTGTAAAGGCAGTGAAAGTGAAATAAGCAGCCAACACCTGTATTTCTTCTTCATCTTGATACAAAATTGGTCTAGACCCCTAATTTTCATCTGTTCTCAGTAACTGTCTCAGACAGACCTCTAACATTCCAGACAGAACAGAGTAGAATCCTTCCATTATTAATAATCTGTCTCTAGGTCATACGTCTAGAGAATAGAAGCCACCATTACCATACCTCTCAACCTCTTAAAGCAAGAAATCTGAAAAAAAGCCGTAAATAATGGGGGAAACAAAGGCCCAAAAATAGGGACACTTTTTTAAATATTGCTCTTACAAACTTAGAAAGTTGATAGAATAACAGGCTTTGCATTTGCATGCATTTTCTGAAGGATGTTACGTCTAAAACTCAAACGTCTGTCATTATTTTCTAACTTCAACCCCCAATGATTTGCCAATGATGTGCCAAAAAAAACATAATTTTATGTGAAACACACCAAAAATATTAGGCAAAAATATGGACATTCTGTGAAAATCTGTGCAGTTGAGAGGTGTGAATTTATATTTGCATTGCTGGCTTGTTGAACCACATTGCTGGAAAAAGTTTCAGCCTGTTTGCTGTCAAAACAACATACTGACTGTTTATTTAGTTGTGCCTTTGAAGTCTTATGTCAGTGGTCTGTGCAAACCTCTAAACCTCTGAGTGCAATAATTCCGGACAGTGCCAAACATAATGGAGATTAAAACACAATGGGGGGCGAGCAAATGTCCAACATCAGGGATAAATGTTAAATAGTGCTCTTGTAAACTTAGAAAGTTGATGAATCACAGTCTTTTCATTAATATGCATTTTCTGAAGGAAATAACATCTGAAATTCAAATGTCTGCTATTATGTGCCTTCAGTCCTCAATGGTTTGCTAAAAAACTACAAATTTTATGACAGACAGACCAACAATATGAGGCAAAAATCTGGATAGCTGAGATATATGTGACCTGTATTTCTGCAGTTGTATGTGGTTTTTGGGTATTTGATGAATTAATAATGTATTTGGTTAATGCCAACATTGCTGAAACACTTCAACATTGTTAAATATTTCTATGTAAATTGTTTAATGACACCAATAAATAATTTTTTTGTTTTCAATGCAGAAATGTGTTGTGTTCTTTAATTTCTTAACCAGAATGCTATATCCACCACCGCTCTCAGAGAACTTGGTTAGAGAATGAATTTAAAAAAACAACTGTTCTTATCTGTTGAGCCGCTGACCTCTGACATAGGTCCAGATACAGATTTAGTTCTGCAGGGTCAGCTTGGGGGGAGGGAGGGTTGCAAACTGAGTAGCTGTAAGCTGGCTGTGGGTTACCTCAGGTAATGAATGAAAATCCAGATGTTGACCTACATGATTCTAGGTCAGACCCTAAAGGGGACATAGGCAGAGGTATGCAGAGATGAAAACACTGCCTCTAGCTCCATTAAATTTGCATACCTGAGATAAGTAGGTCACATATGAGAACTCTAGTCATCTCATACTGCAGTGCCCTCTCTTCCAATATTCAGTCCACAGTAGCACAAGTTAATTGTTATTCTTACAATGACATAGTTATTCATTCAGTGAGTGAGTGAGTGAGCGAGTGAGCCAATGTACATTTGTCTGTGTATGCTGGAGGAAATAATAGGCCATTCATTTCTGGTTAGGAGATATCACTAGCAGCAGATTACTGGTAATAGAAAGAAAAAAAAAGCATTCTGTGCAAACAATAAGCACAACAGTGACTTTCCATGCTTGTAAACAATATGTGAGATCTCAACAGTGTCTCTTTACATCTCCAGAGATGGTCTTCATTTGCCACCCCTGGGATTTCGGTTACTGGCTAATAATTAAAATATGAACTGCACAATAAATTACCACAACTGTACAGGAAGACATTAGACAATATTATACTAGTAGGCATTGCAAAGACTATGACTTCACATTGTCATGGCTTGGATATTGCACTTCATCAGTTACAGTATGATGTATTCTGATGTTCATATTGCAGATGTATGGAGTGGTGACTCACACCTGTCTATTGCACATTCAGGAAGTAATTGCATAAGAAATTATGATGATAATGTCACAAGAACAAATTTTTCGATGTAAAAAATAGCCTCTAAAATCAATCTCAGGGTTTATGCTGCTAAACACTAGGATTCTAAACCAGAAACTGCACTCACTGGAAGCAGTCCTCACCCTGGAAGATGCTTACATTTGTGCAGTCACTGAGACCTGGTTGCAGAGAGCACCCCAGCTATACCAGGTTGCGTTTCCTTCCACATGTTCAGACCACAAAATGCAGGCATGAGAACTAAAGAAGGTGGTGTGTCAATATTCATTAAAGATAAATACACCTCTAGATTGGTAAAACAGCACCATTCCCTTGAATTACTTCAGGTGCAATTGACTGTAGCTAAGACCTCTCTTCAGGTCATTGCCAGCTATAGGAGCCCCTCCATGAATCAGGACATCCACTAAGCCTACTTGGATCTACTTGAGTCAATCAAGATACAACCAAGCACCCTGGTTTTGGGTGACTTTAATTACCTGTCCACTGACAGGGTAAATTTTATGTGCTCTAACTCACTTGCCCAAAGTTTCCTGGACTTTGTTAACTCCAATGCCCTGGACCAACTGATTGAGTCATCCACAAGGGGTTGAAACATCCTGGACCTGTTGGTCACCAACATGGGGGACAGCTGCACTACTCCCAGTATGTTGCCATTCCTGGAGAGATCTGACCAGCAATCACTCTCACTAGTGAGAGTATAACTATAACACAAGACTCCCCTCCTAGAAACAACTCGACTAAAAAACTTCTCCAAGGCCAATTACAGTCATTTACAGGATGGCATAAATAGCTCCATAGCCCTTCCCCCACTGATAGAACAGACACCTATGTTGAGTTATACACCAATGCTTTATACAAACAATTGTATTGACTACTGTACCTGATAGAACCAAAGTAAGATCTTCAAGGGAAAATAAACCTGCCTAGTGGACAACTACAATTAATAGGCTATATAATAGGAGAAAGAAATTGCTGTCTAAGAGTAGGAAGAACTTAAACAACCAAATATGACTCCTAGTGAAGTCCTCCAAAGCTAACTATGAATCTAAATTAGCTTCCCTAACTAAGGATAACCATAAGGCGTTCTTTAGTTACATCCATAACATCAAAGGTAAGGCTGAGATTTGCACTGAACTCAGAGTTAATGGTACTACATATATAGAATCTGTGGATATAGCAAACCTGCTGGCTGACAGGTTCAGTGAAAACTTCACTCCCCTGTCCCCACCACATATATGCCAAAGCATTCCCTAACACCTATCCCCTGTGTAGTATCACTGAGGAGCAGGTCTTAAATGCCCTCTTCAAGGCCAAAAACACAGCCTCTATGGGACCAGACAACATCCCGGTCTGTGCTCTACATGGGTTAAAACAGGAATTAGCATCACCATTGAGCACGCCTTTCAATCACAGCCTAAGCACTGGCTTCATCACAGTGGAATGGAAAACAGCTACCATCATCCCTTTGCACAAAGGGGGTACATCCATGGATCTCCTCCAGAAGACCCGTAACCAGTGGTGTTCTACATGGATTGTTTCTGGGAACCCTGCTGTTTGGAATCTACTTCTCCAAAGTACAGGCTATAAGGAAAGGACTGTGGTTAACAAAGTTTGCTGATGACTGCAAACTGGGAGTGATCATTGAAACTCCTTGCAATGTCAACAACCTGCAAGAAGGTCTTACACAGACTATTGACTGCTGTTAAAGTCATGGTTTTAAACCTAATACAAAAAATGCATTATTATCCCCTTGGCAAAGATGATGTTCATGCAAACTACCACATTAATAGCAATACCTTAAGCACACAGTCAGTGGTGAGAGCTGGGCACACAGGTTGACAGCAACCCTAACTTTGATCACCGTGTTTCCACAGTGGTAAGAAATGGTAAGAAGGGCATTTTATATTGCATATTTCATAAGTAAGGGAATTGCCTCCAGAAAAAAAGAGGTTATAGCCCCCCCCCCTGTACCATTCCCTCATCAGGCCAATAACAGAATACAACTCTCCCTTTGCTATGTTCCTTTCCAAACACCTTCAGCAATTGGAAAGACCACAAAGGTTCTTTACAAGATCTGTCTTATACAGACAGACTGAAATCATTGTCACTTTACTCTGTATCATACTGACTGCTCAGAGGCGACCTGTGCCTTGCATACAGAGCAATCTCTGACCCAGCTTTAATAGAAATGCTGCACATTTGCAATCAAATGGCACACTGGTTACTCACGCAAAGGACCTTAACCTGGTATGTGACATCAATAGGACTTGCTGGAGAGACAGATTTGTCTTACAGAGGTTGCCCCACCTTTGTAACAAGCTTCCTATTCATGTTAACAAAGCTCCTTGTTGGCCTTATTTAAGCATAATTTGGACCATTGGATGGGTAATCAGAAATTAGCCCCAGGGTTCCACCTGTGTCCCTCTTGGACAGGGGCAACAGGTGCTGATTTTAGTGTCTGCTTGAACCAGACACCCTTAGAAACATGGGTTGAACTTAGCTAGGCTTATAAGGGCCCTGAAGCCATTAACCTATTAACTTCCTATGATCCTATGATCCTTCCATTCAATTCCACATGGGTAACTACAAGGTCATATGCAGAATTAGAACATTTAAAGGATCCTGTGAGCCCTGTTGCATCCGTAATCCTAGTGCTAATGAACAGGGACACTGATTTTCACTTTCCAAAAAAATAAAATTCTGTTTTCATGAGATGAAATCTGAGAATTATACTCATGATTTTTAAATTTAATTTCTGGTCTTTGTAGTGATTTCATTATAACATTCATCTGTATTAATACATACAGAATATGAAAAGAGATTCTAGGCACAGAACACTTGATGCAACCTGGCAATATTATAAAAACAAATGTGAGCAGAAACACATATTGTAGTGAAATTGTTCTCTGTCCTACATTGCCAAATCCTTTGGAAATGCCATCATTTTTCAATTCTCAAACAATCAATAACCAGAATTTACTGATATTTTCATGGAAAAACCAAAAATCAAAGTCCCTGCCAGAGATGGAGTGAGAGAGAGACACAGAAAGACAGGCAAGGGGAGAGAGACAGCATGTACAAATCCTCTGTTTATGCATTCTGGTGAGTGCAGTGCTGGTGTGACTAATTATGCAATCTTGAGCAGCAATGACTTTCCTGTGAGTCTGTGACTCTGCAGACGTATGCGAAGGTAAGGAACCAAGCTTGCATTTTTTTGACTCATAGTAGTGGCCTGTGTGGGAGTAACTGAGCATAGGGATAAGAACGAGGTCCATGGGTGGCTAAAATTTGGTATATAGAGACCTGAGAGCTTAGGCAAACATTTTAACTACTTCACCACATATTGGTAGGGTGGTGTGCTACTGATTATTAGTACTGGGTGTTGTCAAGTGATAATCCTTCAAACTACGCAAATATTTACATCTCTTGCATTTGGAATTGGCTTAATCCAGAAGAAAAACTTGTCAGTAAGCATGAAGCAGTTATTAACTGCCTCAAAACTCCTACAGCTACCCAAATGGCAAAGCAAGATGTATAAGAAAGCTGGAAATTCATTTATTCATCCATTTCTTTGTGTGTTTATTACATGTTGGTAGTCAGAAAGTGGACTCCCAATTGGGCCGAGATGATAGTTTAAAGAATGCAGTCTGAGTATAACATTGGGTATTTACATAGAAGTAAACATTCTTATTACAGAGATTATCACAAAAATGTGTGAACAAAGGAAATGACATAATTACATAATAGCATGAGAATATTTACAATGAGTAATTTAAAGAGCAAATTTTACAGTGAGAGCAACAAAGAACTTTGCAATGGTTAAGCAAGCAACAATCTTGATACAAGTATTCATTTAGCAAATGCACATTCAGACAACACATAAATCACAGCAGAGATAGAGAACATAGGCTATATGTAGAGGGCCAACATTAGTTAAATCATGGTTGTTCCTAATCCTTTTCTTTATGGAGGAAGCAATCTAATTCTTTAAACAAGAATTATTTTGGATTGTTTTAAATGGTAGTTTCTTGTCTAATGATGATAACAGTAACAGTACTGGTTTTACTGGATGTTTTACTGGAGGAATTAAGTAAGAGTTGTCACAAATGAGAAACATTAGTCATTTGCTTACTGGATATAACCAGAATTCTACCATTGCTAGTTCCACCATAGGTGCACAGTATCTTTATTATAAGAATGAATGCTTAAAATGTCGAACAGATCTTTGTCCACACGTCTTAAGTGAACACTCATATAAGCGAAAGCTGACAAAGTTGAAACCAACATACTCAAAATAATTTACTGGTCCAACACCAATCCCCCACTGCCACATTGAACATGAACTGCAAACACAGTAAATTTCACTTGTAATGAACACCCTGAATATACGTTACAATCCTTCCTATTTGTAAAGTAAATTAAGTAACCATACCAATTGGCAACAGTAAATCTCCAAAGTTACAACTGACCAAAATGGCACTTTCCTGAAACTCAAACCAGTTAACACACATAGACTAAGTTTTCTCTCATTTTGCTGCACCCCCCACACCCCCTGCTAAATATATATACCAGCTCTGAGATTGCACTAAAATTAAGGTAAACATGCATAATTCATAATGTACACATCTTTACATTTGCATGAGTTGGCCAACTATGACATTTTGAACTTAACATTTTAGATCTTTAGAGCTGTTGCTTATAAGAGCGTTCACTTAAAACGTGTCGACAAGCTAGTGCTCGATATTTTAAGTGTTTGTTCTTATAATATAGACCCTGGACACACAGATAGGAATAAATATCCCTCTGCTCCTTCTCTCATCAGGGGAAAAATAGCAGTGTTGACCCCAAGCAGGTCCATGAGAAGTGGTTCCCAGGATTTAGGGTGGTCAGTACGCTCTTCATTTATATTGTAAGGGTCATTAGGTTTGGGGTCAGTAGGCATGTTGACATTTTTACATATTGGATGCACACAATAGCATATACAGCAGCTCAGCACAATGGAGAGGCTAGCTGAGCAGTGGTATGAAATGTAAACTATTGTGTTTCCCACTGAAGTGATAAACAGACCCGTTAGAGAAGTTCCACAAATACTCTGCTCAGTCAGAGGTGGTTAACAGTCAAAGTCCATCTTTTCTTCCTCTCACCAGGAGGAAAGCAGCAGCACTTATCTCAAACACCTATCTGCATATCACTGCAAGTATTTGAATTACAGTAACTGAGCATCAATCTCACATATAAAATATATTGCTGCAGCATTTCGTTTCTTAGTAAAGAGCAGCCTCAATTACAATTTAAATTAGAAATTACATTTTCTTTATTTAGAAATTAATAAGATGTACTTTTTTGGGGAGGTTGCATGACACACTTCCTCGTAATGCTTCTGTAGTGTTTAGTTTTAGTTGTTGAATGCATTAGCACATTCTTTCTTGTATTTATTTATTTATCAAGAGCATGCCCCTTCAAATTTTATGTACACATGTATGGCTATTTTTATTAATGACTGTCTAGAAATAATTTATTCTGTTATTATTTTGTACTATATGCGCAATACAAAAACACGTTTTATAGAGTAATACTACAATAATAGAAGGACAGCAAGTAAAAGTAAACAATCATCCATACACGTACACAATTTACACACAAGTCTGGTAGGTCAGAATAGCATTATTAATCAGCAATTAATAGTAGGACAACTCACTAAAGAAATCATAGGATAAAGCTTAGGTGTCCTAAAAAACTGTTAATCTGTATATCACACGTTTATTTTCCTACAGACTCCTACATAAACTTAAACCAAGAAATTATATCTCCATCCAGCCAAAATAACACACATCTCTTGCTGGTATCTGAAACCAAACTGTTAGGGTCCAAATCATTGACAAGCTCAAATTCAACTCCCATCTACTACTAAATATAAAATAAAGTGTTAAGATCAGCCCACATTCACAATCCAGTGTTATTAAACGTTTTGAATCCTATGAACCTATAATAACCTATGAACCTATAATAGAATTCCAATTCATGTTAGGCAGAGCACCTCACTGACTCTCTTCAAGAAGAATCTTGATGAGTGGATGGGGGATCATAGGTTTGTCCCGGGGATTACTTCCGTGTCACTATTAGACAGAGGCACAGTAAACTAAACTTTAAAAAGGGCACAGTATACTCAAATCAAGGGGTGGCGTAAGCCAAACACAATCGGGCTAGGCTTATAAATGCTCCAGGGCAGATAGCCTAGTATGAACCTATGAACCTAAGTAAGTGTAACACAGAGACTGGAAGTAAAACCATGATACACATTTAATGAAATACCAAATGCCATATAAGCTTTGTGATTTAATACACATCTCTCAAAACCTAAACTATTATGTACTTCTCACAATTTCATCAAAGGCATGAGCATCACCAAAATAGATGCTTTACTCAAAAGTGGGCAGAATCTGTAGTTAGCAGAGGTGAAAATGCTAAAGATGTGCTTTGACTAGATATTTGCAATTTAAGACCATTAGTTCCAGTTATACCTCTCAACCTCTTAGTGCAAAAAATCTGGACAGAGGCTGATAGAATGGGGGGACAAAGGCCCCAAAATAGGGACAGATTTTAAATACTGCTCTTATAAACTTAGAAAGTTGGTAGAATAACATGATTTGTTTTATAATGCATTTTTCTGAAGGATATGAATTCTGAAACACAAATGTTCATAGGTTCATAGGTTCAAATATGTGTACTAGACTAATGGCCCTGGGGCCTTTACAAGCCTAGCCATAGGATTAGCCTGGCATCGTGCCGCTCGACCTTAGTTCCCAGTGCCTCTGTCGAGTAAAGCCACTGGAGTTATCCCCGGGGTGAATTTTCTATTTCCCATCCACTCATCAAGATTTCTCTTGAAAAGCATCAGTGAGGTGCTCTGCTTGACATGTATGGGAAGTCTATTCCATAGCATGGGCAGTCTCTGGGTTATGAACCTGTCCTTGCAGTATGTTCTGTTGATTATGGTAATGAACCTGATGTCTCTGGAGCATATGGTGTGGAGGGATTGGGATTTCATTAGCTGTAGCATTTCTAACAGAGCTGGGTCAGACATGGCTTTGTTAGTCAAGCAGAGATCACTTCTAAGTAGGCAATATATGACAGAGAATAGTTGGAGTTTTTTGAGCCTATCCATATAGGACAAGAGTTTAAGGCCTAGGATCTTCTTTGTGAGGTACTTTTGTGGCCTCTCCAGTTGTTGCCAGGTATCTAGGGAGATACATGCCAAATGGGGCATTGTACTTGATGATTGGCCTAATGAGGGAAGAGTAGAGGGAGACAATGACCTCTTTCTTCCTGGATGCAAAACCCTTAGTAATGAGATGTGCCACACAGAAGGACTTTCTGACCACAGTGGCAGTGTGGTGATCAAAAGAGAGTTTGCTGTCAACCTGTGTTCCCAGATCTCTTATAACACCTTCTGTGTTCAGTGGACTACCATCAATGTGGTAATTCATGAGAACGGGGTATTTCTCAAAGGGATGACAACACATTTTTTGGCACTGAGCTTAAGGCCATGATTCTGACACCAGTCGTTGGTCTCAGTGAGTCCATTGTGTAGGATGTCATCACTTGGGGAGTTAATAATACCTCCCAACTTGCAATCGTCTGCAAATTCTGTCAGCCAGAGTCCCTTCGTGTTGGCCTAGACTTCAGAGAAGTAAATACCAAACAGGAGAGGACCCAGGACTGAATCCTGTGGGACTCTGCTCATGACTAGTTGGCAGTCTGACTTGGAGTCAGCTACTTTCACACTGTAGGTTCTATCTGTGAGCCAGTTTGTAACTCACCTAGTGATATAGGGATTGATGCCTAGCTTGGTGATTTTTTTTTCTATGATTCCTGAGTGGGGAATGGTATCAAAAGCCTTGGCCAGATCAAGATAGGTTGTATGAACCACTTTGCCTTCATCCACAACTCTGGTGACTGATGCAAAGAAGCCAACCAAGTTGCGCAGGCATAATCAACCCTTCACAAAACCAAACTGTATGGGATCCAGAGTTTGAAGATTCCCTATATCCTTGTTTATTAGGTCCATGATGATGCATTCCATAACTTTGCATATCGGACTTGTCAGGCTAATGGGGCGATAGTTCCCAGGGTCTGTAGTTGCTCCTCCTTTGTGGAGACAGATGACTGTAGCAGTGCACCATTCAGGAGGGACAAAGCCTGAAATGAGGCTGTGATTGAACAGGGCACACAGTTGAGATGCCAGTTTACTCTGTAGTTCATGTAGAATGCAACCAGAGATATTGACAGGTCCCATAGAAGCTGTATTTTTGGCCTTGGACAGTGCTGTTTTAATCTGTGCAACAGTAATGCTGGGTGCCTGGCAATCTACTGGCATTGTAATTGGCTCTTTGGGGGGGGTAAAGTTGGCACTGAATCTGTCGGCCAGTATATTGGCAATATCTGTTTGCTTGGTATAGGAGGTACCATTGTGCAGTAGCTCAGAGCAAATCTGGGTGTTGTCGTGGAGATTCTTTACATAACTATAGAAGGCCTTGTGGTTGCTTTACTATCTGCTGCAATTCTGTTTTCATAGCTAGCTTTAGAGGATTTGAAGAGGGATCTCAACCTTTTGTTGAGGCTGATAAGGGAGTTTTTGCAGTCTTAGGACATACCTTATTCTGCATCAGTGTCCTCCTGGTGTTGTTGAGTTTGTTTATATCAGGGGACCGCCAGATTAGCTTCCTTTTTTTTGGAGGAGAGCATTTTGGTTCTATTGGGTATGGCAAGATCCATGCATTTGTGTGTGTGTTCATACAGTGCATTAGTGAATGATTCGGCGGTCATGCAACTATTCTCCATGGGTGCTGTGAAGTTAGCCACCTCTGTTTTAAGGAGCCCATAGTTAGCTTTGGAGAGATTTTTCATGGTGGTTACCTTTGTGGGGGGGGGGGGTAGGAGGGATGTGGATTTCCAAGGTGATTAGCTTGTGGTTTAATCTAACCAGGGAGTAGCTGACTATCAGTGTAGAGCAATAGTCACCAATGTTAGTAATGACCAGGTCAAGAATGTTGCCACCTCTAGTGGGTGTAAGAACAAGCTGGTGCAGTGCATTGGAATTAATGAACTCCAGAAAACGTTGAGCAAGTGTATTGGTACATGAGCAGTTTTCCCAGTTAATGGAGGGGTAGTTGAAGTTGCCTAGTATGAGATTGTTAGGTTGGACCCTAATATTCTGCAGGGTGCTTAGGAACGTGGAGTGTGAGTCTTGTGACATGGTTGGAGGCCTATAGCAGGCTACGACCTGAATGTCTGTCTTACCCATTGTTAGCTGCACTTGAAGTATATCTGATGTGTTATGTTGGGGTACCAGTCTGGAGGTGTATGCATGCTTTATGAATATGAAAACACCACCACCTTTGGAGCTTCGGTCCAAGTTCTGGGGCTGAAAGGTGTGGAAAGAGTTATAGCCTGGTAGTGTAGAGGTGCTTTCTGCTGCCTTGAACCAGGTCTCTGTTACAGCACAAATGTCGATGTTCTCCATTTTATGGAGTGCTTCGAGTCAGTGCATTTTGAGATTTAGACTTCTAGCATTGAGCAGCATGACCCTCAGATTGCATTTGTTTGTAGTTGTTATGGTGGTAGTTTGGTCTTTGGAACACCGCCTAAAAAAGGCATTATAGGGGTGGCAAGAGCCTTGGCCAGTATCCGGAAGCCCAGGGGTGACAGATGCAGGCCATCTCTGGCAAAGCATCGAGGTCTGTCAATTATGTCATCCCAGGCAGATAGATACTGGATCCCCTTAGAATGACACCAGAAACTTAGCCAGTTGTTGAAATCACTCATTTTCTGCTTGTACTGTGGTATCATTCTGGGTGATGGTAGGATGCTGCTCAAGGCTTGGGTCATATCTGCCTTGGCTGTATAATCCGAGAGCTCCTCCATGTCTCTTTTCATGTAGTCCAGGGAGGTACATCTCAGATCATTCACACCTACATGTACAATGACTGAGTCATATTTGTACCTGTTGTTGAGGGCTGGGACCTGAGTGCATGCATTATGTGGTGGTTCCTGGCAACTGACAGGCAGCTCACTGTTACTTTCTCCTTATTCAACCTAGTAAATGGGACATCAGTGTGCCTCACTATCGAGTCACCTATGACTAGTGTGTTGGGCATGCTGTTTTGCCTTAGGGGCTTTGGTTGAGTGACACACTGTTTAGGAAAGTTATGTGTCTTGTGCTTAGTGTTGTGTTGTGGTGGTCGAGGACGTTTCTGCCTTGCAGGTCTCTGCTGTTTGGGTAGATTTTTATTGAGAGCCTCCTCGAAAGTGGGTGTGTGGTTTGTGTTTTTATGTGAAGGCAGAGCTAGTGTGTGTTCTGGAGGGCTATGCATTCCATGTGGTGTGGTGCAAGTGTTGACCTTCTCCTCTTGACCAGTTATTCCAGTCTTGGCTGGAGAGTGCGTGGCTTCCAGTTTGGATATATAAGTGCATCTCTTGCAAGTCTGAGTGTTGGTAGGTAAGAGGAGAGGGTTGTCGGCCTACATGAGGCAGTTGCTACAGTGCCTCAGGATGCCCAAGTTCACCAGGTTAATAGGAGAAAGCACAGGGAACTGAACTTTAGACATGACTGGAGGGGTGGGCATATGTACATCATTATTTAGTGACTTCAATCCTCAGAGCAACTCAGAGATTTGCCAGAAAATCACAAATTTTATGAGGAACAGATCAAAAATATGAGGCAAAAATCTGGACATTCTGTGAAAATCTGTATAAATGAGAGGTATGGTTCCAGTCTGCTGACAACAGCATCACAAGGAATTAATTTTCTCAGCCATAGCTAAGTCTTCACTTCCATGTCAATAATTTGTTTAGTTACTATGGTCATTGGTTAAGTAAAAAATGGATCAGTACTGACTTCAAGATAAGCAGGGAGCTGGAAACTAATAAGCTAATGTCTTTAATGCCTTTCTATCCTTTTAGATTCATAGATTAGTACTAGGCTAACTGCCCTTGTGGGTCATTTTATGCTTAGCCAATTACCTCATCTGAGAATCAAATCCTGCACCTTGTATCTATAATGTAAACACCTCAACCATTATGCCAACCTCTCACCCTATATATATGTGTTTACTTTTTCATTTCTGATTAGAATTCAGTGTTTAATAGGGTGATTGAGATCAGAGATAAGCACTAGTGAAGGAAAAGGTTAGAAGGAATTTCAAAGTACAGAGTACATTATCATGGCAAAATCATTGTCTAGGCAATGGGTTCATAGGTTCAAAAGTGATTACTAGGCTAATGACACAAGACCCTTCAAAAGCCTAGTCAATAATACCCAGGCTATGACAATATTATATCTTAATTCCCCAAATATGGGATGGGGTAGTATCAGGGTAGTGGATCTTTGTATGTTGGAGCCCTGAATCATTTTACAGACTGCCTCTGTCCATAAGGGGCATGGGGAGTACCCCAGGAGTGAATTTATCTTTCCCTATCCATTTATCAAAGTTCCTTTTTGAAGACAGTGAGGGATGTGCTTCGTTTTATGAAGACAGGAAGTTCATTCTATAGACGAGGTAGCCTTTGAGATACGACTCTGTCTTTCCAGAAAGTTCTGTTAGAGTCACAAATAAGGTCCAGGTCCATGGAACGTGTTACTATGGTATACTTTTTCTTGCAAATATGTAACATTTTAATCAGAGCTGGATAGACTGTCTTGCAGGTCAGGCATAACATGGAATCTTAACAAGTGAATGAAGCAGCAGTGACCAAAGGAGAATCACACTGATACAGTACAGAGAGGGTCCTTATAACACTGAAATGAGTACTCTTATTTTTATCTATCTATCTATCTATCTATCTATCTATCTATCTATCTATCTATCTATTTATATTTTTATTTTTTTTTAGAGCAAAAGCATAACAATAAGGCAATTAGATGCAGAAATAATAAGAAATGACCTGACATGCTTTAGATGCAGAAATAATAAGAAATGACCTGGCATGCTTAGAACAGTGGTATCATGTGGACATCCTTGTAATACTATTCAATTCACCTCATGTACTCAAATCAAGTATAGATTCCTCTGAATATACTGCCATCTGTATTTCATCAGGTAATGGCTAAGCAATTATATTACTTGTCTTGTACAAAATATTTGACCTTGTAAATCAGTTAATTTGTTTTATTTATTGATTTTTTTTAACATGAACAAATTAATTGTTGTGATTGACTTTTCATATATTAATACATATATCTAGCACAAATGGTATGGCAGAACATTAGACATCCAAATTTGGATACTTTTCTGTGAAACAAGATGCAGCTTAGGTAATCAACATACCGACTAGAGTACATTTTTGGATGTTTTCAACACCAGAAAGAAGGATGGGTACTTACGTATTATCGCAACCACATTTGTACTGTGATATAATTCAGTATGTTTTTGCTCCTGGAAAACATGTTTGTTTTTTTCATTTTACATTTAGTAATACTGAAATGAACACTATAGATTTTACATAGCCTTACTTCAGTAAGAATAACTAAGCTGTCCCTGTATTTCTGGGGGTGAAAACGTTTAGTCACACTGTATTTCCACAACCCGCTTGCGTGAAAGACAGTGTTGATATATTAGTGAAATGTGGAGTCATTATTTCTGCTATTGGGAAGTTATCTGAACGGTTGGTGTAACATCAGTGGTATACACAGTCTTCCCGTTGAGAAAGATTTCCGTGTTGTGATTCTGAAGTAGAAAACATACAGGATCACAGTTCCCCTGCTTTTCTGCTCAGTTTAGGATGAACAATGTTGACCGCTTGCAATAGGTTGCCAAAGACCTGCTTGCGTTTCTTATTCCTTTTTGTGTTTCACAACCAGTGTCATACAATAGTAAGTAGGAGTTTACACAACCCTTTTTCTTCAAAGATAAAGTCATTTTGTGCAAACATTATGGGTACTTATGACTACATTAGGAATTATATGACGGTACAAATGTGGTTGCGATAATATGTAAGTACTGCGGAAAATGATTAGTAAGTCTGAAAATATGTTACCTGCTAGATCACAGTTTCAACCTCCGGGCAAAAATGAAAATGACTAACCTTCTTATATGAAGTGGTAGTCAAAACCAGATGAGAAACATACCCCCTAATTACAGAAAAAGGCAGAGAGAGAGAGAGAGAGAGAGAGAGAGAGACAGACTATTACATGTTGTTCAAAAAACATGGTCACTCTATGCAAGAAACATGACAAGATTTAGAACATAGTAGCTTATTTAATCAAAGTACATTGTTAAATAAAATGAGATTAATAAAAATGTCAAAGTAGCTTAGATGAAAAGTAATGTCATAAATAAAGATGCTCTCCTAGAAATCAAAACTAAGAAGTTCATGTCTGGATTTCAAGTGAATGTATGTTTGATGCAAGGTTCTGGCCAAAGGTTCTAACAGTTAGAAAAGACACTGACATCTCCATGAGATGTTTTGCATGTTCACCATGAAGTCAGCACTGCTGAAGAAGCAAATATGCCTTTATGGTCTTTCTAAATGCTATACTAGATTCCAAAAAAATTGCAGGAAGTGCCTCCCCCACCTCTAGGCAAAAATAAATGTGCCTGTCTAGTCATGTTCAAAATATTCCATGCTGAGTGACCTGTTTGGACCCATGACTTCATTTTATAAGTCAGGCTGTGAAGGTACAAGGGTGTTTTTCTATTATTATGTGGAAGGGAACACAGTAGAAGAACAACTGCATGTAGGTGTCCATTCTTGTGGGTACTGCTGTACATGGGTGTCAGTTATGGACATATCCCTAGACAAGTAAGTGAATGAATTTGCTTGTATTTTGTCTAGATTTCCTTTTCCTGTTTGTCTAATATTTTATTTTTCTCTGCCGTGAATACAGTCTTTTCCATTGTCTATACAGTCATCATGCTTTCCCTACATTGTAGACATTTATCTTATCACTGCCTGGTTTATAAGCACCCTTTCCCCTCACCATCAGTACCAAAAAACATCATGAGGCCATATTTGATTATCATACAGTGTTTCCTATGCGCGCACACACCCCCACACACACACACACACACACACACACACACACACACACACACACACACACACACACACACACACACACACACACACACACACACACACACACACACACACACACACACACACACACAAACATTATCATAGTCTGTATCTCCCTATGGGTAAGTCATTGTGTAGTATCAGTCAGGCTGGATATATCCTTCTTTCTGCCTTATATATAATGCAAGGGGGGAATACTTTGTTTCTGAAATGTTTTTAGTCACTATTATCACAATTCCTGCCTGATACCTCTCTGTGTAGTTGGGACCTGTAACGTTGTTCATAGTCCTTCCATGTCTTCAGTTATTTAAACCTAGAACCACAAAATACAAAATGGTAAGCCATCTGTGTCAGGCAAACATCATTTCTATATGCCATTCTTCTTGGTTATGTACATATAACACACAGAAGTCTCAGATTTCTCATATTTCCCTCAAACAATATAAATAAGTGCTAGGAACAGAAAATGTAGTTGATTAACATGCTATCTATGTACAGTGGTTCCCACATTCTTTTGCCAATACTTCCAAACTGAGTGGAAGGGATCTATGGTGCCTTTTTAAGTTGTTTCATTTAATTAATTAAATGCTACATCAAGCAGCACATTTTCAATAGCAGGTCAGATTAATGAGACACCAAATAATAAACAGTGATCTCCCTGGAGTCACTAAACATGCCTTTTAGAATTAGATAAGTTAAAGAACACAGTTTTCTGAAGTGGGCAAATACACAGTGGAGAAACGTTGCACTAATGCCTACAACAGTCTCTAGAATTTTAATGACACTATTTTTATGATTTGACAATTTGTTTTAATCTTAATGTATGCCTCATAATGCTACATTTACATACTTTAAAAGTAGAGTTATTACTACTCATCAAATATGCATTTTTTGAAGGCAATCTTGGAGAACATCAGTATATTTTATTAAAGTAATTTTGATAACCAATTTACAATCAGCAACACATTTGATTATCCAGAGGCTATTTTTCATATTTTGTATCTAAAATAAATAATATGAAAAACTGACCCCGGTACATAGCTCTGTAGGATATTAGCAGTAACCCCCCCATATGGATAAACAGAAGTCCACCTTCCAACTTTTTGTTTCTTGCTGTTTAATTAGTGTATTACCCATTAAAGTATACATGAATAGGCATTTAATGTTTTTTAATTTGTCAGTTATTCATTAATGGTATCATATAGTGTTAAATGTCTTAGGAAGCTGTTTATTAAGTGCTGCTGTTACTTTTTAAAAGAAAAAGACACACGATTCAAAATGCATTATTTCTCCTTAGCAAACCTAAACTGGTCTATAGGGTAATTCAATAAAGCTTGCATGGAGCTAATCTCTGAGTAAGCATAGTTGCATGCCTCGAATACGGAGTTTGGAGCCTGCGCAATCCAGGAAACAAGGCAGGGGGCCTGCACGAGCATCCCAGCACTATTCTGGCATGGAGATAATGGAATAATGTAATTCACCTCATTTGCTTGTGAAAGCCATGCAAATGAGGTGAATTTGTGATCCAGCAAACAGACAGGCATCTGTGTAGGAGCCATGTCCGCTTTAGAAATGTATGCGGTTACTAACCATGTACAGGAGTGCAAAAATAAAAACAGGGCCATGACAACATCGGAAATAGAGCATGTATTATGTAAATTAGGCATGCCAATGGCCAAAACTATGGCCACTTGCATACAAAAATATTTCAAAAGCATAAAAATCATTTTTTTTGCCAGATACTGGACATTTAAGCAGAGTGCAGCAGTGTACAAACAAGGATCATGAAAAAAAAAATCAAAAATGCAATAAATGTGACACTTTTAATTTTGCCATTATACTGACCAGCATGCAGACTCATAACAATGACAAGTAACAGTGGTTGCTAAGGACATAGGCTCTGGTGTAGTGTTGTAACTAGGGTATAACCAAGTAGGGGTATGTAAATGAGCTAAGTTTGTTAAATAGCAAAATGGGACACCGTATCTGTGAGTACCTAATCATGTGGGGGCTATAATGCGGTGGGTGTAGGCAGAAGAAGCAGATGACATGAAAAGGGGGTGTGTTATGCTTTCTGTAAGCACACTGGGGCTTACAAACCTTTCAGTGTCCATGGACCCTGAAAAGACGATCTGTGAATGGAACAGAATGCTGGGTATGTGTGACAGGAACTGTAACACCCCCCCTCGCATTGTGAAAGTGCTGTACGGCACTTTACAATAAAAAGTGTCCTCACACACTCACCTCTGAACCTCTTAGCAAGAAGTCTGGACAAAGGCAATGCAAAAAGTTTGGCAAAAGGCCAGAAATAGGGACAATTTTTAAATATTGCCCTTACAAACATAGAACGTTGATAGAATTAAAGGTTTTGCATTAGCATGGATTTATATGGAGAGTATGTGGTCTGCAACTGACATGTTAATATTTGATATAGTGATATATATATATATATATATATATATATATATATATATATATATATAAATTTAAAATGGTTGTATGCTTTTTTCCACTGTATTTGAAGTTTAAGCGCAGCTAAGCGGGTTTGCATGCTGCAGTGCTTTGCTTAGCAGCCTTTAAAACAGTATGAAGTGCTATATAGAAATGTATAGCTGAAATCTTCAATGGCAGGATAGCTCAGTGGTTAGAGTTCTGGCACTGCATGCAGTAAATGCACAGCTCGAATACCAAGACAGACGATTCAGCTTTTACATGCTAACCACTGTTAAATTATTTTTTTTATTTTTAATGATGTAGTAATTGATATTTGTTAACTAGGGTAGTGTAGTTGGTCCAAAATTCCAGTGTCAGTGGATATATGATTTGAACTCCCCATGTAAAAGCAAGTGTCCCATACAGTACAGTCACATCCCAAGGTAATGCAATCAAAGCACATAGGGGGACGTCATGTAAAGTAAATTATATACACTTAATATGTTAGTAATGATTAATTAATATGCAATTCTGAAATATATATTTTTTTAGAAATGAAAACTGAGCAATGCTTAGCAGTGCTTAGCTCAGCTTAGCCGGTTTGATCATTGCTTAGAAGTTTAATTTTAAGCAGCATTCAGCCCAGCTAAGCAGATTTGCACACAACTAAGCACTGCTCAGCATTTCTGAAACCAGCTAAGCAAGGAAGTGTGTCTGAGGCTGCTTAGCTATGCTTAGCTAGTTTCAGAAATGCTGAGCGTGTTCGTGTCCAGGGGAGGGTCCTTTCTACTCAGCAATGTTCACACTAGCAGCAACAGTTTTAAAGGCCTAAAACTGGAGGAAATTGGAAAAAAGTTAAAATAAAAGGAAATAGCAGAAAAAAGGCAATCAACTATAAATGACTAATAAGGCCTCTTCCACTCACAGTGGCCCATTCAAACCCCTCAATAATCTAGCTGGAATGTGGAAAGTATCATAGTCAGCCAATCACACAGGCATCGTCTGCAGCACACTAGTATAAAGTATGCAAACACTCTTCAATCTGATTTTCCCACATACTCAGCACCATTGGAGTACACATTTGGGAAATGTAACTGACAAAATGATAGGGGCTGTTGCTGGCTTGCTACATCTCTATGTGCTACAGACTGAGTGCAGTAATGAGGATGATGCTATCAACCGGGCTAGACTGAGGAGGAGAAGAGTGTTCAGACACAGGGTAACCTTTCAGGGGCTACATGAGCTGGAGATAGTAGAGGGCTATAGGTGGACAGAGGCATACTTCAGCAACTCACCAAGCTCTGCTGCCCTTACCTCAGACCCAGTCCCAACAGAGTGGAACTCATCCCAGTCAAAACAAACTATATGTAGCTTTAAAAATACTACCTACAGGTACTTTCTAAAGACCTACTGGGGTAGGGTCGGCCTTTGGTCAACTGGTGTCCTAGGCAAAAAGGCTTCCTCAGCGCCCTCCCCCACACCACCCAGTTCCCCCATTCTGGTCTACCTACACCATCCAGATTACTGGAAAGGCACCCGTTACAGCGGTGCCCTTGCTGGCTGCCTATGTGGCCTATGCCTAAGTCCAGCTATGCCAATAATATGATGAGCATATTCATTTAGCTTAATGCTGCATGAGCCTAGACCACTGCCCTCCTGAAAACAAATAAAACCCACAAATTTAAACAAAAATATAAAACTGGAGTGGTCCAGTACTGCAGATGGACTTAGCTGAACTTCACAATATATGTATGCAATGCAAATGCAGTGCTCACCTGGTCTACCAAAGACAGACTGCGGCTTTCTTCTAGTTTACGCTGAAGGATTGGATTTGGATGGGTGACATCAGGAGCAACATATGGTCGATACCCTGAGAGAAAGTAGGAAAGGCAGATACCAGATGGACCATTTCCTAAAAGAAAAAAAATCAGAAAAGCTACATTTAACAGTGTTGTAAATCATTTTATGTTAACCAGAACACCCACCTGATACAAAAATGTATATTTCAACAAAATCCTGAGCCAGATGTAACTGAATACCTGTGATGGTGCTATATTTAAGAAAACAGCTTATGTTACATTTTGCAGTTTGACTAACACTATTACATACATTGCTGTGTGCACAGATATACAATGTACCACTCTGGACATCGTGTGCTCCACAGAAACACAACCAAGCTTTGTATATCTATTTAGTAACAGCTGCTGATCTTCGCTGGAGCATAGGTGCACTTACGCTACTTTTGTAGTTTGAATTCCACTCTGATCTTGGAATACTGATATAGCTGTTTGTTGCTATTTGCACTTCACCTTGGATAATTTGTAATCTATTTATAATCATCCTTTCAGACTATTGAGCCACTAATGGCCATTTACTGAACCAGTCCACATTTACATTGTGCATGCTTTTTTGGCAACATCTCCTTACTATTTCCCAGTTACTATAGCATTCTTAATCAACAAGCACTAAAACATTCCACAGATTCTCTTATTCTACTTCTTGCAGAACATGGAATGTACTCCCAAATATTCCGCCCCCAAAAAAATTGTTAAATATTAACTGCAAATACTTTCCTCAAAAAATCAAGTGAAACCAAAGAAAAAGTAACACTGTCCATGGCATTAGTTAACACTTACCCATGCAAGCATTAGTTCTGATCCCTAGTAGACAACACTGGGTTTGTTGCATGCATTTACAAAAAATTCTTAGGTATTATTACTACAGGCAAGGGACATGCTGAATTCTGTGAAGATATTTGTCTTCTATGAATGGCATGCTTCATGGTAAACTGAAGTGTAATCAAACAGCTTACAAATCTTTGACGAAATCCAGAAGCCTGTCTGCATAAAAAGGGAACATTTTCAAAAGTCCACATACTGGTATAGTACAACATAAGCTAATATTTGTCACATCCAGCTAATTTATAAGAATTCATTAGAACACCTGATATTTCAAATAGAGCAGCACAGTTTAGAATTAATCTACAAATTCAATACGCAAGTACTTGACAGTGAAAATGTTCAGTTCGTCAGACAAGTATTTAACAGTGAAGAATTAAAAAAAGCACAACAGTCAGTGTACAAGCACTACCTTCTGAAGCTGTTATTTTACAACTGATTATCTAGACAGAATTCTTATGATCCATGCTGCACACTGTTATCAAATTTCACAGGCGACAGAACCACCAGCAATATAATCAACAGGTAAAGGGAGACTTATTGCAAAGTATGGTTTGTACAGACTGTGCACACCATGACTACCACTGAAGAAGAATTCATCCACAAACAGGGACATAGCCAAGAAGCATTTGGTGATTGGGAGGCCTTAGACAGTATACACACTGCAACCATGCTACAATGGAGCAAATATCAAGTGCATTACCATAACACTGACCGCTTGTGTAAAATGTTAAAGATCTGACTCACCAGCTAAAATGAGCTACAAGGGCAACAGAAGCAGTCAAACAACCCCTTCACTGGAGATGGATCATTGCTAGGGTTCAGTAATTCACACCTGGGCAAAGTCCCTCTGTAAAAGCTATAAATCTTGTTGGGGGTGACCCTTACCTTTTCATTCCTGTACTTTGTTCAGCTCAAACTAAGGGTGTTAACCTTCAGAGCTTACACTGGGAGGAGATTGTAGCACCAGAGTGACTGGTTAGCTGTAGCTACCAGATTAAAGATGTGAAACATCTTTACATTTTATTCTAACCATTGCAGAGTATCTAGATGCAACTAAGCTATGAGCACAGAATTTGTACTAGGATTTTAGAGCTAGACAGCAGAGTCAAGTGATACTTGCAAATAGGAATCAGGCAGCAGTCCCACTTTATGGGGCATAGGTCTGCAGGCAGTATAACACCTTCTTGGCTTTTCTTTTATCAAACGCACTTAGGCTTTGCATCCATAAAGATAACAGCCACAAAATGTGGACTGCTCAGTCGGAGATGGTGACGAAGCAAGAATGGGGTTACAGGAAGCAACTAAAGGGCTACATTATAGCAGGTCAAATGACTGATCCAACAACAGCCAAGACCAGTCATTTTCATACACTGTCTAAATACATACTCAGCATGGCCACTTTACTGACCAGGCATCTCAAATGGCTGATAAAAAAATAAAAAAATCACGATGGCCACAGAAGTGTAATTTAGCTTATTTACAATATTTCAAACCAAAGCCATTGCTAAAGGAAAGTGTGCTAAACAGATGGCAGGCCATGTTAAGAGACCATACCTAACCCAGTTATTATACTTAAGGTGCCAGATGGACGAACTATTACACTGCTTTAACAGTAAATGTGTTCAACAAGACTTCTCACACTTAAGGATACACAGCCACAGCTTATCACACTGGTGAAATAAGTGTGTCTAACCCACTGTTTAATATACTTCTTAATACAGCTCTCAGCCTTACATCCCCAAATGAGGACCACCACCAGCCTCATAATATGGAGCAAATGGACAAAAGTGTGGAACACAACTAACCATTTATTAACCACTTAAACTAAGAAGGTCATAGGAAGGTTAAAATATGCTGTTTGTACTTATAAACAAGATTGTTTCATGAATTAACATGAGCCATTTCTATTTACCATGGATATCAACTAACAGAATGTGTCAGACCTTTCAATATGGAACTTTGAGGAACATAAACTATTCAAGACCCCAAATGATGTATGTTCTTCATAATGAGGTACACTCGAGAGGTCTGCATCTTAATGAAATGAGCCCTGCCCAAGTGTACAGCACTTCTTTATCTCAAGACTGTGGCCTACTGCACCACATAAGGAGAAAGTATGCTTGGTGCAGATACAAGCGGGGCGATTTGGGGACCTGGAAAAGGAGACTGGGTCAGATTCCAGACTAATTAAATCAGTCCATAGAACTATCGCTGTATCCTAAATGTGCCTACACTATTGTTTCTGAAATGGCAAGAAACCTACCAGTTTTAGGGAAGGATTGAGGAAATATGAACATTACACTGTTTAAGTACTGGTGACATCAAAATTCAAAAGGAAAATAAACATGTATAAATCAGTGTTTAAATATTACCAAGCTTACCTACCTCAAAGCTATTGTCTTTATTGGGGAGGAGGTACATTTTTCACTTATTTGACTGTCAAGGGTTGCTGCTGATTTTGATGAGTAAGGCTTCATAACCTTCCACAAATTACATAACCACCGAACTTGAATGCACATTTCAAGTGCTGTGAGTCAGCACTTTCAATTCATTTTTTTACCCTTATGACAAGACAACATTGGAGTTCCACCTGCTGCAGTAACTGTATCAGATGGTCCTATTGATTAGTATGACATGCATATGACTTACAAAATGCAGGGTCTATACAGAATACCTAAGTATACGTACTTTCACTTTGTGCCAGAAACACCAACTGCTTTAATATCTGTGAATCATTACCAAACTGCTAATTTCTGATCCAGCATAAAAAAGCTGTAGGCTATATTATGTACAAATGTCACTGCTGTTCTAATTCCTAGTTAGAAACATAGCAGCTGCTGGCAATTACAAAAACAGTTTTACATTAAATTAACTTTTCTTCTGATATTGGGCTATTTATGTACAGCCCATGTCACTAGTTCTGCTTCATAGGTTCATAGTTTAGTAATAAGCTAACTGCCCTTGCGAGCCTTTTTATATCTAGCCAATTATCCCTTGTGAGACTTGAACCCTGCACTTTGTGTTTGTAAGACAAACACCTTAGCCATTAACCAACCCCCCACCCCACTTCAGGAAAGCAACCTTTTTTCACAAAACAGATGTGAAGTACTTCCTTCCTCTAAAGTTAAATAATGTCTGGAACTTTAATCTAGAATGCACTTTCAGAATTACTAATCTGCGGTGGTGCAGCGGTAGCATTGTTGCCTCACAGCAAGAGGTTCTCCCATTTGATTCTCGGTTGGAGTGTAGGGAGTGCCTTCTGTGTGGAGTCTGCATGTCTTCCCTGTGCTCGAGTGGCGTTCCAAAAGATATGTGTGAATGGGTGGGTGCCAAACTGGCAACTTGACACTGTAAAAATCTACTGCCAATCATTAGCAGACTGGAGTTCCGCTGTGGTGACCTATAACCAGGAAAAGCCGAAAGACAAACAACAACTCTCAGCACTTTTCAGCTTTCACTATTTAACGTGTCACAGCAATGGCTGGAATTTACATAAGTGTTAAAGAGACAACCTCTCAAACAGCCAGCTATTATTGACACATATGTAAAAAGTCTACATTCAAAACTATCCAACATAAATTATTCTTAGTAATGGAAAGCAATGCAAGCTTTTCTGGATTCTACGGAAAGTAATGCAGGAATTAAGCTACAATAAAGGGATCTGTAGTCAAGACATTTAGACTGTGAACAGTTTTAGAAAATATGCCGTGTGATATGTTTAGTAGTCCAGAAGGGTTATCCTACAAACTCCTTCAGTTCTACGCTTGCCGACAGCCTAATTCTAAAGGTTTCCACCATTTTTTGCAACTAAGGTCTAGTGAAAACCCTGTAATAAAATATCCAGTTATACAGCAGATGAGTTGCTGACTGCCTAACCATGCTTGCAGAGATTAGGGCTACCTCATGATTAAGAAGGTTCAACAGCTGAAATAAAAAGTTGGAAAGTGTGCCATAAATCTGAGATCCACCTTTACATGCACAACTGTGCCAAATGCAAATTCACTTTTAAAATCCTCAACTTCTACAGGGATCCCAGCAGTGTCAGAAGAATTAAGTGTGCAATATACTGTGTGCACCCTCTCCCATTCTCAACCACCTCCTCCTCCAGTGAGTGGGCAATGACAGAACTGAAACTGCCATTCAAAGAGCATATGGGGTACTCAGGAAAGTCATGGCAAAACAATTATGGCCCCATCAAGTAAGGAGTCCTCTTAAACAGATGAAAGATACTGCATGTGTAAATTACACACACACTTAAGTGCCAACAGACCAATCAAGACAAAACAAATATGTGTACAATCACAGCTGGGCTAGTAGGTATGAAATCTGTGGAGTGCCATTCAATAATACATACTGGAACTCATGGAATGTGACAGTCAAGCTCCACGAAAAAGAAAACAGAAGGCAAGAGTCAGAGATTTGGTCTGACACCTCACTAGATAAGCAGCAATTACAAGGACTGCAGGAGATGGGAGAAGCACCCAATCTCAAAGCATGCACACCTATCAATAGCAAGGCACAGCTGTGCACATACTAAACATTACACAGAATCAGCACTACCTAAAGATTTTGCTTCTGCTTCTGACAGTCATCTGCCTTGAGGACCAAAGGATAAGGTTAGAATGAAACTTGAAACACAAAGCAGACTAACAGGTGCACAGACTGCTGTGGCAAAAAAAAAAAGTGCTGGGTAGGTGTCTAGTAAAGTAACAAATGGAGATAAACCGAGGAAGGGGCACACAGGGGATACATATCTGCATGGAAGCAGAATACACAAATTTAGTACTTATTCTGATTCAGTAAATATAGCCAACATATTAGCACAGAACTTCACTGTGAATTTCAGCAGGAAACTACTAATGTCTGATAATATACCTGGCGGTTTAATACACAGTATTTATTTATTTTATTTTACATTTAGTAACAGGGATAGTCCTTCTGGAGCTTTTCTCCCCGGGACTCTGCTGAAAACAGGCTTATACCCAGAAGTACAATTTACATTAATATACAGAAAATATATACTAATATAATAAGAGAAATACAAATATAAAATTACTTTCAAAACATAACATTAAAATCGTAGAATACTATTAGGCAAAAAAACTATTTAAATTGAGTTTAACCACTGGCATTGTTCCTGACGTTTAGTGGACAGCAGTACTAATGTCACTCCACAAGTGTGACCCCACCACTGACTCATGGATTTAGAGATTCATCAGCCTGGCAACTCTTACTTGCAAAGCCATGGAACACATAACTGATCTTATAAACGACATTGAAAATCTCACTATGATAGACCTGGAGCAGTTTTGGCTTTTGTTGGTGGTAGATTCTGTCTAATGAATCTGGTTAACTTCTTTGAAAGGGTAACATGGGATGTTGATAACAATCATACTGTTCATATGGCTTATCTTGATCTATACATGGCATGAGACTAACTATACTAGCATGCAGGACAGAGGTTTAATACATTACACATAGATTCCTATGTGGTAAGATGGATAGCAAAGTGGCTAAAAGAAAGAACCCACATAGAGCGGATAGCAGTGGCCTTAGAGTATGAGCGTGACCAGTGGTTTCCCACAGGGCTCAGTGCTGAGACCTCGTGTTTGAGATTTACTTTTTTGATATTCAGACCACAAACCAAGACTTCTAACAAAGTTTGCAGCTGACTAGAGTCAAGTCAAGTTTCTCTCCTGACACCTAAGCCCTTCAGCAAGAACTTAAAAATACCTATCATACTAAAAACTGGTTTAAATCAGAGTATAGCATTGTCATATTTGGGAGACACCCCCTAAGCATACAACCTAGGCAAAGTGAGAATGCTGTTAAAGTTCTTGAGATTTGTGTTGACAATTCCCTTTTCTTGGATCATGCAATAACAGTAGTAACTCTCTTGTCATTGATCATTAAACATACTCGGAGGCTCTAAATAAAAATCTGCAAAAGTAACAGAGACTTCCAAAGCAAACATCCAAGCAACCTCCACCCCCCCAACACAAACCATGAAACACATACTTCACAAAACCAGTGTGCCATGCAATCACAGCCCTTAAGACAAAATAACATACCCAACATACTAGTAATAGGTAACTCTATACTCAGGCACACTGACGTCCCACTCACTAGGCTGAATAAGGAGAAGGTTACTGTTAGCTGCCTGTTGGGTGCCAGGATCCGCCACATAACACAAGTACTCAGGTCACTCCAGAACAAGTTCAAATATGACTCTGTCATTGTCCATGTTGGTGTGAATGACCTGAGCTGTACCTCCCTGGACTACATGAAAAGAGACATGGAAGAGCTCTCTAATCACATAGCCCAGGCCAGTATGACCCTGACCCTGAGAAGCATCCTGCCCTCACCAAAAAGATACCACGGTATAAAGAAAAAATTCTTGATTTCAACAATTGGCTAAGTTTCTGGTGTCATTCAAAGGGGATCCAGTGTCTGTCTGCCTGGGATGACATGCTCAACAAGCCACGCTGCTTCACCAGAGACAGCTTGCACCTGTCACCCTTAGGCTTTCGAATACTGGCCAAAGCTCTTGCCACCCCCATAGTGCCTTTTTTAGGCAAGGCTCAAAAGACAAACCCACCACCATAAATAGCACAAGTAACAAAAAACTGAGGGTAATGCTACTCAGTGCCAGAAATCTAAACCTCAAAATGCACACACTTGAGGCACTCCTCATATGGAGAAAATCGATATATATGCAGTAACAGAAACCTGGTTTAAGGCTCCAAAGAGCACACCAGCACTTCCAGGCTACAACTCTTACCATGCATTTCGGCCACAGGACCCGAACTGAAATACAAAAGGCAGGGGTGTATCCATATTCATCAAGGATACCCACACCTCCAGGTTAGTGGCACAGCATGATGCTTCAGAGATCAGCCATGTGCAACTAACAACGGGCAAAACTGCAATTCAAATTGTAGCTTGCTACAGATCACTCACCATGTCCCAGGACCCCCATTCCACATTTCTGGAAACACTGGGAAACATAAAGATCCTACCAAACACCCTAATATTGGGTGATTTCAATTACCCAAACATTAACTGGGAGAACTACTCAAGTACTAACTCCCTTGCCCAACATTTCCTAGAATTTATAAACTCAAACGCCCTGGTTCAACTGGTCAACACAACATATTGGATCTGGTCATCACCAACATGGGCAACTGGTGTTCCACACCGGAGGTTAACCTCTGGCTGGTTAGATCTGACCATAAACAAATCACTTTGGATATCCACATTCCGCCCCCAGCCGTGGACAAGGAAACCACTGTGAAAAACTTTTCAAAAGCAAACTTCACATTACTTAAGACCGAGGTGGAAAGTTTCAAAGCCCCCATGCTGAAGGATAACACTGTCCAAGCTTCAAAATCCTTTACTAATGCAATCTACGAGCACTTACAAGAATGCATGGATAGTGCCATCCTAAGCAAAACCAAGACTCACTCCTTCAAGAAAAGGAAACCAGTCTGGTGGACTCCTGCCATAAACAAGCTATACAACAGAAGGAGGAAACTAGTACAAAAAAGAGTAAAATCCCAAGAAGGGAAGACATCCCTGATCAGTATCAGCAAGAAACTACAATCCCTCATAAAATCATCCAAGGCGAGCTTCGAAAGAAAAATTGCCAAGGACTCCAAAGATAACCACAAGGCATTCTTTAGCTATGTCAAAAATCTAAGTGGCAATGCTCAGATTTGCTTGGAGTTAGTGCAGAATGGCACAAAATACACTGAACCAACCAATATCGCCAACATCCTGGCAGACAGATTCAGCACAAACTTCACCCACCTCTCGTCCGCAAAAGGGCCCATAACCATACCAGAAGAATGTAGAGTCCCTGAAATCACAGACACTCAAGTTAAAACAGCCCTCTCCAAAGCCAAAAACACAGCATCAATGGGACCAGACAGTGTCCCAGGCTGTGTCCTACATGAGCTCAAAGATGAACTAACCCCTCACCTAAACACACTGTTCAAACTCAGCCTCTCCACAGTCACCCCCCTCAAGTACATACCCATAGAGTGGTGCACAGCAACAGTTATTCTCCTCCACAAAGGTGGAGCCACAACAGACCCTGGGAATTATTGGCCTGTAAACCTGACTAGATTGGTCTGCAGAGCTATGGAGCACATCATCATGGAACTCATTAACAGAGACATTGGGAGCCTCCAAACACTGGACCCTACCCAGTTTGGCTTTGTTAAGGGCAGATCATGCTCCTAAACCTGGTGGACTTCTTTGAGACAGTTACTAAGGCTATAGACGAGGGAAAGGTGATACACACAGCCTACCTAGACCTCGCAAAGGCCTTTGACATCATTCCCCATTCTGTTATTATAGACAAGCTCACCAGCCTGAACATAAACTCCTGCGTCACAAGATGGGTTGCCAACTGACTCATGGACAGAACCCACATGGTGAGGGTTGCGGGAGCTAGGTCAGACTCTAAACCGGTTACAAGTGATGTTCCCCATGGCTCAGTCCTAGGACCCCCTCCTGTTCGGCATATACTTCTCAGAGGTGCAGGCAAGCACAGGACTATGGCTGACCAAGTTTTCAGATGACTGCAAACTAGGGGCTATAATTGACTCTCCGGCTGACACAGACATCCTCCAAAAGGGTCTCACTGAGATGGATACTTGGTGTCAAAATCATGGCCTCAAGCTAAATGCCAAAAAGTGCATAGTCATCCCCTTTGGAAAAAACAAAGCACCCACAAACTACCACATAGGTGATAGTCCCCTAAATACAGAAGACGTAATAAGGGATCTGGGGACCCAAGTAGATAGTAATCTCACATTTGATAATCACATTGCCAAAGTGGTTAGAAAATCCTTCTACATGGCCCACCTAATCACAAAAGGGTTCGCATACAAATCAAAAGAGGTTATTGTGCCCTTCTACTCATCACTCATCAGACCCATCAAAGAGTACAATGCCCCATTTGGGATGCACCTTACAAGACACCTGCAACAGCTGGAAAGTCCACAGAAGTACCTCACCAGGAGGATCACTGGCCTCAAAAAGATGCTCTATGCAGCTCGACTGAAGAAACTCCAGCTGTACTCGGTTGCATACAGCCTACTCAGAAGTGATCTCTGCCTAACATACAAGACCATGTCCAACCCAGAACTGATGGACATGCCTCACCTAAAGAAAACCTTATCCCCTCGAGCCACACTCTCTAGAGATCTAAACCTCACTACAACAATAAATAGGACATCCTGGAAGGATAGATTCCTGTCCCAGAGACTTCCCATGCTTTGGAACAGGATTCCAATCTACATTAGGCAGAGCTCCTCGCTAACACTCTTCAAAAGAAACTTTGACGAGTGGATGGGAAACAGAAAGTTTACCTCGGGGATCACTTCAGTGGCTCTGTTGGACAGAGGCACAGGGAACTAATCTAAGGGGTGGCAAAAGCCAACAAATTCTGGCTAGGCTTATAAATGCCTTCGGGCAGATAGCCTAGTACCTAGCTATGAACCTATGAACCTATGTAATAACCTTAGTCAAAACCGTCCTACTGAGTATAGCCAACTGCCAAAGGAATGTTACCCAACTCTGAAGATGTGACTGCCTCCTTGTATTCAGCATTAGACCTATTACTGAATACAGTGTCCCCTTCGGGATGTACTTCAGTAGATTGTTGCCAAAGACTGGAAGCACTGTCCCTTTATTCACTATTTTGCAGACTCCTGAGGAAAGAACTATACCTGCATTCCATGCCATTATGGACTCAGTGGTCCTGGAGCTCTTGTATTTCCACAAATGAAATAGCCTCTGCAGCTCTTGTATTTCCACAAATAAAATAGCCTCACAAACAACAGACCCAATGATCTAAACTGTCTTTAGCAAATAAAACACAGTGGAGAGAAATTCAATACTCAGTGCTTTCTAAGGTTGCTACCTTTTCAGATTCCCAAATGAAATTTTACAGGACAAAACATACCCATGGGCCCATGCAAAGGACAGAGCTTTGCTTTTTTGCCAAAAAAGCTTATTCTTGTAACATTTGAGATGATTATGCTATTTCACATACCATTTAAGTGTATAACATGCAAAATAAATTTTTTTTGCAGATATTGGACACTCTAAATTGGCCCTAGGCATGAGCGCATGCGTGTGTGCCTTCTGTGGAATGTTGGGTGCTAGGCTGGCAACTTGACACTGTAAACAGCACAGTGGTGTAGTGGTAGTGTTGTTGGCTCACAGCAAGAGGTTCTCCATTTTGATTCTCGGCTGGGGTGCCTTGTGTGTGGAGTCTATATGTCTTCCCTGTGTTCATGGCTAAAGACATGCTTCTGGAGCATTTCTCCCCAGGCCTCTGCTGAAAACAGGGTCTGTGGAACCTAGTCGGACTTTCCCGGTCAACAAATGATAAATAAAATAAATAAATAAATAAATAAAAGTGTGGGTTTCCTCAGGGTACTCTGGTTTCCTCTCACATTCAAAGACATGCATCTGGAGCATTTTTTCCCTGGGCCTCTGCTGAAAATTGGCTTTGTTCCAAGTCGGACTTTCCCAGTTAACAAATGTTAAATAAAAAAAGTAAAATGCCACTAACAATCATGAGTGGATAGGTGATCTGCTGTGGTGACCCCTAACCAGGAAAAGCTGGAAGAAGATTAAAGAAAACTTAAGTATTTTTTTGTCTTAAACTTTCTGGACATTTGACATTTTTTTAGTTTTTTCACAGGACACAACTACCCAAAGATGGGCTGTCCCTCACAAAGATGGACAGATGGTAACCCTAGTGCCTTCCCCTCCTCTGAAAAAAAGAGTCCCACTACATGTTAAGCAGTGTTAATACATTTCTTCTTCGAAATGGAAACTGTAGGATTAGATTATTCACAAATTCAATTTGGCTTGATTGGCTCATAAAACAAATAACAAGAACCTAACAGTCTGTCAGACTGAAGGGCAAGAACTTATTTCACAGTAGCACAGAATAGGTGATTGCCTGTAGTGTTTAAAAATAAAACTGCTGAGTGAATATTGGTTACGCTTGTTAGCATCATTTACATGAAATGGAAAAAACAAAGGCACAGTATTGTACAGACACCTCCACATCTTCTCATTCTCAACTGTCACAGATTTTGCAAAATGACCGTCATTTTACTGAGCAAATAGTTAACTATGTCACCCCCCTCAAGTAAATAAATAATGCGCCCGGAGCAAGGCCACCTAGAAACGATACTGTGGTTTCATGATTTATTCGCAAATTGACAACGGCAAGTATAGGATGTACAGTACGGCACGCAGGTTCCAGAACAGAACTCATGCCACGTTTCCTTCCATAGAATTTCATCTTGCGCTTCTATTATAACAAAGCATCTGCTAAGCAGATACGCCAACCTGAAGAAGTCAACTAGCATGGCATTGCTCCCACGGACAAGAGTAGGCAACATATCTATAACCTCTTACAGCAAGAGATCAGGGCAAAGCCATGAATAACGGGATGTAGAGGTAGTGCAAAGGACCAAAATAGGGACGTTTTTTAAATATGCCTCTTATAAACTTAGAAAGTTGATAGGATAACAAGTTTTGCATTAGCAAACAATTTTTTTTCTGAAGGATACTAAGTTTGAAACTCAAACACCTGTCTATTTCTGACTTCAGCCCTCAATGACTTACAGGAAAATCACAAAAAATACAACTTTACCAAAAACATAACACCAAAATTCAGGACAGTTTGCAAAACTCTGTACAGTTGAGAGGTATCCTAGGTAGATTACACTAACTGTATTAACAACCAAATGATGTCCACACACCTAATTAAATTCCACACTTCCTAGCCAACTATTCCACTCATGAAAAGCGTATCAATGTCTCTTGCTCAAATCACTGTTTTGTAGGACCCCCCCCCCTCAAAGAGTCGGGAGCAAACACCATCGGTGCCAGACAGTGCCTATAAAAGTATGCCTTGGACAGCAGCATGTGGCCACTGGGGATGTCACAGGCGTCTCACAGGCATCCGCATCCAGGGTAGTCCACCAATTCCTGGATGTCATGCTAAGACATGTCAGTGAGCACATTAATTTCCCCAGCACCCCTGAGGAGAGGACCAGCAATATGCATCTCTTCCGTTGTGTAGCAAACTACCCCAAGGTACTGGGTGCCATAGACTGCACCCATGTTCACATCAAAGCACCACCCGGTGAAGAAGGTAGAGTCTATATCAACTGCAAGGGCTATCACTCCAACTGCCGGGTCATGTGCGATTCCCAGGGCATTATTATCAATGTGTGTGCTGGCAGCCCTGGCAGTTATCATGACTCCCACATCTGGCATGCTTCACAGCTGTACCAGGCACAGTTATCACGACTCCCACATCTGGTATGCTTCACAGCTGTACCAGGCATTTGCTAGGGGGATGCAGGCTATGCACTGGGCTCATGGATGATGACACCCATCAGAAATGCTTGCACATACACTGAAGAATGCCATAATGAGGCACACGCACAAACTAGAAACATTGTAGAGTGTGTGTTTGGGCTGCTCAAGTCATGGTTCTGCTGCCTTGACAAATCTGGTGGAGCCCTGCAGTACTCTGCAGCCACATGTGCACACATGTTCATAGTATCTGCCGTGCTACACAATATGATCCTGCGGAAACATCTGCAGCAGGAACATCACAGGGAAGGGAGACATAGTCCCCCCACCATTGCCAAGGTACCCACAGGCACAGGGAGACTCGGAGAAGGAACCCCCTGAGCCTTTCCCTGTAGGCAGATGTAGGCATGCCCAGTACACCTTGGCCTTGGCAGAGGCAACACATAGCACATACACTGACACCCTAGGGACCCAGGGACTGACACCTCTCTCTGACTCACATACACAGTAAAAAGGATGCCACACACATCACATTACCTGCACCTCACCATGTATAGGCTGTATACTGCATGCATCCAACAGAGTCAGACCTCAAGCACTGTCCTCACAACTGATTATGGCACAAGGTAAGTCACTCTTCTTAACAACAAATTAATGCTGTATAATGTTGTGCTAGCATATCTATGGTATCGCTGCATGTATGCAAAAGAATGGGGTGGCCTACAGGGATAGCATCAGACAATGGACAGCTATGTGGGACAACAGGAAATGTCCATAAAATGCTGGCTTACTCAGAATATTCAGTCATCCCCTAGGTGACAAAACTCACTGCAGTATATGTGGGGGCCTAACAAACTGTGGGGTCATAGGTCACATGCATGGATGTCAGTGTTGGAGTCCCATACACACCTCTCAGCCTCTCACAGCAAGTCAGCTGTACAAAGCCAGAAAGAAATGTGTGGCAAAGGCCCACAAATAGGGACAAAGATGAAATAGTCCACTTACAAACTAACACACTGAGATCACAGCAGGTCTTGCAGTTGCCTTAAGTGTCCGAAGGGTAAGAAGTCCGAAACTCAAATGTCTGTCATAACTGTCTAATCACTGGTCTCTAATGATATGCCAGTATTCTCCAAGACAAGCGCAATACTATGCTAAATGAAACCAAAATGTAAAGCAAACATCTGGACAGTCTGTGGAAATGTGTACAGTTTTGAGGTATGCCTCCTCCCTCCAACACACCTGTCATCCTATAGCAATGCAGGAACAATTATGTTAGTAGGGTAATAGCAACAGAGCACACATTCCCAGGTCTGTCCCAATCAACTTGCTAACTTGTAGCATGTACACAATATGCAGGAATCAATGAGCTATGTATATGCATGGTTGATACTGTCAGGAAGTAGGCAGCACTTACTGTTGGCTGTTGTGGCTTAGTGGTCTAAGTACAGTACTGTGCTTGACAGGGTCCACGTTTTCAGACTTTCCATGCAAACTATGTATGTACAGTAGGAGTAGTACATACCGTCCAGACATCAATATTCGTTACTGCAGGAAAGCTGGAAAATTCAGGGACAGGGAGCCACATAGCTGGACAGTACACAACTCAGAGTAACCTACATAGTGCCTATTAGGACAGCAGGTTTTTGAAAGTCAGTGTAGTGCCAGGTTATAAATGGCTGCCTCCTTACTGTGTCAATACTAACAACAAGTCATTGGGCACCAGCCATACCCATGGAATGACAAGGTGTCACTGAAGGACTATAAGTATGCCTCGTATATCTGTTCTGCTTATCATAACATTGCATTTGCCTGCTAAACTACTTGCAACACAATAAGGTTGATGTGAAAACATCAATGGCAGACAGTAAAGAAATAGACATCATACCCATAAGAAAAAGCAAGGTAATACCAAACCGTTCTCCAAAATCTCTGTGTTTGGCACAGCAATATTAACACCCTGTGCCCATGTGCGGGCCTGTGTCTGACTGTTATATATGGGCCTGTCCAGATGTAAGTCTATAATAGTTTTACAGCTATGGTCAACATGTAGCCTTATAATAACATTGCAACACAGACTGTCTGAGGACCACAGCAGATGAAGGGGTGCAATGATGGACAACCTGCTAAACAGGTTCTGTTCTTCTGACTTCTATAGCTCAAAAACTGACCACAACCTTCTTAGGGAGGCTATTAGTAGCTACACACGCCACCCCCCCCCAGAAGATGCAGACAAATATGCTGAACAGTATACCAGTGCAGTATACAAGTACCTGAACAACTGCATGGATTCAGCCATACCCAACAGAACTAAAACCTGCTCCTCAAGAAAACACAAAATAATGTGGTGGACATCCTCTATCAACAGGCTTTACAACAAAAGGAAGCAACTGTTGTCCAAGGGTAAAAAGGTACAAATCCCCAACTGTAAAAAACTCCCTCCTTAGCCTCAACAAGCAAAGTAGATTACTACTGAAATCCTTGGTAGCCAATTATGAATTGAAACTAGCCTCTGAAACAAAGGCTAACCACAAAGCCTTTTTCAGTGATATCAGAAACATCCATGGCTAACACTAGGTTTGTTCTGAATTACATCTTAATTGTGCCACTTACACTGATCCTGTCAACTTAGCCAACCTGCTAGCAGCTAGGTTCAGTGTAAATATCACCCCCTGTCCCTGCACAAAGGCAAATTCCACATCCCTGATACTTAGCCCACACCTCACATCTTCATAGATCAAGTGTTAAAGTCCCTATCCAAGCCAAACAACACAGCTTTCATGGGACCTGATAGTATCCCAGGCTGTAGTCTGCAACATCTCCAGCAAGAAGTAGCCTTGCCATTAAACACCATACTCAACCATATCCAAAGTACAGGCCTTATTCCAGCAGAGTGGAGAACTGTCATTGTCATCCCTTTGCAGAAAGGTGGTGCCACTACTGACTCTGGGAATTATCACCCCATTAGCTTGACAAGTCTGGTCTGTAAGGCCATGGAGTGTATTATTATTAACATCATAAACAAGAAATTAGGCAATCTCCAAGCATATGACCCCACCCAATTTGGATTTGTCAATGGCAGATCTTGCCTGTTGAACCTGATTGACATCTTTGAGACTGTCAACAAGGCGCTGGATGAGGGAACGTCAGTAGACACATCTTACCTTGACTTGGCCAAAGCCTTTGACACAATTCCCCACTCAGGAATTATCAAAAAGCTAACAGAACTTGGTGCAAATCACTATGTCTTCATGTGGCTGCCCAACTGCCTCACTGATAGGACCCACAATGTCAAAATAGATGCCACTACATCCGATAGCAGACCTGCCACTAGCGGTGTCCCTCAGGGATCTGTCCTCGGACCTCTGTTGTTTGCTATCTACTTCACAGAGGTCCAGGAAAAGACAAAAGGCCTGTGGCTGACCAAGTTTGTGGATGACTGTAACTTGGGTGCTGTCATTGACTCCCTAAACGATGTTAACATAGTTCAAGAGGGTCTCACAGCAACAAATGACTGCAGCCGAAGTCATGGCCTTAGGTTAATTGCAAAAAAATGTCTTAGCATACTATTCATCAAAAACACAGCCCCTACTGATTACCATATTAGCAGTAAACCCCTAAGCACAGACCCTGTGCTGAGAGACCTGGGTACACAACTTGACAACAATCTCATGTTTGACCATCATGTAGTGACAGTGGTCAGAAAATGCTTTTATTCAGGTAATCTCATAAGTAAAGGGATTGCATCTGGAAAAACTGTGGTTATTACCTCTCTGTACTCCTCTCTCATTAGGCCAATAATTGAGTACAACACCCCATTTTGTGGTGTTCTATCTGCTCTAGTACAGATGCTCCATATCTGCATGTCTACATCCTCGTGTAGTACCCCATAAAAAGTCTCACATCTAATATGTGACATTAACAGACCCTCCTGGAGAGACAGGTGTCTCACAGAGGCTGACCCATCTCTGGAATATACTCCCCATACATGTCAAACAAAGTACATTTCTGTCCCTCTGCAAGTGCAGCCTTGATGAGTGGATGGCCAACTAAAAATCTATCCCAGGGGTGCCACCTGTGTCCCTCATTGACAGGGCCATCAGCTGCTGATTGTTGTTTCTTTTCTGGTGATATACTTTGGGTTAGGCTTTTAAGGGCCCCAGAGTCAGTAACCTAGTAATCACCTATGATCCCACGAACAGGTAGACTCAGAGATGTGAAGTCCATAACCCTGTGTGTGATGTTATGACTTCTACTCCACTCACATCAGAAATACAGATACATAACAGCCACAACAGTAAACAAAGCCTGTGATTGCACTGCAGAAGGACAAAGAGACACATATAAGGGTAAAGGGAACCACTGGCCAGACAAATGGAGAATGTGCACACCAGAACAAATTGTGCAGTAACATAGGTTCCCTGCAGTGTATGCAGTCAGTAAACATCACCCACAACTACACAACACACACCAACATATGAGGGGCTCCTCAATAAATACAAACCCAAACAAAGGACACCTCAGAGTCAAAAACACATGAGAACTCCACAAACCTCCACACCACATGCCATGCATAGTCCACACACCACTGCCAGGCAACCAGTAAGGCCCAACCATAACTCCAACATATTACTTATAGGAGACTGCATTGTGAGACACACAGATGTGCCTCTCACCAGGCAGTAAATGGAGATAGTAACAGTTACTTGTTTGTCAGGTTCCATCACCTGCCATATCACACATGCACTGAAGTCTCTCCGCAACAAGTACTGTTATGAGTCTGTCCCAGTCCATGTTGGTGTGAACGACTTCAGACATACCTTCCTGGACTATAGGAAAACAGACATGATTGAGCATGCTGAATATGTGTCCCATGCAGGTATGTCCCTAGGCTTAAGTAGTATTCTATTGTCACTCAGAATGATGCCTCAATACAAACACAAAATGATTGACATTAACAAGTGGTTGACTTTCTGGTGTCATCTCAGGGGTAGCCAGTGCCTGACAGCCTGGGAAGATGTGATCGACAGACCATGCTGCTTTGCTACAGATGGCCTGCATCTGTCTCACTTAGGCTTCAGGCTTCTGCCAAAGGCCCTTGCCTCCCCTATAGTGGTTGTTTTAGGGAAAGTCATGAGGTTGATACTACCAACATGAAACTCTCAACAAAACACAAATGAAAGGTAATGCTGCTAAACACTAGGAGTCTAAACAGGAAAATGCACTCATTCCAAGCATTCTTAACCCTGGAAGATGGTGACATTTGTGCACTCACAGAAACCTGGGCCACAGCTATGGAGAGCAACCCATCCTTACCTGGTCACTCATCCTATCACACAGCCAGACCCCAAAATGTGGGCAGCAAAGCCAAAGGAGGTGGAGTATAAATATATATTAAACAGACACACACCTCCAGGCTGGTCAAACAATCTAACACACACGAGACACTCCAAGTGTAGTTAACTGTTGACAAGACCCCTATTCAAATTATAGGTAGCTACAGGCCAACATATTTGACTCAGGATACCCACCCCACATATCTGGCCCTCTACAAATCTATCAAGATTCAACCCTTTACCCTGATCCTGGTTGACTTTAATTACCCAACCATAGATTGGAAAAAACAGCCATGCCAGAACAGAAATGCACAGAGATTTCCCCATCTTATCAACGCTAAATCCTTAGGACAGCTACTTGATACCCCCACAAGATGTAATACATATGCTGGATTTGGCAGTAACCAACATGATTAACCACCACAGCACCCCTATGGTATCATGCTCCCTGGCAAGATCCCACAAAAAAGCAGTCATGTTCAATATCACCATCTCTCCTGACCCTCTTCTAGCCATGGTAAAATGAAAATGTTTGCCAAGCTGATCACAACCACCTGAGGGATGGTATAAACATCTGCACAGCCCCCTACCCCACTGGAGGAATAGGCACCAATGTCCAAATGTATATATATATATATATATATATATATATATATATATATATATATATATATATATATATATATATATATATCAGGAATACCTGACAGGACAATATCATCATCTGCAAGGGAGAGTAAACCTGTCTGGAAACATCTGCAATAAAGGAACTATATAACAAAAGGATAACATTTCTGTCCAGGATCAAGAAGGAGCAGGTGCACAATTGGAAGCAATCTCTCCTTAGCCTGAACAAACAAATACGAGTGCCAGTGAAATCCTCTAAAGGCAACTCTTAGTCCAAATTGTCCACATCTAAGACAGACAATCATAAGGCCTTCCTCACATAAGTCTGCATTCTCAAAGGAAGCTCCCAAATCTGTGCAGAACTGGTGGTCAAAGACACCACATGCAGAAATGTTGTAGATATAGCCAATCTACTGGCTGACAGATTCAGTGGAAGTGTCTCCCCTCTGTCTCCCTATCAGTAAAGCAGGACATCCCCAGTACCTGACCACCCAACCCTTATCACTAGGGAACAGGGCATCACTGCCCTCTCAAAGCCAAGAAGACTGTCTCCATGGGACCTGAATACATCCTAGGCTGCAACCTACATGAACTCAGGCATGAACTGGTAGCACCATTATGCACCCTACTCAACCAAAGCCTGAGTACTGGCTTTGTCCCAGCTGAGTTGTGGACAGCCACTGTCATTCCTTTACAAAAAGGTGGAGTGTTCACCTATCCTGGAAATTAAAGACCCATCAGCCTAACTAGCCTGAGCTGCAAGGCCATGCAATGGATTGTCATGGACCTCATTAGCAGGGGCATTGGCAAACTCCATTTACTCAACCCCAAACTGTCAAGGGGAGGTATGTCAATTAAATCTGGGTGACTTTCCTGAGACAGCCACCAAAGGCATGGATGAGGGAAATATGGTGCACACCAGCCACCTTGACTTGGCCAAAGCCTTACACACTATTCCCCACCTGGCCATAGTATATAAACTCTGTAAACTAGGCATCAATCCATATGTTACCAGATGGGTAGCAAACTGTCTCATTGGTAGAACCCACCTAATCATAATAGGGGTAACAATCTCAAGCAGTAAACCCGTAATGAGCGGCATCCCCCAGGGATCTAATTTGGGGCCTCTATTATATGGCATATACCTTCCTGAGTTGCAGGCCAAAAACACTAGCCTTTGGCTGACCACGTTGGCAGATGATTGCAAGCTGGGAACAGTCATCAATTCCCAAAGTGATGTGAACGTCCTCCAACAGGGTCTCACCAAAACAAATGACTGCTGCCAGAAACATGGCCTCAAGCTGAATGTCTGCAAATGCATCATCATCCCCTTCTGAGAGACTGACAGCCCCACACATTATCACATTAACAACAATGTCCTGCATGCACAATCAGTAGTGAGGCATTTGGCCACCCAGGTTGATAGCAACTTGAATTCTGAGCACCATGTTGCTTCCATTGTACAGACAGCTTCATAGATGGGCCAACTCAGCACAAAGGGTATCTCATCCAGGGACAAAGAAGTCATAAGATCCATGTATTCTAACCTTATAAGGCAAATTATTTTGTACAATACCCCCTTTGGCATGTACCTCACAAAGCCCATGCAGCAGCTGGAGAGACCACAGAGGTTCCTCACAGGAAGTATCCAGGCCCTCAAACACCTACCCTACACAGACAGGCTGAAAGCACTGTCCCCCTACTCAGTTCCATACAGACTCCTCAGAGGTGACATCTGTCTGGCATGCAAAGCAACACAGACCCTGCCTTGATGGGACTGCTGCACATCTGGAATTCAAGGCCCACTTGATCAACCTGTATGCAGAGGATCAACTGTGGTCTGTGATATCAATAGGACTTGGTGTGACAGATATGTGTTCCACAGACTCCACCATTCATGGAATACACTCCCTGTCCACATCAAAACAAATACCTCAATACCCCTTATGAAGTGCTCCCTGGATAAGTGCATGGGAAATAGAAAATACAGTCCTTTGATTCCACTTGTGTCCCTGCCGGACAGGGGATCTGGGTGCTGACATGTCTTAAGATGGGCTACACTCTCATCTACGTGGGTTATAAGAGCTTTAGGGCCAATAGCCTAGTAACCTCATGTCAGCCTATGACCCTATAGACAAGTGTCTGTCAGTGGTTCACCACATTACTCTATACTGCTCTGCCACTGACATACCAGGAAATCACAGTGTTATGTAGGATATACCACACATATTATGTAAATCTCTGCTCAGTAGCATGCACTCTGCACCCACACCAGGATGGTATATCACTGAGGTACTGGACTGTTTAAACAGCTTTATCAACCAATCGGCTGTAGCCACACCTCTCATATGGCTGGATTTGGCAAGAAGGTATATAGTTTGGCTCATAGGTTTGGTCTGTTTGTCATAAATCTTGTATTTCTCTGTTAATTCACAGTGATGACCTGAGGATTTCTGTCAGTAAGTATGACAGAATACATTTCATTGTCAGACATCATATATGTCAGAAAATGTCTGCTAAAACAAACCATGTTACTCTAGAAACTTCCTAAGTTTACAAGAGCAATATTTACAGCATCTCCGTATGTTTGGGCCATTGTCCCCACATTTTGGCAGGCTATCTCCAGATTTCTTGAACTAACAGGTTGAGAGGTATGACTGTAGCACACAAAACCCTGGACCAGAGTACACCTATCTCTGGAATGGAGTCCCACTCTTACTATAGAAGGTCATACCGGCCATGCTCCTACACTTAGAGAATTACAGCCCATGTCTAAACCCACATTAGGCTATACAACTGTATTGTGCATATATGTCCTTGCACACAAACAGCTATGTACACCTTAACTGTCTCTACCCACACACATCACACAGGATTTCCCTCAGCTATCTGTAGGTGGCCCATATGTGATATATCTGCATCTGTTGCATGTGATACATAGACATATATATGGGCAACGTATAAAAATATTTCAAGCATACACGCACATAGACATGGGGAAAAAAGAGACAGACAGTGATAGAGAGAGAGACAGGGAGACACAGAGAGTGAGTCATAGACAGAGACACCCTAAAAGACATAGAGTAGTGTCCTGCTGCAGACAATTGCATACAAGTTGTAACCAGTCGCATGTGCCCACATGAAGGTGAGATACATTGTGCAATAGTAGTGAGATAGGGTTTGTAATATTACATCACCTGCCTTTGTGTTTGTGAGTGTGTGTGTGTGTGTGTGTGTGTGTGTGTGTGTGTGTGTGTGTGTGTGTGTGTGTGTGTGTGTGTGTCTGTGTGTGTGTGTGTGTGTGTGTGTGTGTGTGTGTGTGTGTGTCTGTGTGTGTGTCTGTGTGTTTGTAGGTTAAAGTATTTTGAGGCTTTTCCCACCCAGTACACTTCCCATTGTCCTACTTTACAAGATCTGCGGATGTAATTCACCTTAGAAGTACCTTTGGACACTTGTCAGCCCTATAAGCTCTGTGGCATATGTGATAACTGTGTAACATTAAAGTACAAATAACTAGATAGGTAGGGTTTATAATCTCAACACTCAACTGTGATTATGTGTAAGTGTGGGTGTGCTTGTGTTTCTAGGTTAAAGTATTTTGAGGCCTTACCATCCAGTACACTTCCCCTTGCCCTACTTTACAAGATATGCTGAAGTCGTTCACCTTAGAAGTACATTTGGACAGTCTTCAGCCCTGTAAGCTCCATGACATGTGCAATAACTGCATAGCACTATAGTACAAATAACTAGACAGGTAGGGGTTCTAATCTCAATACTGACAACTGTGATGCTGTGTGTGTTGGGGTGGAGAACCATATCCTCTGTGTGTGTTGGTTATACCATTTTGAGACCTGCTCCACCTAATACACCTCCCATTGCCCTACTTTACAAGGCCTGATGATGTCATTCACCTTAGAAGTACCTTTTGATAGTCTTCAGCCCTATAAGCTCTATGGCACATGCAATAACTGTGTAACACTATAATAAAAATAACTACATTGGGAGGGGATCTAAACTCAGTGTTGACAACTATGCTACTGTGTGTGTTTGTGTGTGAAGCATATCTCCTGTGGCTGTTGTGTGTCTTGGTTATACCATTTTAAGGCCTGTTGACCACCTCCCCATGACATTTCTTTAAAGAGCTTGTTGATGGTATCTGCCTTACAAGCACAGTCACACATTTTCTAATACAAAGGCACTGTGGAGCATGCAGTAGTCATATCAGTCTGGCATGCAATAGTCATATCAGTCTGTATTGTATATAACTAGATATGTAGGTCATCTAATAGAAAAAGTGTCAACTCTGTGTGCATGTGTGTTTTAATGCATGTCCCTGTGCAGCTGTGTGCCTGTGTTTCAGATGGCTATACTATGTTAAAGGCCTGTGAACCCAACATTTGTAATCCTAACAGCCCCTGCAATTGTCACCCACTTGAACAGTAGTGACAGACATTGCAGCACTATAGTAGCTCTGTGGTGTTTGCGTTATGTGATCAGCAGTATCGTTTGCACAGCTAGGCAGGTTGAGGTTCTGCTATCAACAAGGGCATGTCATGAGCGTGTGTGTGTGTGTATGTGTGTGTGTGTGTGTGTGTGTGTGTGTGTGTGTGTGTGTGTGTGTGTGTGTGTGTGTGTGTGTACATACATGCCCTTGCAGCAGTCTTCCTGTCTAATGGCCACCAGCATACCTCTCAACCCTGCACAGAAAGACATCTGGTTAAATCCATATGGAAAAATAGGGCAGACACCAAACATTGAACACAACCTTCACACATTGCTGTGACATGCATGGAAAGTAGATACCAGAACAGGTCATGCATTTGAATGCACCTTCCAAAATGTATGTGTCATTACATGACAATATCTGTCATCAATCTGCAATGTAAGTCTGTCATGATTTTCCCACAGTTTGCCAGAAAACCACAATTTAATGACAGATGGAAAGAAAGTATGTGTCAAACATTAGGACAACCTGCAGACATATGCAGAGGTCACGGGTATGTCCACCATCTGTACCACCCTTCAGGTTGCTGTCCATGTTTGGCAAGGTGTGACCTGTGACACAACAGCAGCAGTAAAGAGGTCTCAAGAGAGTAGGACAACACAAATGTCATATGATCCTGTACTGATTGCATAGAGCAGTTATTGCACAGCTGAAGCACCTCAATGTTATGATAAATAGTGTAAGCTAAGGTAATGTCACACAAAGAAGGTGTCATAGTAGCAAACCAGAGGAAGTCCTGTATGTTGCACTTGCCGTGGCCGAGGTACGTCTTGCCAACTGTCATGTTACTACAAGTCGTGTCCTATACTCCACATTTGATAATGCCTCAAACACTTTCTATATCGCCTATGTGTGTGCAATAAGTAGACATGTGAAGGCCCTGTCACTACCTGGTCCTCCCAATAATGCACAAGTATATAGGCATGAATGCTAATTGGCTCCACCCACATATGTAGGTACAGCCTTAGGTTGTGTGAACTGGAAGTAATTTGCAGTCTGTCATTGGCCACAAACTGCTTTTAACACACTGCAATGAGCCATACAGTGTGCATGGAATGCTGTCAAGGTCCTACCCTCAAGCTGTATGCAGACAACAGTGTCAGCATGCCATACAGCAAGTACATGTCCCCACTATGTCCCACATTAGCACCAACCCCACTAGCGCACAGACTGTGATGACAGGCCTGGGTACCCAGCATGGCAACATAATTGCATTCAGGCAACAAGTATGGGCATCCAATAAACGCAAATCCACAACCAACGAAGCAAGAGCAGTCAAGATTGATGTATAAAAAATGAAATCTTTAATTTGAGTGGATCAGCAAACAAATGTTCCACAAGCACTTTCGCTCAGGTAATCCTGAGCTTTCTTAAGTGAATGTCATAGCATTTGCTAGTATACACCTTATATATTCTCATGAGCATATCATTAATTAAGAATACCTGGTGTTAATTAAACATTTAAAAGAGCTTTACATACCTTTAACATAAAATAAGATATTTGAAAACTGAGTTGTGTCAAAAAAATGCTTCCTGAGCTGGAAGTTAAAACCATGTTAAATGTTATGGTTTAGAATGAATCATAACCATTTTTTATATAATAAAATCAGTGTTAAAATTGTTTAAAATTGCACAATAGGGCTTTGAGAGGTCTATATATCAAAATAACTTAAGAATGTATGCCTATGAATATGTTGTGGACCCCTCCTTCAGTCTTCATTTGTAAATAAAGAATTTCTATTCTCTGTTACTGTTTAAAAAACATCCATTAGCAATTTCCTAATCTAAAAAATCACTAAGTAAAAGAGGAGGGCTATAGATAACAAATTTAATAATACATAGGTCCCCATCCAAGTGTTACAAATAAATAAATAAATACCAGATAGTAGAAGATAAAAGACATATGTTCATTAGGGATAACCAAAATGGCCCTGTGGTAGTGTGTGGTGACTACAACCTTTCCCTTCTTAACTTCAGCACTGATTTAATACTAATTGTCCCGTTAAGTCCAGGTGGTCTTCCTGCCCAACCTTAGCTGCCATAATAACTCATGATACTCAAGGGTGGATTCCCAATCCCCACCCCTGATATCCGGCTCCACTTGTTCTAGTACAATAAATTTAATGTTGGAACCTGGGCAAAGAAGGGAATGCTTGTAGAAGGCATTGGTTTCTTTCTTCTTAGCCATGTCATAAAAGTGCTCATAAATCCGTTTTCTAAACTCCTTTTCAATTTTCCCCATGTAAAAACTTGAACACGTGGTGCAAATACCAAGGTACACCACTCCTTTGGTTGCACAAGTGTGAAAACCGACTGGTTGTGCCCTGAACCTCCTAGATAGAATGTATACGGATTCAACGTTCATTATGGCATGGCATTGGCTACAAGAACCACATTTGTAGGTGCCTGTCCTTGGTTGCTTCACCTTCCTTCTGTTGTGTGGTTTCCTTTCAAAAATTTCCTTGAAATTAACACCTCTTTTCCTAACAAAACTAGGTCTAGAGGATAAGAGGTCCTTAAATTCTTCATACAAGGTTAAAACCGGACAGTAATTTCTAATAACTTCTTCCATTTCCTTAGAATTGGAAGAGTATGTGTATATGAAACTATTCGTAGGGTGGCCGGATAAATTGGTATTGGTAAACAAGTATGGGCAGCCATCAGGAATTGCTTGTATGTGGTTCATCACATAGGTGTCTGGAACACATCCAACCAAAAGGTGAACATTACCTTTGAATAGTCCTCAGTCAGTAAAACAATATATTAGCAGCATGGCCAGTCAGCTATGCACCTATGCAGACATCTGCAGAATCTGTAAAGGCTATGTTAACACCCACAAAGGTCAGCCATGTCCCTCAACACCTGTTTGATCCAGACAGCTTGTAATTAGTACTGGCCCAATGGTTATTGGTCAGGTTGTCCACAGGTGTCTGTGATATGCCAAGATGGCAATGTTGTACTCAGTCCTTCAACAGCTGCCCCATGTACAAGAGTATGACTCCATGTGCATTACCAGCATGAGAGGCCTGACTCGCATATAAGATAGCAGACCCACATGCTGGAGAGTCAGGTTTGGCTACCAAAGGCTACCTTGTGTCTGGAATACACTCCACAAACATGTCAAACACACTACCTTTCATACCCTCATAAACTGCATCAAGATTGAGTGGATGGAAAGAAAAACATTTGTCCCTGGGGTTCAACCTGTGTCCAGCAATGGCAGGAGCAACAGGGGCAATGGGTGATTCTGTTGGGGATAATATAATGAGTAGACTTGTGGGGGACCCAGGGCCAGTACTCTAGTAACCTTCTCTGTATCTATGAACCTGCAGAACACCCAGGTCACATGTATGAAGGCTAGTTGGCTGTGTCAAGGGGTATGTATGCAAGGTCACACTGTCTGCCCCCATTGTCACTCACACACTGTTGCATGCATACAGCCCTGGCAAACATGTACATATACAGCCATATCCTTGCCGATGAAGAGGTCACTGTGTTTCCACTCCAACATACTCATCTGCATTAATGTCATTAGCCCTGCAGGCTGTACACACACAGACAACTGGAGCAGAAACAGAATAAAGTATGTGAGACAACAGTCAGTCAGGAGTACTAGCAGCAATACTGCATCATGACAGAAAGGTACATACATTTTGATGTTTACTCATGACAATTGCCAGCAGACAGCACCTTACACAGCATAACATTACTACACTGTACTATATTCACCCATATTAGCTTGTCCCTCCATGGATATTATGGATAACAGGGATGTGCACAGGTGTCATCATATGCACAGAGTGTGGTGTGTGGTTGCCAGAGGCGTAGGCTGTGCCAAACAGTTGACATCATGTGTGTGTGTGTGTGTGTGTGTGTGTGTGTGTGTGTGTGTGTGTGTGTCTGGGGGGTGGTGTTCAACTGGACCTTGAAGAGGAGCTGTGTGTGTCTGGTGGTGACCTGCCTGTGATAGTGATGTGTGAGTGTTTGTATGCACACAGTCAAGCCATGTGATTGCCCTACATGAGGGTATGTTGGACAGCCATGGACCATACATGACAGGATGTACAGCCCCCCATCTCCGGCCATGGACACAGGAACTGGATCTGCCAGGAGTGTCACTGGCACCACCAGGCCCAAGGCCAGATGCTGTACTACTCTCTGATGGTGACTGCTGTCTGCTGGATCCATGTCCTTGATGGGACCAACCAGGACAATGTGCCTAGGGCCTGCTATGTTGCAGTGTGGATAGCACCCTCCATTCAGTAGTGCTGGTGGTACTGCCACTATGAGAATGTGAATGTGCATGGTCACATGGGCTCTCAGCTGATCTTGTTGCTGACCTACATCCATGGTGACAACGTCCTACTCCCACCACATGCTCAAGCACAGACATTGTACGGTTGGGCGCTGACAGTGACTCACCCCACTGTCTATCCATGACATCAGCAAAATGACGTAAGGCATCACCAATGCCAGGAAGGTCATCACATATGGCAGGAAGTGATGCATTCATGACCCTGAGCATCTGTCTCATGCAGCATTCAAAATGTGCCTGTGCCTCCATGATGGACCAAAACATGCATCAGTTGACATCTGCTGTGACACCTCTGACAGGGGCTGGATGGCCAGCAGTCCTCCTTCGGGCACCCCTGTCCATCTGCCTGTGTGGGACCTCACCAGCTCTCTGGCTATGGCTATTGTCTACACCAACATTTGCCATAGTTGCCATACCAGCCTGTCTGATGCCACCACCCTCTGACTGTCCATTATCTGTGGCTGCTGGGGACCGGGTATGTGTGGACATACTAAATGTGTGCGGAAACATTGTGGGTGAAAGTGGGATATCAACCAATGGCACAGATTTAGCCTGCAACAATCCCACCTGTGTCTCACTATGACCACCATCATCATCAGAGTCTGATAAGATCCTGACATCAGGTTGTGAGGGGGAGAGACCCCAACCCCCATGTTCACCTTTGAGGGAAAGACAACATATGTAAATTACTACCTGCACTATAATTTTTACTGATCCGCACACATGTATACACACACACACACACACACACACACACACACACACACACACACACACACACACACACACACACACATGGACAATCATTCTATCCAGTGGTTTCAATCATATCTTTGCAATAGACAACAAGCTGTCCTATGGCAAAATAAACTATCCAACCTCCTTCCCAATTCCCTTGGAGTTCCTCAGGGATCTATTCTGGGTCCTCTATTGTTTCCATTTTTATCAATGGCCTCCATTTGACCATTCCAAATGCTAATTGCATTCAGTACACAGATGACTCTACTTTAATCTGCTCAACCACCTCCCAACCAGTATTGCAGTCACTAACCCCAAATACCTTTAATATAGTTGAAAACTGTATTTCTGAGCGTCAACTTATTTTAAATCAAAATAAAACTAAGCTCCTACTTTTTTCTCCCACCCAAAGGTCCTCTGTTTTACCCTTCTCTATAAAATCAAATAATAGTACTACAATATCTCCCGGTGAGTGCACAAAACTTCTTGGAGTTTTGGTTGATAACAGTCTCAAATCCATAAGTTTGTCAACCAAACTATTAAAACCATACACAAAAAACTTGGTACATTATATAGGATTAAGCCTTTTCTTAGGTTCATAGATTCATACTAGGCTAACTGCCCTTGCGAGCCATTTTAAGCCTAGCTAATTATCCCCTGTGAGATTCAAACCCTGTACCTTGTGTGTATAAGGCAAACACCTTAACCATTAGGCCACCCTCCCAACCCTTACTCCACCTGCTAGAATAGCCATAGCCCATTCTCATCTACTCTCTGCCCTTTTCTATGCCTCCCCTCTACTTACCAACCTAAACAAATGTGATCTTAATAAACTCTCCACCTGTTATAACCACATAGCTAGATTTGCTACTGGTATGCCTTACAGAACACACTACTGTAAACACCAAAGCTATCTGGGCTGGCTGGGCTTGCCCAGCCTATTAAAGTACAACCAACTAATAATGACTCACAAGTACTTAACCAACCAGATAATATTCCTGCCCTTAAAATGTTATCTACCTCCACAGTAGCTTTAGACCACTTCACTCATCTAATAGACTGGTAGTCCAAACTGTTAAATCCAAAAATATTGCGGGTTACTCTCTGTTTGCCAGTTCTGTTGGTAAAACTTGGAACTCACTGCCTAATGACATCACTCGGGAGACCTCCCTAACACAATTTAAGAAAAGTCTCAAGCAGTATCCAAATAAACATTGGCTATGCTACTGCTCTAAACCTGACTAAATTTTTGGAATACCTGTGTATTTATACTAGGTAATGTGTTTTTATTAAGTGTGCTATATCTTAAGTCTTTGGCTGTATAACTCAAATGTCTCTATTGAGCTTGTAAACTTTAATTGTATATTTTTGTTGTGTTTATTCTTGTAACTACCTTTGGAGCTTTTCTCCTCGGGCCTCTGTTGAAAATGGACATGTATTCAGTCAGACTTTCCCAGTCAACAAATGGAAAATAAATAAATAAACATACAGGTGAGGTGTCACAAAGTCATTCTAAAGACCGCACTTTCTAAATAATGACATGCATGACACACAATCAGAACCCAGCAGACACTCTGGCCAAGCCCTCAACAACAAGCAGTGCAGCTACATCCAGTTAATGCTGATTCTACTATACACCTCTGACATATGTGAGAAGTGGTGGTATGTGATGGACCTTCACCTAGCACACAGTACACCTGTGTACACAATACTAATATACCCTTGTATAGCACAGTGGCAACAGCTATACAAATATATGTGCCAATATGTTACAGCTCCTGCGAATAAACTCCTGTGATGACCAATATGATGCACCCCATTTAACCCCACAGCAAGTGAACATGCACATATTGCAATATGGCTAAGTGCAACAGTTGTGTGCATGAAAAAGTGCCTGCCCTTAACATGCCTGGGGTATTGGTGAGCCACAACAAGACAGTTCCACACTCACCAGCTTCAGCTTGCTGCTCCCCCCCAGACCAAAGGGACTTATGTAGTTGTGGGTGAGAAGTACTGTCAGCACACACACACACACACACACACACACACACACACACACACACACACACACACACACACACACACACACGTGACATTGGTACAGGATCATATGTGCATTTATGAACATGTACAGTACAAGCTGTGATACCTCCCAAATTACTGATATTCAAAACAGGTGTGCACTTGTGTGCATTATAAAACCCCACCCACAAATGCAGCCTGACCTGACATCTGCATCCAGGTATGCAAAGGCTACCACTATGAATGCTACAGTATTGACATGATGACCACTGGAGGCTTAGCTGGATGCTCCTCAGATGTTGACTCTGCGAAACCCACCTCCATGACATATGTGGTGATGGCTTCCATAGCAGGCCCTCCACCACTGCAAGCATGGTCCCTGACCAAAGCTACAGCCCTTTGTCATGCATTGTGTATTAGGTCTGCTGCACAGTGTCGGACCTGTTCATAATTCCTGCTGTAGTGTCCAGTGTTGTTGATGGTCCTCACTAGTTCTGCCCACAGGGCATTGCATTCCTGCATGTGCTGCTGGCTCCTCCCCAACAGTACCCTGTGATGTAGTCTCACGGCATCCAAGATCACATAGTTGTAGACTCCCCTGCTGGACAAGTGTTTATTTAAGCACACAAGTTGGACAACATGTGATGGTTGTCCACAAAGTATGGGGGATGTGTCTGTGACATGCCAGACTCCTGTGGACACAGTAATGGTACATGAATATCTGGTACTGTATAAAATTCCATTACATTGTATGCTCAGTATGTATGCACTGCTGCTGAGCCAGATCCAACCTTCACCACTACTACTACTTATAACCTGCTGTCCTGCTGCAGGGGTTCACCAGGTATGCTAGCCATAGGTGTCAGGCAATCAGATACAGGTGTGGAGTACACATTGACCTAGACAGAGTATGTCAGGAATGGTCAGGGAGATCCTGACAATCTAGGAAATAATCCTGTATGACATTGGCAGACTGAGAGGGGCTCAATAATGGTACATGATGTGATATGCTAGCTGAATCTGCCATTACGTACTGTCAGTGTGACACCCCTGCACTGGCCCAGTAATCAAGGAGCCTCAGTACTCACCACTACCACTAGTGAAGGACATACACAATGGGAGAGTGACAAGTATACACACACAGTAAAGTACAATTACCCTTCAGAGCACACAGAGATCACAGTCAGTCTGGTGCTGGTTTCCCCCTCTCTCTCCAGATCCCCAATAAGACTCCCCACTGGCACAGCTATATAGTTAACATCTCAGCAGAGTGGCCAAGCCAGAACATCCATCACCTTTTCTGACCAACCAGTGCATTATGTCCCTGGCCATATAGCTGACACACACACACTTTGAGATTTGATTTATGAATCACCCACACACTCCTGGGAAAGGCTGGCATAGGTTTACTAGCTAAAGCCCCTTTTGGACACACTTAGAGGTATTTCCAACTGCCACAATCCAGCAGCTTTATCAGCTACTGTAAAACCCTTACCAAAGGGTGGTGAATCCTACTGTGTGATGTGCCTATTAGCCAAATAGTAAGTGTGACCAAGACCAAGGCTATTGGAGTGGGCTATACAGTGTCACCACATACATATGCAAATACTCTAAGAGCTTACTTACTTCTATGCAGACCAGACACACTTACAAGGTTCAACTATATTTAATGATAGTTTTTAAAGGAACAAGACAATACACAATCAATACAGTGACTACAGAGTTCATACTCACAGGGAATATGTTAAGACAACATTGCAAGACAGTCTGAAATAAATACAGAAAACATCTAAAGTAGCAGGTGCATAGGTTCATAGGATGATACCAAGCTATTGGCCTGGAGGCCCTTATAAGCCTAGCCAGGGATCCTGCCCATGTTCTGGATATTTTGGGACACAAATCTATCCTGACAACATGTTCCATTCATGTCACAGACCAGGTTAAGACCGTGTGTGTGGGTTGCGCCAGTGGAGTTTGTCATACAGATTTGCAGCAACTCCATCAAGGCTGGGTTGGAAATGGCCTTGTTTGCCAGACACAGGTCTCCGCTGGGCAGTCTGTACATGGTTGAGTAGAGGAACAGGGCTTATAGCCCATCTGCATAGCATAGGTGCTCAAGACCCTGCATTTTCCGGGTCAGGAACCTCTGTGGTCTCTCCAACTGCTACATGTGCTTGGCAAGGTACATGCCTAAGGGATCATTGTACTCAAAAATGGGTCTGATAATGGAGGAGTACAGAGATGTTATGTCCTCCTCATCCCTGGATGACATACCCTTTTTTATGAGGTGGGCTATGTAGAAATCTTTCTGTACAATGGCATCAATGTGGGGGTCAAAAGTCAGGTTGCTATCAACCTGGGTGTCCAAGACCCTCACGACTGATTGCATGCTTTGTATGTTGTTATCAATGTCATAAGTGCTGGGGATGTCTTGGTATTCAGTTGGCGGCCATGCTTCTGGCACCAGTCATTAGTTTGGGTAAGGCTCTCTTGCAGGATGTTCACATCAGTAGGGGAATTTAAGACAGCACACAGCTTGCAGTCATCTGCAAACTTGGTCAGCCACAGACCACTGGTATTCACTTGCACTGCAGAAAAATATATGCCAAACAATGGAGGCACCAACAGGGATCCTTGGGTTACGCCAGTCATTACAGGGTTAACACCAGAGGTTGCTTCCCCTACTTTGACTGAGTGGGTTCTATCAGTGATCCAGTTAGCTACCCATCTGGTAACATACAGGATGAAACCTAGCTGGAAGGGTTTATGTATTATGGCCAAGTGGGGGATACTGTCAAAGGCTTTGGCTAGGTCAGGGTAGGCATTGTGCACCATCTTCCCCTCATCCATGGCTTTGGTGAGTGTTTTGAAGAACTTGACCTAGTTTAACAGACATGATCTCCCTTTGACAAAACCAAACTGTGTAGGTTCAAGTGTTTTCAGGTTGCCAATGTCCTTGTTCAATAGGTCCATGATAATGCATTCCATGGCCTTCAGATCAGGCTAGTTAGGCAGATGCACATAGAATAGTCTGGGTCAGTGGACTCTCCACCTTTAAATAGAGGGATAACAGTGGCTATCCTCCATTTAGCTGAGATGAAGGCAGTGCCCAGGCAGTGGTTGAATAGGGTGTGTAATGGAGCTGTGAGCTCATGCTTGAGTTCATGTAGGCTACAGGCAGCGATGTTATCGGGTCCCATGGAGACTTAATTGCTTGCATTTGAGAGGGCATTAAGGACTTGCTCCATGGTGATGAGGGTAGTGAAGCAGGTGCTGGGGATGCCCTGGTGTATGGGTGGGGTAACAGGAGGGGTGAAGATTTCACTGAACCTGTCTGGCAGCAGGTTGGCTACGTCTATGACATTTGTGTATGTGGTATTATTGACCACCAGTTCAGAGCAGATTTGGGTGTTGGCTTTGAGATTGCGGACATATGTGAAGAAGGTCTTGTGATTGCCCTTGGTGGATGTGACCAATTTGGACACAAAGTTAGTCTTAGAGGAAGGATTACACTGGTGACCAAATACGTTTGTTCATACAAAGGAATGATTGCTGTCAACTTGTCTCCTGCTCCTCCTCGGCCCTGGACAACAATAATTTCCTTCTATTATACTGTTTGTTTATTACTGCTGTCCACCAGACAGGTTTACTCTTCCTTGAAGTAGATAATTTGGTCCTGTCAAGTATTGCTGAGTCCATACAGCTATGTAGGTGCTCATATATTTTGTTGGTGTAGTCTTGGATATTAGTTCAAGTTCCAACTGAAGGGAAAGTGGTTATGAAGCTGCTTATACCTGCTCTGAGGAGATTGTATTCGGCTTTGGAAATGTTTTTCTGTTTGACTCTAACAGGGGGGTGGGTCAGGGGAGATGGTGACTTCAAAAGTGATCGCCTTATGGTCGGATCTTACCAAGGAGGATGGGACAGTAGGAGTACTACAGTGGCTACTCATGTTGTTTATGACCAGGTACAGGATATTTTCACCTCTCATAGGAGTGTCAACCACCAGAGGCAATGCATTGCCATTGAAGAAGTCGAGGAATATGTGAGGGTTCATGTTTGGGCTAGAATAGGTCTTGCACTCTGTGTTTGGGTAGTTAAAGTCACACAGGTTCAGGGTAGAGGGTAGAATCTTGATGGATTTAACTAAGCCCAGATAGGTGGAGTGGGTGTTCCGCATCATGGTTGGGGGTCTTTAGCTAGCTATGATATGAATATGTGTTTTGACGACACTTAACTGCACTTGGTGTGTGTCATGTGCGTAATACCATCTGACCAGCCTGGAGGTGTGTATGTCTTTGATAAATATTGTAACTCAACCTCCTTTGCCTTTGTAACCCTCAATTTGGGGTCTGAAAGTACGGCAGGACGAGTAACCTGGAAGGTTGGGGGTGTTTTCCACAGCTCTGAACCAGGTTTCAGGGACTGCACAAATGTCAGCACCCTCCAGGGTAAGGAATGCTTGCAATGAGTGCGGTTTCATGCTAAGACTCCTAGCATTTAGCAGCATGACCTTTACATTTTGTTTAACTTAGTTTTTCATGTTGCTAATATTGTGCTCATGACTTTGCCTACAAAATGCACTATGGGGGAGACCAGAGCCTTTGCCAGAGTTGGCCAGGGGAGAGAGATGAAGGCCATCTCTGGCAAAGCATTCTGGTCTGTCATTCGTGTGCTGGCTTTTGAGTGAGACAGCAAGGAGCCTAGATTCTTAATGTGATTGCATGTCTCAGATATTGTGTTCTTAGGTGGTAGTAGTAGACAGTGGTCTGTGTACATAAGGTGGTTGGTACACTGCCTCAGGATGCCCATATCAACCACAGTAGCAGGAGAAAGTGCAGGAGATTGTCCATCCATGATTATCATTATCTGTGGGACAGAGGTCAGGGATAGTAGAGTGGGTACTATCTGAGGAGAGTACCCATAGGTGTGAGTATGACTGGATAAAATCAATACAGTAGCTGCAGGCAAGGGCCTCACTCACACAGGAGTGCTGTTAAGGGACAAACATTGCAACTCAGATACCTTGCAAAGGGTTAATACAGCACAGCAGCAGTGCACAATGGACAAACAAGCACAGGCCCACACAAATGCTGGGTTTTGAATAGCACAAAAACAAAGGTAAACTAGAAACACTGGACCTGACCAACCAACCCTTGTCCCTGAGTTCGTAGCTCAGCATCATATGCCAGACACATTCCAACAAGTTCACTTATTCCCAGTAAGTGCAGGCAGGCCCTGACCAACACAAGATGGCAGACCAGCAAAAATAGGGATCACACAAACAGATCTGACTATGCTAAAGATATTTCAAGTCTGTGTATGTCAATGTAATACGAGAGAACAGATACACAAAAAAATATCACAGTAGCAAATAAGAGCAAACTGATTTAAACACATGCAGCAATTAACCAACAAAAAAGCTCAAAACTCAGCCCTGTTCCAGCAGTTTTCAGTCAGACAAGTTCTAAGTGCACACTCTTGCCACTAGGGTGCAGGGTAAGCCTCTCCAAAAAAGATGGCCTAGATTACTGCTCAAGTTCTACAAATAAAGCTAGATTCAGCAGGTCTGCATGTAGTGTATGCTACAGCAAACAAGGCACACCAATTTCATCAAGGAACAGTTGAAATAAACAGGCACAATACTCCTTTAACAATTTGCAGCTCAGAAGGGCAGCATCTACCCTTTTCTCCCACAAGAGTGTAGACCACAAGCATAATTCATGTAAAATGACTGGCCTGAAGCCCAAGTGCTTCAACCAGAAGTAAGACACTTTTAGAATAACAAACAGTAAAAGCCTTCAACCAGCAAAACTCAACTTACAAGGATTTAAGCTACCCCTCCTACCACAAAAGTGCAGACCACAAACCATCTTACTGTAAAACAACTGGTCTGAAGCCAAAGTGCTTAAACCAAAAGGCTTAGAATGACAGTTACATGTTAATCAGGCTGCTAACATGTAGTAATACATGCAGCAGACTAAGTGCAAATGAGTACTTGTAAGAATAGGCAGCAAAAGCAATATAAAGTTATAAAGTATGAAAAAACACAAATGCAGTAAAATCAGTTTTTATTTAGGTTAAGTGTAAAGGGATGAAACATGATACTTTACGTTTTGAAAATCAAGGTGGGGGGCCCTTCCCAAATGATGTCTCTCTACTCAGTAGAATAAGCTGATGGGATGGGACTAGAAGGAGAGTCCAAAATAAGATTTATAGTAGAAGCTGGCAACTCATGAGCCATCAAATTTAAGAATGCAACAAGGACTGGCAAGTGGGAGGGGAAGCACCTCCAACAGAACAGAAAACATAAATAAAATGTAATAGTAGAATAAGATACAAAACAGAAGTAATCAAACCTTAAATAAAGGTATTCAAATCAACATTACATGCAGAGATGGCTGATACTTAGAGCAATGCAGAACACACAAACACTTCAGCTAACTACAGGTATTTCTAACTAAAACAGCAATGCTGTCTGTTAATTCCTCCAGCTACTTAAATTATGCTATTCACAGTTTGCAAATGGATTCTTTGGTAACCTTTTTTAAGTGACCCTAACCAAGATCTCTTAAAACTTCAACAGAACAGTAACTTTATTTATTTTTATTTATTTCAGTTTGATAACCGGGGAATTCCGCTGGGCCAAGAAAAGCCCATTTTCAGTGGAGGCCCGAGGAGAAAAGCTCCAATGAACAATATAATACAAACCAAAGTTATACAATTGTAGTTTTCATAGTCTTGAGAAATACAGCTTAATACAAATAAGGCAGATAAAACTTATGAAAGAGAATACACATAATGAGATTTAGACATAACATAGTTACACAAATGTTTTCATAGGTTTCAGAAATACAGCATAATACGTATGTGGAAAGTTAAAACTTATGACAAGAAATGCATAAAATGAGATATAGGTGGTGGAGATATATATACATAGCTGAATACAGTTTGATAGAGTATTTAAATAGGATTGTCCCAGTTGCAATAGGAGACTGATGAGTGTGGGTTTAATGGTGTGAAGTAGAAGGTGAGCAAGGTGTGAGGAGCATATGTAGAGGGGTAGAGGGTACTTATGTTGGAGATTGGCATTGGCATGTCCATTTTAAAGATAGGTGTGAGAACAAGAGGGATTTGAAGTTAGGCTGATTAGGTGTATTGTGAAGAGGTAGAGTAAGGGAGTTGCATAGTTTAGATAAACAGCAAGACAGCAGGAGATGGCCAGGGGGTCATGAGGGTTTGTAGACTTGTAAAAGGTGTTGGTTTTCTGATCTAAGTGAGCGGTTAGGAATGTAAGGGGTTAAGGTCATAGAAAGAGAGGGACAGCTAGAGGGTTTGAAGATGAGATTGTGGGCAGTGGTGAGTTTAAGGAAGGTGAGGTAACTGGGCAGTTCAAACCATTGTAGAGTATGGAGAGTATGGCAATGGTGGGAAGAGTTTTTTGAATTGGTAGCGAATTTGCTTATTTTGTTGTAGCAGGATTTGACTTTAGATTGCAGGCCCAGTTGGAGGTTGATAAGTAGGGGATAACCATGTAAAAGACAGGGGGGAAGGTAGGAAGACGCTAGGGTTTTTCTGGTGGAGGGGTGAGGTAGCAGTTGTGTCTGTACAGGAGCCCTAGCTTTTGGTGGGTTTTCTTGATGATGGTTTGGATATGACACTCAAACTTTAGATGTTCATCAGTGATGACATCAAGCAGTCTAGTGTTTGATACAATTTCAATGGGGATGTTATTCTGACTGAATATGGAGAATGAGGTTTTCAATTGGGGAATTTCTGGAGGGGGGAAAGATCATTAATTTAATTTTATTAGCGTTTAGAGCTAGATGATTGTTTTGGATCCAGGTTTCTGTTTTAGAGAAAACTGCTTGGGTTAGTAGAAGTAGGTCAGAGGGGGATTATCCTGAGGCGATGATTGCTGAATCATCAGCATACTGGATTAGTGAGGATTCAGGGATGGTGCAGTGGAAGTTATTGATAAATATGTTGAAAAGTAAAGGAAACAGAACAGAACCTTGGGGCACCCCAGTGGGAGTGTGAAGGAAGGGAGAGGTAGAGGATTTCCTTTGGATGGCTTGCTGTTACTCAGAAATGTAGCTAGAGAACCAGGCTATGATTGAAGTAGAGAGGTTGAGAGATGAGAACTGGGATAGGAGTATAGGGTGGGAGAGGGTGTCAAAAGCTTTGGATAGGTCGAGGAACAGGGAAGATATACATTTGCCAGTGATAAATGACTGGTTGATGGTTTTGAGAAACGACAGAAGGGCAGTCATTGTACTGTAGCCTGGGTGGAAGCCATGTTGAGTGGATGTGAGGAGGTTGTTGTGTGCTAGATATAGAATAAGTTGTGAGTGGAAACATTTCTCCAGGATTTTAGACAGTGGGGAAAGAATGGCAGTAGGCCTAAAGCTGGTGGTATCAGTGTTTTGCCTCCTTTATGAAGAGAGATGATGTAGCCATGATGCAAGATAGAAGAGACATAGGCTTCTTGGATGGATCTGTTTATTAAGATCGAAATGGGAAAAGCAATGCTGTCAGCAGCTAGTTTGAGGAATGCAGATGGAAGATTGTCAGGCGCATTGCGGCTAGGTTTTAGTTGGAGGAGAGGTTTTTTATTGTACTTGTGGGGATGAGTTTTAGGTTGAATGGGGAAGATGGAGGTACATTGTTAGAGGGTTGGTGGGCAGGTAAGGTAGGGGTTGGGGGTGTGAGGGAAAGAGGAGGATAATTTAGCTATACAGTCAACAAAGAAGGAGTTGAATTGGGTGGCAATTTCAAGATCAGTTAAATTTGGGTTAGGACAGGGGTTATCTTTTTTACATGGGTGAAAGAGGGAGTAGATAGTGGCCCAGAATGTTCTAGGATTCATTGTGTGTTTGGATTGAAGTTTATAGCAGTATGCTTTGCTGTCTCTAGTTATTATTTTTTTACAGAGTTTTGGAGTTGTTTGAATTCAAGTAATAAGTTAGGTTGTTTGTTTTTTTTGGTATTTTTTCCATGTTTTGTCTCTTTGGAGCATGGTAAGTTTGGTATCTTTTGATAACCAGGGGGAGGTTTTGCACTTGCTGTATTTGGTTCTAAGAGGAGCGTTGTTGTTGAGTAGATTTAAGAATGTATTATTGAAGTCGGTGATGGCATTATCAAGAGGCAGGGTTCTTAGTGGAGACCAGTCTGTGAGTTTTAGACATTCAGAAAAAGTTTGTGGGTTGAAGTAGGAGAGATTGTGGGTTTGAATGTAGTGATGTTGCCTATGAAGAGGGGGTGGGGTGGCAGTCAGTGAAAGCAGGCAGGTGGTCACTGAGAGGGTCCAGAATAATTCCAGAATAAGAGATTAGGTTGAGATGGGATATTAAGATCCAGTCAATGATGGTGCTTGAGGCTCCATCTTTGTTTGGCCTGGTAGGAGAGTTCATTAGTTGGGTGAAGTTGAAGAGGTTGATTGTGTGAGAGGGGGTTTGTGAACTTGATTATGGCCCAGTTTGTGTCACCTAGGATATATGTTTCATTTTTAATGTTGGAGGAAAACCAAGAGACAATATCCTCTAGTACTGGGATGTCATTGCCTGGGGGTATATAGAGGGTGGCTATGCATATTGATTTGTGATTGTTAATTTTTAGTAGAGCTATGGTTAATTCTGTGTTGGCAAATTGTGGGGTTTGGTTGGTGTATGGGGAGATGGTATAGGAGGATGAGTAGATAATAGCTACTCCTCCCCCTTTTTTGTTAAGTCTGTCACTGCGAATCATTTAGTAGCCTGGTGGAAAAATGTCATTATCCTTATTAGAGGGTTTAAGCCAGGTTTCTGAGATGGTTGTTATGTCTGGGCAGTTGTGGGAAAGCCATACATGGAGGGTGAAGATATTATTTCTGAGGATTTTGGCATTGAACGTGGCAAGATGGATGGATTTGGGAGTTTGAGGTTGTGCGGGAGGTGAGTTAGAGGTTGGTGTGGTGGAGGTGGGACCGGGGGTTGGGATGAATGTTGCCAGAGAGTGAAAGGGAGAGTTGGTGGAGGATGAGTTTACAGTAGTTTTGTGTAAATAGAGTGTTAGAGCTATGGAAATGGTAGGAATTTTGGGGGGTTGGTTCAGTAGGTGTGTTATGTGATGGTGGGATAGTTAGGATTTTGTAGGTAAATAGTAGGGTTGGGTAGTAAGAGAATAGTTTGTTTGTTATGTTGGTGAAAGGTGCTGAGTCAGTATGCTGGGCTGTAGTTGTAGAGTGTGAAGGTCAGGTATAATTGAGTTTGGGGAGTTGTGTAAGATAAGTAAGGGAAATGAGAGAGGTTATTAGCATAGTAATGTGTAGCAGATGTCATGAAGGAGGGGACATTGGGTGGGGAGTATAAGAGATAAGTGAGTGTGGTGGGTGGGGTGAAGTGCTGATTTAGAGATGGGGAAGGTGGGTGGAGTTGTGTTAGATATACTTGTACAGGCAGTGGGGGTGGGTGGAAATTGGGGGTAGGGTAGGAGAGTGGAGTGAGCCCGCAGGGTGAATGGACTGGGTTGGAGCTGTAGCACAGGTGAGCAAAAATCTATCTGTGAAAACCTATTATTCGGTTAGTTATTCTCATATTATTTATTTGGGTGCTTTCAGTTGTAGTTTAGTTTTTGATTAGAAACCAGAGACTAGCAGTCCATTACAACATCTGAAGCAGCAGTTTTTGGATGGCACAGGCTAATGGCATGTATGTTGGGCTCTGAGATTACTGAGAGAGGCTGCCTGATCCATTTTGGATCAAAAAGAAGCAGCCGAACAGTGGGGGTTTGTTATGGTAGGGATGGTTAACTGGTAGGGGGATTAAATGGGATCTGCTGCCAGCTACTGGTGGACTGTTGGTGGTACAGGTAGAGAAAAGAGGGAGATGGGGAATCTCTGTCACGTGTGCACGCTATCAGGTAATGCTCTAACAGAGGTTACATACACTATATAATTTTACAATTGGAAAGACCACTGCGGCTTACATGCACTTGTGGTGAGACAGGTTTCTGTTTGTTGTTTTATTTTTATATATTTTCAGTCTTGGGAAGCAGTAACTCCATGGTGCTGGGCAGAATGTGTTAGCACAGTGAAGCCCTTTTGATGGTTTCCTGGATGAGAGGGTCTTTTAATTAGGACCTTGAGAGATACACTTGTGAGACAGGTTTCTGTTTGTTTTTTTGTTTTTATATATTTTCAGTCTTGGAAAGCAGTAAATTCTTGGTCCTGGACAGAAGGTGTTAGCACAACAAATTCCTTTTGATGGTTTCCTGGATGAGAGGTACTTTTAATTAGGATCTTGTGAGATGCACTTGTGGTGAGATAAGTTTCAGTTTGTTGTTTTGTTTTTATATATTTTCAGTCTTGAGAAGCAGTAAATCATTGGTCCTGGGCAGAAGGTGTTAGCACAGCAAAGCCCTTTTGATAGTTTCCTGGATGAGAGGGACTTTTAATTAGGACCTTGCGAGGTGCACTTGTGGTGAGACAGGTTTCTGTTTGTTATTTTGTTTTTATATTTTTTCAATCTTGGAAAGCAGTAAATCCTTGGTCCTGGGCAAAAGATGTTAGCAAAGCGAAGCCCTTTTGATGGTTTCCTGGATGAGTGCGAATTTTAATTAGGACCTTGTGAGATGCACTTGTGGTGAAACAGGTTTCTGTTTGTTATTTTGTTTTTATATTTTTTTCAGTCTTGGAAAGCAATAAATCCTTGGTCCTGAGCAGAAGGTGTTAGCACAGCAAAGCCCTTTTGTTGGTTTCTTAAAACTAAACAAATGCAATATTAGAATGAGATACAAAATAGAAGTGATCAAACATTAAATTCAGAGCTTCAAATCAAAATTAAATGTAGATATGACTGATACTCAGAGCAATGCAGACCACACAAACATCAGACAGATATACTATATTCCCATCTATATGTAAACAGTTTTACATGTCCCTGGTTCCTTACTATTAGCAAGGCAAATGCATATGAGTGGATAATGTCAAATACAGACACATACAACATGCAAAGGTATTTCTCCAAGACAGGTCTGGAAGTAATAATCAACATTCATGCTGGCTTAGCTCAGATTACATCAGTGTTTGTCATCTGCCTTCACTAGCCAGGCAAAAAGCCAAGTAACATACATTATAGCATCTCTGCATCAGAAGATAATACCTGTCTAATGTTTGTGTAGAACTGGAAGTCATAACACAGTTAAGCACTTCTACATTTTCAACCTAGTAATTATTTATGTTTCAAGGCAATACAAAAACCTCTAGCTGTAGATATTTATGTCTGCTTGCTGAACTGAAACTGGGATAACACATTCATAAAACAAGTTCAGCTTATTTACTTGACGTTTTGCAACTTACGTCTGTATGTTTGAGGCTTCCAGATTCTACTATTAATACATTCATTTGCACAGGTAATTCTTAATATACATTTCTGTTCTATGCCAGTAACCTGTTAGAGCAAGACATCGGGACCAAGGCACAAATAATGGGGGACAAAGGCCAACACATAATGGCACTTTATAAATATTGTTCTTACACACTTAAACTGTTAAAAGAATACTAGGCTTTGGATTCACATGAGTTATCTGAAGGTTATGACATCTGACATTTACATGTATGCTATTAGTTTATGGCTTCTCTCTTTAATCATTTGCTATGGATTTGCCAGTCAAAACACAAATGTAGGAGTAAGTGAGTAAAAATATAAGGTAAACATGCTCAGTGTGCAAAACCATGGACAATTGTCAAGTATGAGCTCAGTATATAACATACAGTTCAACCCACACACTTCTACACCAGTTGTTTAATATCAACTTAAAATATATAGGTCTCTTACACTTGTAAGACATGCATATGTATGATATAAATATACACAAATGACATGGTTATTTACAACATCACAGTTAGCTGGGTTGGCAGTGTCACAGTCAGTATTGTACAACAGACAATCTAGTAGTAGTCATATGTGAGCTGACCCTTGCTGAGGTGATTCAGGGGCCAGAGTTGTGATCTACATCACTGCAGGCCATACCTCTCAACCTGTTAGAGCAAGAAATCTGGACAAAGCCATAAATAAAAATGTGACAAAAGCCCAAAAATAGGAACAGTTTCTAAATATTGATCTTACAAACTTAGCGAGTTGTTGGAATACCAGGTTTTGCATTAGCATGACTGTATAAAGACTGGAACTGAACTGTCTATCATTATTTTCTAACCTCAGTCCTTCATGATTTGCCACTAGTTTGCCAGAAAAATGCAATTTTATGCAAAACAGATGAAAACTGTGAGACAAAAATCAGGACATTCTGCAAACATCTGTACAGTTTAGAGGTATGCTGCAGACATAGCCATCAGGGATGGCTGTAGGTGCTGGACAGCAGACTAACAACAGCATGACAGTCCAGGAAGTGTTGTTGAGAGCTACTATTAAATTCCTATTCCCCATGACTGCATTCCCCCATTTGCATTCCATTACATACTTAATTGTTTGACATGCCCGGTATAGTGCTGTACTTCTTTTTCAGAATAAATCCACAAAAGGTGTTGTGAAAAATCATCGCCTGTCTTCCTGATGAAAGTATCAGACCTGTTTAGCATAAGCAGCAGCCTGCCTTTTGTAGGTAATGCTCATGAACAGGTGATGGCATGTGCACCAATCTATTGCTCCCATTTGCTAATTGCATCCAGAACAGTTGGGTTGCCTTCCCATTAGCCAGTGTCATGGCCTATAATTAAGGCCTTCACATGGGCCTTACCCCCTTTCTTGGTCTGTGTGGAGGACATTATGGAGGTGTGGGAGCTACAGCATCACAGAGGGTAGGTGGAAATACTGTGCACTGTTTGGATTGATGTGTTGTGTCCACAGTTTTACATGCTATGTCTGTATACCTCTCAAACTCTTAGCATAGGAAATATGGACAAAGCATGACAAAATGTGTGGACCAAGGGTCAAAATAGGGAGATATTTTAAATATTGGTGTCATAACCTTAGAAATTGCTAGAATAACAGGGTTTGTTTTGACATTAATTTTCTGAGAGATTTGAAGTCTGACATTCAAATATGTATTATTATTTAGTGACTTCCATCCTGATATTGTCCCAGTGATTTAGCAGAATACCACAAATGTTATGAGGAACAGGCCATAAATATGAGCCATAACCCTGGACATTCTGTGGAAATCCGTACAGTCACATGTGACACTCTGCAGCATTTATTTGTCTGTGTACTGGTTCTGTATCAGTGTCAGAGTCCCAAGTACACAGTGATTTTGGACCCTATATGTTGGAGTACTGTGTGACTGGCTATCAGGATGTGTTTATAAAACTCAGTTGCTATACTCAAGAGGACAGTTGGCCTACTTGTTTGTTGCCCAGACTGCAGTTCAAATGGTTCAGTGTTCACAATTTGCAGTAATATTTTTTACCCTAAAAGTATATCCCTGTACTGCCTAACAAATTTACAAATGAATCAGCATACAGAAAACTGTACATATTTTCACAGAATGTTCAGATTTTCTGCTCATATTTGTGGTCTGTTCCTCGGAATATTTGTTGTTTTCTGGCAAATAACTGGGGCAATCTGAGGTTTGATGGCACTAAATAATGACAGAGCTTTGAGTTACAGACTTCAAATCCTTCAGAAAATGTACGTTAAAACAAACCATGTTACGCTAGCATGTATATATGTATAACTGCACTATGTAAAATATGTGCCTATTGTTGGGCCTTTGTCCCCATTTTGTCAGTCGTCATCCAGATTTCTTGCACTAAGAGGTTGAGAGGTATGTGCATCAATAATTTCCCAGAGGTGATTTGGTGTAGTGGTATGTTACTATGACCCTCCTTCATAAGGTCCTGTGATCATGACTCTTCAGAGTTGTCATTTTCCTTAATGTTAAATGACTGTAATGCATGATATGTTTGAAAAAGCATTATAAATTCACACAGCACATGTGGTGCAGTAGTAAGTTGCTGTTCCTGTATTGAACAAGGTCTTAAGTTTGAGACCTGCCAGTGCTGGTTATTTTGTTGCTGGGCAGAACAAGGGCAGATGGAGTCAGCATGACTAAAGCAGTTTTAAGCAAGTTTGTGTGAGTTTGCACGATGCACCACAATGCCAAGTGATGCTTAACATCACCTAGCACAGTTTATTCCGGCTTAAACCCGCTCTATTTCCAAAAAAAGAAAAGAAAAAAGGGCTGATAGGAAAGTTGTGAAATGGAGGCAAGCAGGGGTAAAAACGTTATCAAAAGCAGCTAGGGATGTGCAGGACAGGTGTAGGAAAGGACCATAGCTCTCCATTTCTTCTACAGCAACAGCTGTGAATGATGTGGACAATTTGGAATTTAGAGCCTCACACCACACAGGCGGGGGTGTGGGCGACATACATTGGTTTAGTAATTCAAGGGTAAATCGATTGATGTCAGTGTATATGGGGAGAAAAGGAGAGCTATACATGGGACATGATTTTTTTTGGGGGGGGGACAGATGCACCCCCCATTTTTTATTTATTTATTTATTTTTTTAAGGTGAGAGTGGGATGTTGAGGAAAGATTGTAGGTACATTTGTGGGTAGGAGAGATTTTATTTGCAGGCAGACAAGACAGCAGACAGAAGTGGTGTATGACACATGAGTGGGTAAACACCTTGGACAGGGAGGGTGGTTGGGAATCGGTGGTCCATGTGCCCCAAATGGAAATAGTGGGACTGAGGCCCCACCCATGGGCACTCACCACTGCCCCTTCATGGCCCTGAAGGTGGCTGTGCTGGGGACTGGACAACTGGAGCAGGCTGCCACTTGAGGTGTGCAAGTCTTCCCCTCATTCTGGCTCAGGCGTACATCCACATCTGTCTGGGTGACCCTGCATACCATGCCTCAGAACTATTTATGGGTGACTGGCTCCTCTCTGCACCAGTGCCCAGTGTGCGGGGGCAGACCCCATCCCCTGAGGCTGTTCCACCTGAGGGTGGTGCAGGACCAGCGGAGGAGGCAGTTCCAAGTTGGGTCCCAGATGTGCTGGGGCCTGGTGCCATGGCCAAATGAGGTGGGACAGGTGGATCTGCTGGGATCTGCCTTCCCAAACATGGTATGGTGTCGAGGTTTTTCAAAATGTATTGGTTAGTCATGAACAACACATTTCAAAATTAGTTGTAACAGCATGAAAGGGTGTTCCAATTAACTCAGAACAATAGAATCAAAACAATTGCATAGCAAACAGAACACATGCATAAATGGAATAACAGCCAGTACTGTAACAGCATGCAGTTACATTCATGGCAACAGGCCACCAACAATGGTATTTGAGCAAGGTTTGTTAGTATGCAACCAATTAAATATATGTACAATAATAGAACACAAGTCCCAACATTAGGTTTTGAGAACAACATACCCGTAGCATATGAATAATAATTATTGATGCAGATAAGGGATGGGGGTAGAGAAAAAAGTCCATTACCAACTGTATAGGCTTATATTTTTCACAACAGTACTGCTCAATACTCTATAGGTCTGCCCTCACTTTACATCTACCTGTGGCCTACAGCTTCTGTAACACATACATACCTGTTAAACTGTCAACCTGTAATGGTATGAGACAAACTGTGACAACTCTAGGTACATGAGTAGAGGGGACTCATACATGACAGGGTTACATATATGACTAACAAGGTGTATCCTGCACTGATGTTGTGTGAGTGTGCTAATGGCATACTTGTATTGAATTTATATGTGTGTACAAGGTTATTGGCAACAGTGGTCACTAGCCATGACAGTGTGACACTTTAGAGACATGTCTCTGGAAGAGTGCATGATCTACATACCTATTCTTCTGTCCTTTGTAGGCATGGGGTTGGACAGTAGAACATTTGTACACAGTTTATTACTATACCCTTCATACAGCTAATACAAACATTTCTTTACCTGTGAAGAAAATATCTGTTAACACTACCTGACTGTTTCTACAAATACTCAGGATTAATTGTGTGTAACTAGAAATACATCTTTTCTATTCTTTGAGGGTAGCCATAGGAGCTAGTTGGGCTCCAACCTTTGCAGATGTTGTTGTATCTGTATGGGAGTGCAAATTTGTACATAATTGTGTTTACTTCCAATATTGGAATTTTTACTCCAGGTTCCTGGACGACATTTGTATTTTTTGATTAGGGGGTGAGGATCTTTTGAGTGATTTTATTTCCTACCTTAATCAAACTACTGCTTTTTTCAGGTTTACTCATCAAGCCAATCCTTCTACCATCCACTACTTAGCTGTTACATTACAGAAAACTGATTATGGTTTTAAATCTGTTGTTTTCAGAAAGCCTACTTTCTCCAATACATATATCACTTACAGCTGCACACATCCTTTTTATCAGAAAAAAGGTATCATCAAATGTCAATTTGTATGCATTTGTCGTATGACTTCTGATAATTCTGATTATTTTTCTGAATGTGCTGTGTTGTAACAGATGTTTTCTGAATGAGGCTACCCCACTAAGCTTATCAACTCTATCAGGACAGAAGTTACACATGGTAGGAAAACTATTTACAGGCCCATCCTAGGTATGGGAAGTAGTTTTTCCAATAAACATGGCTGTATGTATTCCAGTGAGACAAGTTACAACAAGGCATTTGTTACCAACTTCAGTTCTAAAGCCCAGCACATCAAGAATATAGTGTTAAAAGAATGGAATAAATTCTCAAGTTTTACTGATTTATCTAATTTAAAAGGTAAATCAGTCAGAGTAGTCTTTAGGAAGGGGCAAAATATTAAAAACATACTCGAGATGGTAGGACATAATGATGTGTTTGTTCATAGAAAGAAGGACACCTTCAAATGTGATACCTGTAACCAATGTTCTTTTATAAACAACAAGGAACAGGTATCATTACCATGTAGACGAAAAAAAATTTCTGCTAAGACTTACACCAATTCTAATTCCCAGGGTCTGGTCTATTTAGCCACCTGCGGATGCTGTGACAGTCTTTATGTTGGCAAGACAGAGAGACAGCTCAAACGTAGAATATATGAGCTTACAGATGATATCAGTAGGTGTAATGTCAACAATGCATTGTATAAACTTACTTTAACATGTATCAATGCTAAGTTCTCTTTCTTTGTGTTAGAAACTGTACCTAAGGAACCCAGAGGCGGGCCCTGGGAACATAAATTAGAATACAGAGAAACCTATTGGCAGTTATATTTGGATTCTAACAAATCTCTGGGTCTCAATGATCATATTTCACTTGTGCCACTACTGAAATTGAGGGCAGCTAAATTATGATTCGATGTTTATTTTATATTTTAACATGATTGTTTTAATTATATTATTTTCAGTAAATTGGAGTGTGTATGTATATACATATATATATATATATATATATACATATATATATATATATATATATATATATATATATATATATATATATATATATATATATATATATATATATATATATATTTATACAGTTTTTTAACTAATGATACATATCCAGGTCATCATGTGATATTTGTGTATATTTTTAAACATATATCATATTTTTATCAATTCTAGTTATCAAGCTTCTTATTTTAAAACAGTACATCAGCTAAATATTTCAGTTAATTTTCAGTGTTATTTTTGTTTTTTTTATGCCTGGCTCTTTAACTTTTTGGCAGTTCATTAATTTTCTTAATTGATGCTTGTATAAATAAACCTAAGTGGAATGTTTTTTTTTTTAGTTCTGAGGATGTCTTAGAGTTATTTGGACGAAAGCATATGTGTAATTTCAGTGGCGTTAAACTTTACTCTTTACCAGCCAGCAGTTTTGTACCCTTTGTGGTGCAGGATTTTGATTTTTAGTTTTGTTGAATGGGACTGTGACTCTTTTCTGTGGTTTTTGGTATACATTTTTATTTCAGTAACATGACACAGTGCCTTATTACAGTTTGAGATTCTACATTCAGTAGTACTGCATATCCTGTAGCTCAATATTAGTCTGACAAACTTTATTTATTCAATAAACTGAGAACACACTATACCTAATGGTGGTAAACAATTAGACTTTCTTTTTTATTGGACTATATATATATATATATATATATATATATATATACATATTACAAGTTATATCTGTACTCACCACACTGTCAGAGCAGCCTCTCCAGTTGTCTTCCATGGGCTTCAACATTACGAGCCTTCTCCTCTGCAGCTGTGAGGAAAAAACACACCATTATGCATACTTGTCTATCAGCAATTCATAGGTTCATAGGTTCATAGGTAGGTACTAGACTATCTGCCCAAGGGCCTAGGTAAGCCTAGCCAACAAGGTTCACTGGCTTACACCACCCAAGAAAGTTAATTTCCTGTGTCCCTGTTGAGCAGAGCCACAGAAGTGACCCCCAGGGTGTATTTCCTATTTCCCATCCATTCCTCAAGATTTTTCTTGAAGAGTGCTAATGAGGAACTTTGCTTGACATAGATGGGTGGCTTGTTCCAGAGTATAGGAAGTCTCTGGGACAGGAATCTATCCCTCCAGCATGTCCTGTTTATTGTGGTGACAAGGTTTAGGCCCCTAGAGCATGTAGCTTGGAGGGATTGGGATTTCTTTAGGTGTAGCATGTCCAACACCTCTGGGTTTAATATAGCTTTATATGTTAGGCAGCAATCTCCTCAGAGTAGGTGATATGCTACAGAGTAAAGCTGGAGTTTTTTGAGATAGTCAGTGTAAGGCATCTGTTTGAGGCCAGTAGTCCTCTTTGTGACATACTTCTGTGGCCTTTCCAGTTGGTGTAAATGTCTTGTGAGGTACATTCCAAAAGGAGCATTGTACTCTATAATGGGTCTAATGAGTGCCGAGTAGAAGGGAACAATGACCTCTTTTTTCCTGGATGAGAACTCTTGTGATGAGATGTGCAACATAGAAGAATTTCCTGCCTACTGTGGTGATGTGATTATCAAAGGAGAGACTACTGTCTACCTGGGTCCCAAGGTCTCTTATCACACATTCAGCATTAAGTAGACTGCCATTTATGTGGTAGTTCATGGGTACAGAGCTTTTACCAAAGGGGATGACAATGCACTTTTTGGCATTGAGCTTGAGGCCATGCCTCTGACACCAGGCATCTGTCTCAGTGAGGCCCTTCTGTAAGATGTCCACATCATTTGGGGACTCAACTGTTGCTCCTAGTTTGCAGTTATCTGCAAATTTCATTAGCCAGAGGCCTTCTGTGTTAGCCTGTACTTCAGAGAAGTACATACCAAACAGGAGAGGTCACAGGACTGAACCCTGTGGTACTTTACTTGTCACTGGTTTGAAGTCACATTTGGAGTCTGCAAATTTTACAGTGTGGGTTCTTTCAGTGAGCCAGCTGGCAACTCATCTTGTGATGTATGGATTTATATCTAGTTTAGTGAGTTTAGCTATAATTTCAGAATGGAGGAGGGTGTTGAAAGCCTTGGCTAGGTTAAGATAGGCTGTGTGAACCTCCTTACCCTCATCTATGGCTTTGGTGATTGCCTCAAAGCAGTTGATCAGGTTCAGAAGGCATGATCTGCCTTTCACCAACCCAAACTGGGTGGAGTCCAGTTTTGGAGGTTACCAATGTCTTTGTTTATGAGTTCGATGATGATATGCTCCATGGCCTTGCAGACCAGGCTCATTAGGCTAATAGGGCAATAGTCCCCAGGATCAGTGGTGGCTCCCCCTTTGTGGAGTGGGATAACTGTTGCTCTGTGCCATTCAGTGGGCACAAAGCCTGACATGAGACTATGATTGAACATGGTGCTTAAGTGGGGAGCCAGTTCGTTCTGAAGTTTGGGTAAAATGCAGAGTGGGATGTTGTCCGGTCCCATGGATGTTGTGTTTTTGGTTTTAGAGAGTGCAGCATTTACCTGCATAGATGTGATTACAGAGACTCTGCATTCTTCCTGCATAGATATGGGCCCTTTAGGGGGTGAGAGGGGGTAAAGGTAGCACTGAACCTATCTGCCAGGATGTTGGCAATATCAGTTGGTTCTATAATTTTCGTGCTGTAGTGCTGTAACTCACAGCAGATCTGGGTGTTGCCATTGAGATTCTTGACATAGCTATAGAATGCTTTGTGGTTGCCCTTAGAATCAGTGGCAATTTTGTTTTCATAGCTAACTTTGGAGGATCTTATAAGGGATCTCAGCTTCTTACTGAGGCTGTCTAGGGAGCTCCTCCACTCTTGGAATTTTACTCTCTTTTGCAACAGTTTCTTCCTTCTGTTGTAGAGTTTGTTTATGGCAGGGGACCACCAGATTGACTTCCTTTTTTGGAGGATAGAGTCTTGGTTCTGTTAGGGATAGCACGATCCATACACTCGTGTAAGTGCTTATAGAGTGCATTGTGTAGAATTTAGCAGTCGTAACTGTATTGTCCATCTGCATGGGTGTCATGAAGTTCGCCACTTCTGTCTTAAGAAGCAGGAAGTTGGCTTTGGAGAAATTTTTTACCATGGTTTCCTTAATGGTGGGTGGGGGTGGGATGCGGATATCTAGGGTGATTAGCTTATGGTCGGATCTGACCGAGGAGTTGACTTCAGGTGTGAAACACTGGTCACTCATGTTGGTAATGACTAGGTCTAGGATATCGTTGCCCCTGGTGAGGGTGTGGATAAGTTGATCCAGGGCATTGGAATATATGAATTCCAGAAAGCATTGAATGAAGGAGTTGGTACATCAGTAGTTTTCCCAGTTAATGGTGGGGTAGTTGAAATCGCCCATTATTAGGGTGTTTGGTTGAACCCTAATATTTTCCAGTATATCAAGAAAAGAGGAGTGAGAATCTTGGGGTATTGTGGGGGATCTGTAGCAGTCTACAATTTGGATTGCAGTTTTGCCCAGAGTTAATTGCACTGTGATTACCTTGGATGCATTATGCTGCTCAACTAGCCTGGAGGTGTGGCTATCCTTAATGAATATAGACACACCTCCACCTTTGGTGTTCTGGTCCAGGTTAGATGGCTGAAAAGTGTGGTATGAGTTATAATCTGGTAATGCAGGGGTGCTCTCTGGAGCCTTGAACTAGGTCTCAGTCACTGCATAGATATCGATGTTCTCCATTTTAAGGAGTGCCTTGAGTAATTGCATTTTGAGATTTAGACTTCTAGTCTTGAGTAGCACTACCCTCAGTTTTTGCTTGCCTGTTCCTGTTATGGTGGTGAATTTTTCATTTGAACCTTACCTAAAAATGCACTATAGGGACGGTAAGGCCCTTAGCCAGTATCTGGAATCCCAGGGGCGGCAGGTGCAGGTCATCTCTGGCAAAGCATTGTGGTCTGTTGACTATGTCATCCCAGGCAGACAGATACTGGATCCCCTTAGAATGACACCAGAAGCTTTGCCAATTGTTGAAGGCAATCATTTTGTCCTTGTACTGAGGTATCATTCTGGGCGATGGCAGGATGCTACTATAATTTGATAAATTACCAGTTGCTATACTTACAAATTTCTGGGGCATTCCTGTCCCAAGCATCTTGGATCCATTGGGCCAAGAAGCCTCCTTCCTCAATTTCAAGTCATCAAAGTGATGAAGGACCTGCTCACCAGTGCGGGGGATGCCAGTGGCATTGATGAGCTCAATTGCCAGATGGTCCCAGGCCTCAGCCTTGCATTCTGAGCCCTGGTACTGGCCCTGCAGCAGTCTGATGTCCTGGGTCTTTACAAAGAGCCTAGCCATGATCCTAGACTCTAAAATGCCTTAGCACTCTGCCCAAAAACATTCTCCTTTACCAGCACCTGTCATAGCTTCCACATGGATTAAACTCTAATGGGTTTTGTTTGTATTCCCATCTGTGCAGTTTAAATAAGGCCATATTCCCACCATTTGCCATCATTGGACCATTTTTGAAAATGCTGAGCAAAGCACAGCAGTGTGCAATCCCACTAAGCTGAGTTGAGCAGTGCTTAAAGTGGCAACTGCTGAGCAATGCTTAGTGGTGTGCAAATCTGCTTAGCTGCACTGAATGCTGCTTCAAATTAAACTTCTAAGCAATGCTCAACATACCTTTCAACCTCTTAGAGTAAGAAATCTGAACAAAGCCATATAAAGTGGTACAAATAGGGACACTTTTAAATATTGCTCTTACAAACTTCAAACATTGGTAGAATAGCAGGTTTTGCATTGACATGCATTTTCTGAAGGGTGTGAAGTCCAAAACTCAAATGTCTGTCATTATTTTCCAGTTTCAGTCTTCAGTGATTTGCCACTAATTTGCCAGAAAGCCACAATTTTATGAAAAACAGATCAAAAATATAAGGCAAAAATCTGGACATTCTGCGAAAATCTGTACAGTTGAGAGGTATGATGCTCAAACCGGCTAAGCAGAGCTAAGCATTGCTGTATATTGTTCAGTTTTCATTTTTAAAAATATTTAAGAATTGAATATTAATCAATCATTACTGACATATTATTAAGTGCATATAATTTACTTTACATGACATCCACCTATGTGCTTTGATTACATTAACTTGGAGTGTGACAGTACTGTATGGGACACGTATGTTTACATGGGGGATTTGACATCATATATACACTAACACTGGAATTTTGGGACAGCTACATGACACTGGTTAACAAATATCAATTACTACATCATTAAAAATAAAAAATAATTTAGCAATGCTTTCCCATTAAAAACTGACCTCTCTGCCTGGGCATTAGAACCATGCACCTACTGCACACAAAGCCAGATCTCTAAGCACTAAGCTATCTCACCAGTGAAGATTTCAGCTATACATTTCTATATAGCTCTTCATACTGTTTTAAGCACTGCTGAGCAAAGTGCCACGGCATGCAAACCCACTCAGCTATGCTTAAACTTTACATTTAAAGGGAAAACATTATACAACCATTTTAAATATATCAAATGTCAGCATGTCAGTTGCAGGCCACATATGCTTCATGACAATCAGTGGAATGCAAAACCTGTCATTTTATCAACTTTTTAAGTTTGTATGAGCAATAATTAACAAATGTCCCTATGTCTTGGCTTTTTCCCCATTTTTCGTACTGGCAGCTGAAAATAATTACAGACATTGGAATTTACCTCTGCATACCCTTCAGAAAACTCATACTAATGCAAAACCTGTTATTCTATCAACTTTCTAAATTTGTAAGAGCAATATTTAAAAAATCCCTCTATTTTTGGCCCTTTGTCCTGCTTTTATTTCATGGCTTTGTCCAGATTTCTTGATCTAAGAGGTTTAGAGGTGTGTGCCCGAGGAAACACTTTTTACTGTAAAGTGCCGTACGGCACTTTGACAATGCAGGGGATGTGTTACAGTTCCTGTCACACACCCCCTGCATTGCATTGCATTCTAAATCATCCACAGAAGGATTTTAAAAAGTGTCATTTGGCACTTTGACAATGCAGGGTGTGTGTTACACTTCCTGTCACACACCTCCTGCATTGCTTTCCATACAAAATTATCTTTCAGTGTTCATGGACACTGAAAGAATTTAAAAAGTGCCATATGGCACTTTGACAGTGCAGGGGGCATGTTACAGATATGCAAGCACTACTGCAACACACACCCTGCACTGATTCAGTATCTGTGTCCGCAGCACCACATCAGTAGTGTGCCCTCATTAATATGTAAGCTGCGCTGCCGAGAGGGAGATTCGGACATGGACACCATTCACTCGGTATAGGAATAACGCTATTTCTATATGGAGTTTACTGAATCCTGGCCCATATCTAAGAAAAGTATGTCAGATGTGTGATTTTGGATAGGATATTTTGGACTCTCTTCATATTTTACATACAGTATGTCTAAAATAGTTTTGTTTTGTTTATACCCCCACCCCCACTGGTGAACAGGTACCACTAGTGACCTACCACCACAGATCAACCACATGTTAATATTTTATCTATATGATTTTATGTTTCCCTTGATTCTCTGCAGAGTATGTAGCTTGTAAATGGGTTAAAGTACATAAGATGCAGGACATGATTTTGAAACAGGTGTCTTCCAGATCAGCCAAGCTAGCAATTTTATTATGCATTTCCTAGGTAGGACCACATTTAATGTATGGTAGTGAAATATGATTTGATAAAGACATAGGCCTCAGCAATACATTTGAGCTGGTGCAAAGAAGAGTAATTAAAAGCATAGAAGACATGGAAGAACTATTAATAAATAAATAACAATAAGAGTAGCTGAACCCCTAAGGTTCTTGTTATGGCTTTGCTGTAAGCCCAGCTAAATCTTTCCCCTGGATTCATGAAGCCTGCGCCAGGCACAGGGGTAGCGTATGCGGGAGAATGCCAAATATGTCCGCCGAGCGATTCAGGTATGAACCAACTCCACGTGCAGTACCGGCGTACGCCAGATCTACGCAGCCCTCGGCATAGGTATGCAAATCACCCCATGTGCAGTGTCGCACCATGCTAATGAAGGCATACAGCGATTCACAAAGTGGTGCAGGCGTGGCGTAAGCCCATGGAAATGTAAACCAAAAAACATGGTTTACATTTTCCCAAACAGAACATTGGTGTTATTGAAGCAGACCAGACTCATGTATTATAAAGTTAACATATGCCAATGGTGAAATACACAGCCAATGGCACAAGAAAAGATGTACAACACCTAAAAAACAACATTTAATGTCATGTCCACAGCAACGCACAGTACAACTGCAGGGCATGTGTGTGCAAACAGGAATACAAAGGAAATATATACAAATGTCATAAAATCACAATGAAAGACAAATTAGGATTGCACCATAATATGCAATGGTAGGCATGGCACACCACAAGCAAGGCGCAAGGGTTGCCAGGGGCCCACAACAGTGTTCGGCGCTGTAACTATGAATTAGTATTCAATGCCATGCAAATGAGGCAGGTAATACTGAATCGCAAACGTCCCGCCGGATTAAGGATGTACCTGACGGCACAGCGCTATAACACTGTGGAGTTTATCAAAGGTGATACATGACATCAGCAGAGGGGTGTGCCACCATATCAGTAAGCACATTGGAGCAATGCAAATCTGGCCTGGCCGTTGCTAAGCAAAGCTGCAGGACAGGGGTGGGGAGGAGGGTATAGAACCATTTAGCTGAGAGCACACATGGTGCCCGAAAGCGCATCTGTACGAGGATGAACTCGTGCTCGAAACCCGGTAAGCAGATGCACGCGCCGCGAAAAATAGCACAAACAGGAAGGTCAGGGGAAGAAAAGAAGGAAATGCCAAAGCAGGGTAATTGGCATACTAATGAGCAATTAACACCAATCAACTCACGGAGGCCAATCAATGGCAGTAGACAAGCCTGCATGCAGAAACCTGCAAAACAGGATAGGAGAGGCATATGATTGCAAAGAAAGGAAGGGAGGACCTGGAATGCAAAGATAGGAGAACTGTCATAGTAGAGCAAAGCAAACCCACAGTAGATCGGCAATAGCACACATTACGCAAGATAAGCCAGGTCTAGGAAAGTACAAATGAAAGCAGGCAGCTGGATGCATGCCAGCAAATGGTAGGTGCAACATGCACAAATGTAAACGGAAGGGCAGGAGGTAATTCACGGCATCCAAATGTAATGCAACACCAAAGGCAGTACAATAGTGGTTCGTTAATAAAACACAGAAGATACCCTGTAGCCACAATCGTACATACACACCCTATGACATCATCAGTGTTCACAGCAAAACAGTATAAAGTGTGAAAGCACCCAACACACACCTGTGTATTCCCAACCACCACACCATAGGTGTAAACAGATGGGGAACTTTTAAAATGTACATGTTGGGAGCTGCCATAGCTGTGATTCATCAGCATGTGTTACAGACTGACGGTGTTGTGGAGGATGACGACAACCACCGTAGGCCTCGGAGGAGGAGAAGAGTGTTCAGACCAAGGGTAACCTACCAGGTGCTACATGATCTGGAGACAGTAGAGTGTTACAGGGTGGACAGGGACATCTTACAGCAAATAGTAGAGCTGTGCCGGCCACGCCTGAGAACCAGAAACAACAGAGGGGAACCCATCCCAGTGGACACAAAGGTATGTGTAAGCTTGTGAATACTAGCCACAGGTACCTTTCAAAGGCCAACTGGAGATATAATGGGGATCTCACAGGCATCGGCATCCAGGGTACTACATCAGTTCCTGGATGCCATGTTACCACATGCCAATGAGCATATAAACTTCCCCCGAACTCAGGAGGAGTTGGCCAGCAATATGCATCACTTCCACTGTGTGGCAAACTACCCGGAGGTACTGCATGCGATAGACTGCACGCACATACAAATCAAGTCACCACCCAGTGAGTATGGTAGGTGCTACATAAACCACAAGTGATTCCACTCCATCAACTGCCAGGTCATGTGCAATGCCCAGGGCATTATCATGGATGTGTGTACTGGCAGCCCTGGAAGCTACCACGACTCCCATATCTGGCATGCCTCACAGCTGTATCAGGTATTTGTCAGGGGAGACATCCCACAAGGTCACCTTGTGGGGGATGCTGGCTATGCACTGGAGCCATGGATGATAACCCCAATCAGAAATGCACACACACCAATGCAATAACGCCATAATGAGGCACACGCACAAACCAGAATCATCATAGAGCGTGTGTTCGGGATGCTGAAATCACGGTTCCGGTGCTTGGACACATCTGGTGGAGCCTTGCAGTACTCTCTAGGCATGTGTGCCCACATCTTCATAGTATATGCCATGCTACATAATATGATCCTGCGGAAACAGCTGCAGCAGGGTCAAAATGGGGAGGGCCTCACAGCCCACTGCAAGTGCCAAGGCCAACACAGGCACAGAGGGATCCAGACCACGGACACACTGTGCCAGCCCCAGTAGGCAGACGGAGGCGTGCCCAATACGCCTACGCCTTGGCAAAGAGGGAATATATAGCACGTACCTTGACAGTGTAGGCTCCCATGGACTGACACCCCTCCCCACCTGCACACACAGTAACATGGATGGCACACAAACACAACTACCTGTAAATTGTGATTTATAGGTGCCCCACTGTGGAATCCTACATAGGCAGCCCTCAAACATTGTACACGCAACAGCCATTGGAACACGGAAATGTCAACACCTGAACAGTAGATGCGCCTATCAGCATCTGTCGGTGCTGTGTGTATAGGTTCCCAGGTACATCAGTAGGTACATGCCCGATTGTCAGAGGCAAAACACCAAACAGGGCAAACAGTGACTCCCGTCGCCACAACATCGAGTAAGCAACTGTCGCATACTGGAGCAGAGGATATCACGGGAGCACATGTGTGTAAGCACTGTCCTACACACAGTCATCACGGATTACCCACCGCGTTACTGAGGGGCTCCACAAAATGTAATCATGGATGTTGTGTCAAGGCAGGGGATGTACCTATGACAGGCATTTGTCACCCTGGCATGCTGCATCCACGGTAGTATGAAGGTGTAGCAAATTACTGGGTGTAGCTAATTGTGATATACATACCCAGTGCCGGAGTACAGCCAGTAAACATCACATGGACATACCATTAACTGGACCCATCAAGTTGTAAACTAACAGAGTTATCCATGTGAGTGTAGTGTGGAGTAACTGCTGTAGTGTACTGCACATACAAATTGACATAATTCGTGTACAACCCCCAGAAGTCCAAGTGGTACATGCAGTGACTGTTGTGCATGCTCCCGGTCCCACATCCCACAAGGGATGTAACGTAATCCCGATGGCACGGGTAATGCATTCCGGATGCAGGTCATCAGAATATGTGTAGCACATGTTAGCGGGAATAAGCGTGGCCCACAGCTGGTAAGCAATGTTTAAATATGACTATACGGATATGCGCGAAACAGGGCTAAGCATCACCGACCACTGCGCAGATCACGGTCAATGATGTACAGAACAGGTGACACCAGCATTAGTCACCCCTGAACAAATAGCGCCTGCTCTGAAGGGTAAAACGACCACTGCTAGGAGTGGAACAGGCAGTCATGTATACAATCACCCAACACTATTGCTAGGCAAGATGCATGTACGGTAGGGTTGCCACAGTTCAAATGACCAATGTGGGACATGCGTTAGATGTCTGCAGGACGACAGACACCCGGCCAGGATGAAAACCAGAACATCAGTGTTTTGCATAGATAAAAAGCTTAGTTTAGTAATGGTTGCAGGTACGTGTTCCGTGTCCTGTAACATGTAGGTGGGTCAGATACAGAATAAGTGTGTTATGCAACTATGACATAAACTATAGGGAATATGTTTGCCCCAAAGTCGCAGGACATTTGCTATGTTCACAAATATTTCACAGGACACAACTGCACAAAGAGGGACTGTCCCTCGCAAAGTGGGATGGGAGGTAATCTTAACCTATGGTAGGTGTGTATTGTGACAGGTACAGACACAAACGTGCGGAGTCCAGGGAACACAGTATACACTGACAAACACACAATGAAAGGCGTAGCATGCCTGTCACCACCCCTGTCTGAGATATATTATATATATATATATATATATATATATATATATATATATATATATATATATATATATATATATATATATATATATATATATATATATATATACATACATATATATATATATATATATATCTACACATATATAATACAGATAGAAAGGGCGATAGCGTGATATATGTCGATATACAAGGGGTCACTGACATCTGCAAATATATAGATAGGTCGGCGACATTCAAAACACCTTTGAGGTACAAATAAACAGGATACCGCCAACTATGGAATGTGTCACACACCGACATGCGTAACCAGGAGGCTGAAAGACAGAAAGAACACAGTACTGGAACAGTAGAACCGTGAGCAATATGATGATAGTAAGGACATGTAGTCACCGCTGGCGGCGGTGCGGTCCGTATAGGTACCGTGTACAACTGTGGTTGTGAGTGATGTAGCCTGTGTATGTGTGTGTTGAGGGTGCCATGTGTGTTCCCGTGTGACTAAAGTGTGTGTGTGTGTCCGCATAGTGTGTCTGTAGGTGGCAACTCGGAGGTAGATGATTATGGTAGGTGCGGGTATAGCTAGCCGTAGGCATGCGGTAAACACCTGTCCCACATTGGGAGGGACAGCCCCCCCCTGGCCAGGTGTGTCCTGACATGAAACATTACAAAGGGCAACTGTCCCAGAGTTTAGGACATTAGTATGTCCCAAATAATATGCAATAGTTGCAGGAAATACTCATGCCTGTATGTTAGAAACAGAAATGTTACATGCAAACCGATAAGTAGTGAAGGACCAAGAACAATTGGTATGTAATGAGGATAAAAGTATGTGCTATCCTGTGTACTGACCGTGACCATATGTCAGCCTGTAAACAGCACTGTGTGACCCGCACGTGTCCAACTATGGCCATATGAAAAGGTGGAAAGCCATGTGACAGAGGGTCTGACACCAACACCACTGCAATGACTGCACATATCTGGGACAGACATACACGGGAGAGCGGTCATTTACAAATATCCCTGCACATATCGCCATACATCCGGAGGTATGGAAGCATCAACCACACCTGCATACCATATAGAAACCAATTAACAATGGCCCAAAGTAAATTCCCATAACAGAAGTCTATTAAGTGATAGCACTGTAATTAGGGAAGGGGCCCACACACATATATATGGACTACATAGAAATGCAAGCCCCACAAAACCATATATGCTACGTACACCCACCTACATCCCCCACACTGGAAACAATAGCAATACAGACCATAACCACAGCCCAAACATCTAGTTAGTCAATTACATCTGCTGAACCATTTACATACCTTGTGAGAGACACATTTAAAGGTGCCATGCAAAATTGTATCCGTCATATAACGGAACAAACGGCGATGTTACAGGTGTTTGCAATAGTCCTTTATCAGAGGGGTGGGATGACAGGTACAGTCACAGGTAGAACCACATACTCAAGCCGTCACACAAAATCCACGGGGGACATGACCCCAAAATAGACTTGGCTCTACACATAGCAGTTGCAATTACACACAATAAAACACAATACAGGCTGTCTCCCCGAAGGCAGGGCAAATGGCCAACGCCCAAGTGAAGAATTCAATTATACCCCACTGCTGCCGCATAATTGGCAAATGGAGTAGCTGCACAGCTGAAGTGCATGTAATTAGTCACACCGGACCACCAATTGGCGGCAGTAAACCACATGTTGCAGGTATAGATGTATATAAGGATGACTTGCCAGATATGCAAACTGTATGCTCATACCATATAACAGTTGAAAGAGTGATTCAGAAGAGCGAGATAGACACGAAACACCAGAATGATATCAAGGTATGTAGAACACTAACTGTATGTATAGTATGTTCTGTATTACGTAATGTCAGTGTATGCATAGCCTGGTTTGCAGTAATTAAAAGTGTCCGCCATGCATAAAGTGGGGAATGGTATTTATGTAGTGATGTCTCGCTGATCATACTAATGCTTGTAGAAGATGTGCGTCCAGCAGTGGGCCACATGGTAAACAGCACAAACACCACAAGGGATGCAACATGACGGCTTTAAACAGAGCAATGTCATACGGCCCACCGTCAGTGGCAGGGTATATCCAATAAGTACGTGTCATAGCAGGGGATAGTATATGTAGATACACTGTAACAGTACGCATGTGTATGGGCATATAACATCAATGACATGTCTAAGGTGGACCCTCTGTGCAACTATGCTTTGAATTATGGGTTACCATGTAAAACATGCGTAATGTATAGTGCAGTAGATTGATACATCAGATATGTTACACAGGAGAGCAGGCATATGATGCATAACAAAGGTATCATATAGTGATGTGAGTAGTATGTAATTAATATATGTATAAACAGTTATGATGAAATAAATAATATGTAATCCACTCTGTGGATTTGCAAAGGACGCAAACATTACTCCCATACTAGAATAGCAGAAGAGATGTGACAGACAAACATGAACATGATTGGCATGTACAATAACAGTATACATATGGCCTGTAGTCACAGGACATTGTAATAGTGTGACAGCCAATCTAACTGGAAGGGCTATACCAGTAACCATGCACAAAGGACATGTAATAGCTCCACAGGTTCATAGTGGGGTACAATGCAGTCTGGCAAGTCTATGTGTAACAACAACTACAGTGTGCACACCAGTGGCACCTCTCTAGGGTAGTGTCCTGTGAACAGAAGAGCCATGTGTAACCTGCATCACTGCACAGTACAGCCACTGCAGTGATCCCTGGTGTACATGTGTCCACCATCCACCAAGCGATGTATCACATGAACACTGCTACTGACTGTCCATGTGTGATGTACATAGGAATCATGTCTCAAAGCATGGTGAGTGTCCAGTCTGGGAATGCAACCCCCAAGCACATGCCACACACTGTCGCGTGTGTGCACATATCCATGAGCATCATGCTCATAGTGGCTATTGTGTATGTCTTGTATGCGGAGTATATCCATAAACATATTTGCAGACATGGGCCCTGTCTTTGCAGCAGACGTCACCCCTGAGTATGTAGTTTGCAAATGTGTACAGACGTGGTGTCTGTACATAAGCCGCATACTTTAACAGTCGAAGCTCAATAAACATCATGGCGTTTTAATGTTGAGTTATGTAAAGCTGTTGTGTAAGGTGCACCCTAAGCGGGGTGTTGCACCCATGGATGTGTGTATACGTCCAGTGTTCAGAGGTACAATGGGTGCCTATGTACCAGCTACACACCAAGTACAGACATGTGTGGACATGTAGAAGGATATCCACGCCACAGTGGCAGTGTGGTAATCACAGGAGTGTGTGCGACATACATGTGTCTTACAAACATGTACAATGCGACATGTATGTAGGGGACTAACACCTATGTGATAACCAGTGGGTATATGGTGTACTGCAAAGGTGATGTTCATACCAAGTGTCATGCAGGTAGAGGCCATGATGTTCATATCGTATCCATCACAGTGACACCCGTATGGATGGGGTCTGTATCAGCTGGTGGATCAACAATGGCGCTGGGTATCACAAAACGGTCAACTCCTCCACAAAAACCAATAAGTCCAAAAAGGAGTCAAAAAAGGAGTTAAGAAGCTTAATACACCACACAATCTTCCACGAAAAGAACGCTTTATTAACCATCCGCGTTTTCGTCCCCAATGGACTTCATCAGATACATAAGCCCTAGTAAACATTCATTAATATACTATAATTCGTCTCATTTGGCCAATCATTTAATACTTGTTAGTTCAAACTAACAAATGAACTTGCTTTGTCAATTAACAATTAATTACACTTATTCCTGTTTGTTTAAAACACTGTATGTGTTAGTTTAAAATCAAATAAATTATTTTAACAATCTTTAATAATTAAATACTTTTAAAAAACACGTTCTAATGTATCAAAACATCACAGTGGTTTGGTTTTTTAAAAAACATAACTAAAAATACATTTTATGTATTTCTTTTAAAAAAGTTATTTCATGAAACCCAGTTTATATGGACTTTTGACTGTGAACTGGTGCCATCTATTGGTCTTTACAAATTACTACATACACCTTTTTATGTTCTAGCAGCTCTTAGTTTCAATAGTGGTAAGATGGATATATATTCATTCAAGCCAGGGAATTTATTGGCTTCTAGGGCTACTTGCCACCATAATTCTTTGTAACTAATATTCTCCTCCCAAGGACCTCCTCTAATATCTTTTTTAACTTGGTCCAATACAAAGAATTTGAAGTCATTTTCTTTACATAAAAGTGCATGTCTGTAGAGTGCATTGGTTTCTTTGCATTTAACCATTTCATATGTATGCTCATAGATCCTCTTTTTCAGGGATCTCTCGGTTTTCCCTACGTAGTAGGATGAGCATTTCATACATATTGCTAAGTAAACCAGCCCTATGGACTCACAATTGAAGTAGCCCTTACTATACAGCCATACTTCCTTGCTTTCTAAATAGATTTTCTCTTGGTTTATAATAAACCCACACTGCCTACACTTTCCACATTTATAGGTGCCTACCTTCAATGTGTTACCTCTATCACCTAATCTTTTTTCTACCTTTCCAGTTTCCAAAATATTTTTACATTAACTGAATTCTTGAATACCACCTTTAACTTTTGCTCTGGGAGCCCTTCCAGGTCAGTTAAACTTTTAAATTTTTCCCATTCTTTTTGAAATAACCATTTCACTGACTTGTTTAGGGCATTGTACTCAAGAGCCAATGCTTGCTGAAAATTTTCATTCTTAGGAGTCCCATTGGTTCCCATATTTTGTACATTTTCTTTCTCTCCTATAATGGGTTTGAACCTTCTCTTTCTCCCTATTGTAACTTCATTCCTCAAGTTCTTAATAAACTGCTCTGGATATCACCTTTCCTGGAACATCTGTTCTAATTTATCACATTCTTTTATAAAATCATTTTCAGAGCTTGTCATCCTTGAGCCTCTAACGAACTGCCCATTTACTAAATTCCTCTTGCAATAAATGGGGTGTCCGCTATCAAAATGAAGAAATGAGTTTACGTATGTTTCTTTCCTATATACCCTAGTATCAAAGGAATGGTTATTTTTATAAATCTCTATATCCAAATATGCTATACTTTTGCTGGACACATTATATGTAAACTTCAAGAAATCCGTTGTATGACTAATGTATTCAATAAATTCTTTTAATTTATCCTGACTCCCCATCCAGAAAATTATTATGTCATCTAAAAACCTCTTGTATAACTTACAATATTCCATGTAGCCAGATTTAAATATATATTTCTCCTCCCAGTTGGCAAGTACCAAATTAACAAAGGTAGGAGCACAGGCTGCCCCCATTGCCACTCCTTGAATTTGTTGGAAAAATTCACCTTTATGGATTAAAAAATTATTTTTCAAAATCAAATCCATAAAGCCTATGCTTGCTACCTTGTCTTCGAATGTTAATTTTTTATCATTAAATACTTCCTCTTCAAACATTCTAATTCCTTTTTCATATGGAATGGACCCATACAGGTCTACCACATCTATTGTCACAAACATAAGTTCTTTGTCAAATACATCTAAAGTTAATTCTCTAAGTAGATCCCATGAATCTCTCAGTATTGCTTCCTTGTTTATCCATATGTGTTTTGTTTTAACATCTACAAATTTTGCCATGGGTGTAGTTTTTGAACTTTCTGCCGCTACGATGGGTCTAAAAGGAGGGTTTTCGCTATTTGTGTGTATCTTCGGTATGCCGAAGATGGCAGGTATCTTTGGCTTATTAACTTTTAGGTAAGCCACCATTTTCCCATCAATAACATTTTCGAGGGCCAAATCTTCCAAAACCATGTCTATCCTTCTATATGCAAGGTTAATCTCATTCTTAGAGACAATCCTATACTTAGTTGTATCCATCAAAATATCATTCATCTTCCCTTCATATTCTATGACATCCATGATCACGACCCCCCCACCCTTGTCGGGTTTCATAACTCTGATACCTGCACTATATTTTAATTCTTCTAAAATCTTCTTTTCCCCCATTTCTAAATTGTTCTTGTACTTAACCTTTTTGTCAATTTTGTTAATAATGTTTTCCATGTTACTTTCAAAGTTTTTTAGTTGAGCATGGATAGGTGGGTTAAATATTGATTTATTTTTTAATATTCTTTGCTCTTCTGTCGCATTAATATTATTCCTATCAATACCATCCTTTCTAAATAGAAGTTCCAAGTTCATTTTTCTCATAAATAATTTTATATCCAACAAAGTTTGTACCCTATTCCCTTTGACTAATGGAATGAATTTGAATCCTTTTTCTAATAGGGAAAAATGTTCACCCCTAAGTTCAATATTACTAAAATTATATATGGTAAATCCATCCTTTGTGTATTTATTACCTATTTTCTCAATTCCCTCAGTTGTTTTCCGAGTTTCACAAGTCAAGGGGTCTAATGCATGTATCTCCCCTTTTCTCTTATCACCCCTCCCCTGTGAAAATTTCTTTGGTTTCTATTCCTAAAATGTTCTTCCCCTTCATGTCTACCTAATGGTGGGAATTCAGTGTCATAATCATCATAAAGAAAATCTATTTGGGGCTCCCCTGTTCTATTTCCTACATGATGTCCCCCTTCCTTCATGTGGGAATTTTTGTGTAAGAATGCTCCATTATGCACTGGTTTTGGGTAGCTTATATCTTTTTCATATTCCAAAATGTCCCTTTTTAACTTGTCCATCTTTCTTTTAACTAGTACATCACATCTTCCATCTATATCCCTTTTTAATTCCATATATTTTTGTCTCTCTTCTTTAATACCGAAGACTAAGTCTTCCTTAACAAGTCCATCAAGTTCAATAATTTGCTCATGAATCATCGCTAAATTTCTGTTATTTTCATCAATAATACATTTTACAATCTCCAAACCACAATTATTAAAAACATTTACAAGTTCATTGTGAAATACTGACCCTATCTGTACGTTGTTTGGATATTTCCAAGTACGTAGTCCCTTAGGGACTATTTTCCGTTTCAAACATTCTTTGAGATAACCATTTTCAATAGTAATAGATTTATACTTATACATCAACTTAGAAGCATTATCCACTTTCTTACTATAAGAATCAGTATTAACAGCTTGTCGTTGTTGCCCTACACCATTGTCAAGGTTAAAATTAAAATTAAAATTGCATTGTTCTTTCAACCATTGATTAATTTCAATGGTGTGGGCATTAGAAACAGTACCTTGTGAACGCTCAAGCGTTTCTGTCTCTTCACTAAAATTAACCACCGTATCTTCAATCTCTGTCTCCTGAAAAGCATTCGGGGTGGCTGCTGGATCAAACGTTGAACTGTTCGGTTCATCTCCTTCCCTTGTCGTTCTTTCACTTGCAAAACAAGGTCTCTTCCTCTTTTGCCGTTGCTGCCGTGCTCTCAGGTCTTGACTCATGTCATCTCCTTTCGGTTCGTGCGCTTTACGTAAAAAGGACTCGCACAAAGGTGTTAGCAAGTCTACCAAGGCAGTAAGTTGCCCTATTAGTTTCCTTGCCTGACTGCTGTCCTCGCAACAAGTCTGCCTCTCGTTCTCCTTCTCCATGCCGTAACTGTCACCAAGAAAATCACAAAATGGTCAACTCCTCCACAAAAACCAATAAGTCCAAAAAGGAGTCAAAAAAGGAGTTAAGAAGCTTAATACACCACACAATCTTCCACGAAATGAACGCTTTATTAACCATCCGCGTTTTCGTCCCCAATGGACTTCATCAGATACATAAGCCCTAGTAAACATTCATTAATATACTATAATTCGTCTCATTTGGCCAATCATTTAATACTTGTTAGTTCAAACTAACAAATGAACTTGCTTTGTCAATTAACAATTAATTACACTTATTCCTGTTTGTTTAAAACACTGTATGTGTTAGTTTAAAATCAAATAAATTATTTTAACAATCTTTAATAATTAAATACTTTTAAAAAACACGTTCTAATGTATCAAAACATCACAATGGCGCTGGGTATGCAGTGGTCTGTAAAGCTAGGCAGGGAAGTCCCCTCAGTGGTAGCCTGTACCTCAGGGAAGCATATACCGAACATGAGGGCCCCATGACTGAGGACTGTGGTAAGCCAAGTGTAACTGGAATGCAGTATGTGATATGGTATGCCACCCTCAGTGTGTGTGTCCCATCCATTAGCCACATTGCATAACATCCGGAGACATATGTTGTGATGTGCAGGTGGATGTGTATGCAGTCAATACCAGAATGGAGAATGGTGCTGAATGGCAGCGAGAGGACAATGCAGGCCGTGTGGACACCCGTGTCATCATCAAATACTCTGGCAACTGTAGAAAAGGTGTTCAACAGATGTAGCAGGCATGCTGTGGCCCCAACAAGACCAACCCAGCTGGCATCAAAGGACTGGAGCACAACAAAGACTCAACGAATGATGTCCATGATGATGTGCCTTATAGCCGTGCATAACAGTCCAGTGAGGAGTGTAGGGCAACAGTCCCAGTCATGCATTGTGGTGCCACCTGTGTGGAGTGTTACTGTCAATGTGTGCCACTCAGGGGCCACAATGTCTGGTACAAGGCTATTACTGAATATGGTGTCCCAGTGGGGAGACATGCTGTTCAGAGGTCTGTGGACATCACAGCCTGGGATATTGTAGGGTGACAAGGGGCCTGTGTCCTAGGACATATAGAGTGCAGGTCAGTACTGTGTAGGTGTGACTGCAGGTACACCGCAATGTTCCTGCAAGGAATGTGGCCCTGCAGGGAGTGAGAGGGTGTAATGTTAGCATTAAAGCCATCAGACAGCAAGTTGCCAACATCACCTGTTACTGTCATGTTCCAGAGTGACAGTTGTATGTGTGAGCAGATGTGGGTATTGCATACGACTACTGACATACCACCATAATGCCTTGTGGTACATCTCGGAATGTGTCGCAGTAATGTGTACGTAGCTAGTTATGGAGTATGTGATGAGGGATCCTGTTGCCCTACCAAGGCTGACCAGTGAGTCACCCCACCCCTGGGAATGTGCACCACTGTGTAACAGCCCCCACCTGTTGTTGTAAAGTATGTCCATGGGACCGCACCCCCAGAGTGTCGTCTGTAATCTGGTGTGTACCATCATGACTCTGTGTGGAATAGCATGAACCATATTGTCGTGTACATGCTATTGAAGTGCACTGGGGTATGTCTCAGCATTTGCATGTGCATTGTCCAACTGCACGCATGTCACAACAACAACTACCTCTGTCATACGACATCTGTAGTTGGCGTTGTAGTACTCATCTACTGTGTATGCCGTGAAGTGTGTGGTGCCGGTATGTGGCTAACACGGGTGGGTAGCAGATGTTCGGATTCCACCAATGAGGGGATACCCTAGGTGTGAAACAGCAGTCACATGTTGGTAGTGTCCATGTCAAGGATACTGTTGGTCTTGGAGGTGGTGTATGGGTCGAACCAGCCGAGCGGCGGTTATGACTCACGCACAGTGTATGCCTAATGTGTCAGTACATGAGCGGCTATCACAGTTAAGTGTGGGTTACTGTCAGTCTCACATTAGTAGCAGCAGTAGTTCCAGACACAGTTATATGCACATGGAGCACCTGTGATGCATTGTGCTAAGTAACCAGCCGGGATGTGTGTACAACATAGTGGAATATGGGGACACCTCAGCTGTGGGTGTGCCAGTCCAGGTACGTGCCTGAGAAGTATGGTCTGTCTATAACCAGTCATTGCAGGTGTGCTCTGCAGAGCCAAGAGGCAGGTCCCAGTCACTGCAGAGATATTGAAGTGGTGCAGTATCAGGTGTGCCTTGCCTGCGTGCGTCACAGAGGATGATGTCAAGCATTGTGTGACATGACCACATGCTTCGCTAGCCAGTTCCCATTCTGGTGGTGACTGTTATTGGACACTGTGCAAGACAGGCAGTATAAAAGCAGCAAGAGTCCAACATGTGATCCGTACTCCCAGAGCTGACAGGTGCAGGTCAACTGTGCCACAGCATCATGTTGTTTGGCTGGGTCTGTCAAAGTGGACGTATACTAGATGCCTGTGGAATGACAGCAGAAGCATGGACAACTGTTGGGAGTGACACAGTCATTCGTAGTACAGTGGTAACAGGTCCGGATGACTGCAAAATGCTTCCGAGGGCTTAGACTACACCATCAGGGCTACAACACTGGTGGGCTATTGCATGTCCCTGCACACGTAGTCTGTGCCCTGAGAGACAACTTCAGTCACACAAACATGGAAGATGAGTTACATCGTACCTGCTGACTTGTGGCATGTGTGCATAGGTTATGTTGCAGAACCAGTTAGTTGACAGCAGGATGTAAGTGACTATCGCCTTGTGTAGCCTGCTGAGTGAAACAGCAGTGTGACTGCCACCAGTCACCTAAGACAGGTGTGTTGTGTATGTTATGACACCCTATTGGCTGTATGTGATGGGCACACGTGTCTGTGGGCTATAGGTTGGTGTGGTTATGTTTGGCGATGTGGGCTGTCGTTGGTGCCCACACAGAGTATGGAGGGGTACTGTACAAGGTGTCTCTGTATGTGTGGCCTGTGGTGGGGATCATGTGGGACTATGTGATGTGTGGGGTGCATTGTCAATGTTGCACATCCCCACATGACTGTCAGGTGCAGTCAGGGTTGGTGACAGTATAACCCCCAGCAGGGCTGCATATGTGCATCCCCCACAGGCTGTACTGTTGTATGTTGGAAGGTGTGCATTGACTGTGTACATGAGAATAGCTCTATTGCCACATGTACAACATAGTCATCATAGTGACAGGCAATAGCACTGGTACGTGCCAGTTGGACATGCCTGTATATAAGTGGTACGTGCCAGGTGGAAACATCATATAAACCACCATGTCTCACGAGGTATGTGAGTGATGTGTGTACGACAGCTGTTGTACAGTTATCAAGCTGGAAATGTATGGACAGACAGTGTACCTGTGAGGACTGGTATGAAATGGGTGCTAAACTAAGCAGTAGCTCATAACGTGCCAAGAAGCACTGAACAAGTGCCAAACATGCCCATACATTACAGATAGGGTGTTGTATAATATCAACCCACAAGTGTTGACAACAGTAATGATTGGTGGCACCACATCATAACACTGCCGGGTATGGTCTGCAAGTCCATGAACCATTATCAATGCAGATGTTAGCAGTACAGATGTACAAGACAGTACAGATGTTCAGCTATAGATGCCTTTGTATGTCACAGGAGTGTTCTACTAGTGGCCTGTTGACAGACTCACAACTACTAAAGGTGCTACAGTGACATGTGTATATCACACGGTGTCAGCTACAGTAAACCAGGGTTAATGTGTTGTACCCCACCCGCATTGTAGCCCATACCACACAGACAAATTTCAGCCATCTGTGTATGTGAGGATGTGAATGGCCATGATCTATGGGCAATAGTTGTCACAGCGTTGTGAACAACATACAGAATGGGCTGTGTGTGTGATGTGTGTGACATATGTGCACATTCTGGTGGATGATATCAGCAATGACACCACTAGGGGAATACTGCCATACCCATTAAGAAACACTTAGGCTGTGGTTAACAGTATGGATGTAGTGTAGTACACCTCCTTGAGCTGGAGACGTCTCCCTGGCCCTTTAGGTGGTCATCCGAGGTACCCATGACATGACAGGGTGGTATCCATGAGCACGGAGATCATTGGACAGGCATACACAGCACCAGTGTGACCAATATTGGAATACACATCACCCTTCAGGGGTAGGGCCCATGCATGGATGGCTGATACCAGCCTCCACAATACTCACCTCCAGTGTGCAGCATGCTATCCACCTTGCATACAGACATATGCCACACTATGCTGTTAGACATGCTACATGTCCATAGCTTGATCTGAAAGACATACGTCATGGACAACCATCGTCCTATGACTAGGATGGCCACATGCTGGACAGATCCCTGTGCCATACCTGTGATATACTGCCACCATACCATGCAGCCCTGTCCACATAGCTGCACATATCATCCCTGTCATACATGGTGTGATGGCCATATGGTAGATGTAGTATCATCTATCTGGATCAGTAATGTGTTACTGATGCCCCTCGCGGTGGCATAATGGGTGTCGGATACAGCTAGGAAACCCAGCCCGTACATGCTATAGCTGATAACCTTACCTGCGAATGATGTCCGACTAGCCATTGTCCCATGTCTATCATATGTGCAACACAGAAGATCCATGGCAGGATGTTGAACAGCTGTACAGTGCAGTGTAGATGTCTATGGCAAAACAGATGCATGCACAGGTTTCCATGTGTACTTGGTGCATTGTCACTGCCCAAGTCCAGTAAGGCTGTGTCTGTGTTGATATGTGACATATCCACAGCATCAAGGTCAACAGCATTACCGTGGATACATCAGGCATGAGTAGATAAGTAAAAACACCAGTGCAGGCAAACAGACATGCCCACATGGAGACTGATGTCACATGCAGTAGGAATACTAATGAGGTGACACACATATATGGGGGTGATATCCAATGAATACTGGGTGTTACATGTGTGTGACACATACATGCCAGTCGTGTTAGTGTCATGTTGAGTTGCAAAGATAACTGTGCGAATGTACTAGAAGTATATGTGCAGCAGTATCACTGTACATGTCTGTAAATGTGACCTGTCATCTTCATCATGTCTTACAGATAATGCCGCATACATGCCTACCAGCATACAGCCGACAGGAGGATGATGTCATAATCCCCTACCTCCATGAGAACTACGAGGTGTTATTTAGCCATGTGCCACAGCATGCACAACAGCGGGATGACCTGTGGCAGGATCTTCGCAGGAGGGTCAACGAAGTGGGCAGCCACAACTGCACCTACCAGCAGGTGCACAGACACTGCACAGACATGATACGTCATGCAAAACAGAGTGCCACTGCAATCACCAGGGAACAAGGTGGAACGGGTGGTGGGCCACCAACCCAGCCTCCACTCACACACATGGAGGAGCTATTGGCCAGTCTGGGAACACCCTCAGAACAGCCCCCACAAACACTAGCTGCCATCGTGGAGGTAAGTGTCTCCAAACCAATGAGCCTGGAGTTGCCTGGTAAGTCAGTACTGAACATATGGCCAGTATATCCCATGTACGTGCATGTGTCAGTGTACATCATGTAATGTAACAACATATGCAAGGTATGTGGACACACATGCTTTATGCTACCCTGTGTATGCACCATACCTCTGAACTGTACAGGTATTTGCAGGATGTCCAGATGTCTGCCTCATATTGTCGGTGTGTTCCCCTTAATATCTGTCCCTTTCTGGCAAATAGCTGAGGAATGGAGTCATTAAATGATGACATACATTTGTGTTTACAACTGCACATTCCGTGTCAAACCCATGTGCATGCAAAACTATTAGTCTAGCAAATGTCTAAGTTAGTAAGAGCAATATGTCACAGTTGTCCGTATATGTCCCCCATCATAGTAGGCTTTGTCCACATTTATTGTTCTAAGAGGTTGAGAGGTATGGTATGCATACATGTGCTGACTATATGCTATTGTACAGGCGAATGTGTTAACCTGCACTGTGCACCCTGTGGCTGCCATACAGTCATGGATAATGTTCATACTGCTGTGTCACCCTATACAGGTACCTCTGGCGTGCCGCACAGACAAGAGTCCATTGCAGGTGAGACTGTCATCGGTATCAGGCATGTCAAAGCATAGTTCTATTCGCCATGTGGCCAGTTAATACATGGATATACAGGTCGCATCACCCATCATCCACACAGGCCACCCATGTGCAATATATCCAACTGAAATGATACACAGTCACGAAACTACAGTATTTTTCATTGCTACATGTGTGTCCAGTTGTAAATACAATGGTGGAGGTGTTCTACAACGGAGGCATATGTACTATATGGTGGAACAAAATGTGTGGTACACAAACCAGTACCACACAGTAAGCAGTGATATGGGCAGACCACAGGTGTCACCATTGTGTTATATGCCCCTGCAATGGTTTCACACATTGTGATGTTCCATCCGACATGTCTGAGACACGTAGCATTTTGGTTGCAATATTGTCACAATTTCCCATAACCCATACCCCACATACCACACATACACCTGTTGTCTACATAGCCCTGTAGATGGTGACATATCCAACATCTATGGGTGTATGTCATATGGGACAACACAGACATGTGTGATAGACGGCCATCACATACATGACCGACACGTGTACACATGGCCATGGAGGATGGCCAGAGACATGCAGCCACACAGAAGACGGGATGTGGATACACCCTGTCCCACTTTGTCCACACATGGTCCAATTACAGCCGTACTAGACCGATTGTACAGGTGATGTGGTACACTGCACATCCTAAATGCCTGTGCACAGCTAGTGGAAGTGTCAGGGGCATGTACCTCATAAGATGTGTTGAACATGATGTCTGTGTCATAGCATGATGGTAGTCACCTTCACAGATTCCACTAACAGTGACACCAGGCCACAGAAACTGTACTTTCCCCCTCCTGCCGTAGGACATCGCTGTTAGCTGTGCACCTTGTGTGAGTGGTACGTCAATGTCATGTGTGAAATGGTGACGTGACAGGTCCGCTTTGTGTGGACATGGATGCCAGGCAGCTAACACTCTGTAGTCATAGTGCAGGGGTGTCATCTGTATGTCCTCCGGTAACCTGTCACATGAAACAGCATGGTTGGGTGTGTATACACCTCAGCATCGTAGGTCACAATCCACAGGTATGTCATGGGTATGCATGCAGTTCTGGATATGCAATGCGTACATAACATGCACTGTTTAGCAATATAGATGCCTCATGATGCCATGCAATGGCAGAGTGTCTGTACATCACACTGTACAGCAATGTAGATGGCTCAGTCCCCTACCATGCCCATGCACATTTGCTCAACATGCATTCTATCTGTAGGGCATATGGACAACACCGCAATGTGATACCCAGTACAACGCTGTACATGTGTCAGGACACCATTGTGTCAGGCATGCATGCATGTTAATGCACACGTCAGCAGATTACATGTCAAGGTCATGTCAGCCATGTGTACTGTTATCCTTTTCTGGTCCACATGGTGTATCATGGGGATGCATGCATACTACCATGATCATGTGAATTGCATGGATAATGATATGACACCTGCCTGCTGTAGTGTGCATTCCAGGGGGTATGCTTACAAACACTATTGATGTCTGAGCTGCATGCTGTCAGCTGTATCACAAGCATGCTGCATGCCATCTGTCATCTCACATGCATGGTGTGTCAGTGTGTGTGTCAGTTTTTGTGTGTGTGTGTGTGTGTGTGTGTGTGTGTGTGTGTGTGTGTGTGTGTGTGTGTGTGTGTGTGTGTGTCAGTGTGTGTGTCTATTGTAATTTAGTGTCTTTCTTTGCATTCACAGGTGATGTAGATGCGTTACCCTCCTGCGGTCCATCTGATAGTGTCCCCACAGATGGTAGCAGTGATGAAAATATGTACGAGGTACAGGCAGGGATGTCAAGGGCAGAATCTGTGCCAACGGTTTCCATCCCAGCTATGTCCCCCTCTTCCCCGCACACAGTTCAGCTGCCAACACATACCGCATCTACAGGGGCCATAGAGGAAGGACAGTCAGCATTTGTTAGCGTTGAACAGGAACTTGTGGTGGTTACAGAAGGTGTGTCTCCACATCCTGGTGGCAGTATACTGACTGCAGATGTGCCACACAGGCATGTGGCTGGTGCTGCTCATAGGAGGACCTCTGGCAGACATGCACCTGTAGGACATGGCGCAGCAGCTGGGATCACCAGACGCATGTTCCAGACTGTAATGGCGGCACAGGCATGTGCCGAGCAGCAGAACAGAGAAGGGCAGAGGCTGTAGAGGGCTGCTATCAGTACCCTAAACAACAACATCCAGGCATTGGCAGGTGCTCAACAGCAGCTTGCTGATGTTCTGGACAGGCGATTGGGTGACATGGTCAGAATCCTCGACAGTGGCATGGCAATCCGTGAGCGTGAGCTGTCTGTGCTGGAACATCTGGTAGGGGTGAGGCATAGGACACATGGACATAGGCCAGTTACACCACCTAGTGCAGGTCAATGTGAGTGTTCCACCTCACATGGCCGCTCCCATAGTGCTGGTAGCAGTAGCAGTGCAGCTGGTGCTGTGCTGTCCACGCCAGGTCACAGCAGGCCACGTGGACGTGGCCCTGGATGTTCCTGGTGGGGACACAGTTCCAGTGGCCATGTGTTGTTGAACAGTAGCCATTCTGTACCTCTGCCTGGTAGTGCCCATGCAGCCCCTGGCAGGCACAGGACACATGGCCGTGTCCGGTCACAGTGAGCTGTACAACCTGGTCTGTACAATCTGGAGCTGTCCATAATACCCTTGTGTAGGCTTCACAAATACATACACGCACACAGCAAACACAACTGTAGGGCTCCACAACACCCACATGCATATGGAACAGACATGTCCATTCAAATCACCAGCCCTTACCCGCACACATGATGTCATCCATTGGTGCAGCCTATGCCCCTGGTAAACAGTATCACCCTGTGCATATGATGAAGCTTGTGCTGCATCCCTGTCATCCACACCATCAGTGCAGGGATATGCTCATATGGTCTGATGCACAGGGTGAACCGAATAGTGAGAGGTGTATCTAACATTACTTGTGTATGCATATTGAGGGATGTGTATGTTGTATTGGTTGTGTGTGAATACTGAGATGTGAGAGGTGCAACTAACATTACTTGTGTATGCATATTGAGGGATGTGTATGTTGCATTGGACATGTGTGAATACTGAGAGATGTGCATGTGACATCAGTGGTGTGCTGTCGACATGCACCAGTCATACCATGTAGTCCAGGTGCAGCATGCATTGTGATATGTTCACAGTATGTGTCTCAGTTACAACAGTAACAGCATGTTGGTAATGATGCCCTGGTTCCCTCCTATGGTGTACTGGCATGTGCCTACAGGTAGCAGTGTTTGCAGTCCCCCATGTGTAACTGTGGAGTACTCACAGGCATGTATGGCAATATCAGCATGCTAAACGTACCCTCAACCTGACTGTTGGAAAGTCGAACATGACACAGATGTCCGAACATGACACAGATGTCCGCACATATACTGCACCTGAAGCATGTGGTCAGTTGAACAGGCTACAGTGGACAGGGATGTGACATACATACCGGGAAACATTACAGGTATGTTGACATGGTGCAGGGGTTGTACACAGCGGTCTGGCCAATGATGACATGATGACACCTGATAGCATGAGGCCACACTGTGTAGCGGTAATACCCTGTCATAGTACAGGAACATGGCCACATTCACGGGGTCTACAGCACTATTAGGCATACCCCATAGTGTTGTGGTGTGGACCCTTGCCTAAGTGGTCATCACCCTTTCAGTACTTTGCACCCACACGATGTGGCACAGAGAAGGGACATGCACAGGTAGCCAGTATGGCTGGGACCGATGGCATCAACAGGGTAGTAGACTGCATCACCATGAGGGGTTAGTGATCCTGTTTCCACAGTATGGTAGCATACACCCTCACACCAAGCACCAGACAGCCATACATACATACACACACACACTGTGGTGACCAGATATGTGTGTATGGATAGCCGATGTGTGTGATGCACCACACCTGCTGACATCATGCTTTCCACACTGCAGTATGTACAGATCTCTACAATGGTGTACAGGGATGTGTTACAACTGGGACATAGTCCCCACCATATGTGGCATGTGTGGTCACACAAGCGGACACACATGGCAGTGCTGGGAATGATACACCTGCCATATGATGAGCCATTTGATAGACATGCAGTGGTAATGTCCGCAGTGGCAATTGTGTGGCTATATGCACACGGGAGGATGTCAGTGATAGAGGTGTCATGTAACATACAGTTGGTAACACCTGACCGCTGTGTATGCGTTATGTCATCACCGTCAAGTAACAGTGACATAGCGTACTGTTTGCACATGGCATGGTAGGATGGCATGTGACACACCTGTGAGCCATCCCCGCTACACAAACATCTACACAGGTGGATCACCACTTCATGTACACATATCCCTCCATACGTGATGTACAACCAACCGTACTGTCTGTATGTCACCATATACAGGTGTCAATGATGGGGCTGTACTGCGACTGCATGTTGTAGTTAGGCACAGCTGTGTTATGGACATCGGCCACTGCACATGCATGGTTGCTGATTGCACAGTACAGATTGTACATATGCATTGGTCCTACATGTGTCTCCTGTAGCCATGTTTGTATGCATTGCTATTGGTGGACATGTGTGTTGACATACATAACACATGGACTGTGTATGATATCATGGGTGTCATGGGTGACTACTACATTGGAATGTGTGCACCGTCAACACTGCTACCTCCTGTACTGTGAGCATTCAACAGACATGGACCCACCTTCCATTTGCGTGCATATGATTGCTTAGGCCACTGTTCTGCATAGGGGACAGCAAAGGCTTAGCTATGTACATATGTGTTGTGTGTGTGGTCCATTCACACATCCACTACAATCACATGTTTGACATATCCAAACATGTGTGTTCGTTGGTGTACAGCAACACTCATCTGTCACAGCTGTGTAAGACCCAGGGACCCTGGTATGTCTTGAGCTGACCTGGTCATGTATAGTGGTATAATTGCAATGCATAATACCTGCTGGAACCCTGTCAGTACATGTGTACTCTGCACAGTTGCTGTAGACCTCTGTACAGTCCACTGGTCATGTGTCACATGGTGTTGTGGTAATGTATGGCTGTGTATTGCTGCAGCAACAACATGGTGATGTCTCGAGGGCTACAGTGCAGACTGCGGTGTGTACGTCTGTGATCTGCACCTGTGACAGCTGTGATGGCAGCTGAGTGTGTACTGGTCATTGCATGTGTGTGACCGCTCTGTGCGTGGGGACAGTCATACCTTACTGTGCCCTTCCATGTTTAGACTCTGTCTGCATGCAGGACAGCCCTTTGTAACTTCTAAGTTTTTGAGCATGCCCAGTATGCTGTTGTGTAGCTGGACACACATGATAGTCCAAACTGAGCCCTTGCGTGTTGAGACTCTGTCTGCATGCAAGACAGCCCTTTGCAACTGCTAAGTGTTTGAGCATGCCTAGTATGCCGTTGTGTAGATCGACACACAGTACAGTGCGAACAGACGTGTATTACTAAGCGTGTGGCCATGCCCAGTGACACCTTGTGTTGGTGATGTCCCTCTGTGCATGGGCATGGCCGTTGACATCCTGTATAGCCATGGTGTTCATCCAGGCAACAGATGTCCATTTTCAACGTCACTATGGATGCCTACTGAGTACACACTGGTCGACTATCTTGAAGGGTGTACTGTCTGTGGTGCATCCCGTGTCTATGTCATGTTGTGGTGCTCCGTAAATGTTACGTTGCCCCGATCACACCACTGCCGTGTGTTTGTCTATGTCTACCGTGGGACAGTAATATGTCTGTATGCTTTCAGACTGATCACTCTCTATACAATCCCTGTTGGCATCCTTGTCAGTGCAGATGATGACACATGCCTAAAATATGCCTCTGGGATGGCTGTGTTTAGTAATCTCGTTAGCGTGTTCTGTAAATGCGTCATGCTGTAGTGTGATAGGGTAGTTAGGTGTATGTTCGACTCCCAGCCCTGCCAAGTGTGTGTGTGTGTGTGTGTGTGTGTGTGTGTGTGTGTGTGTGTGTGTGTGTGTGTGTGTGTGTTTGCGTGCATGCTTCCGTCTGCCTGGGGACTCAGTCTTGCTTTTAGATGCCTCGCACCACAGAAATTTCCTACCGACGTCTTTGCCTTTGCGGATGATGATACCCACCTAGATGTCTGCCTCTGGGACTGCTGTGTTTAGTAATCTCGGTAGCGCGTTCTGTAAATGCATTATGCTGTAGTGTGTTAGGGTAGTTAGGTGTATGTTCGACTCCCAGCCCTGCCAAGTGTGTGTGTGTGTGTGTGTGTGTGTGTGTGTGTGTGTGTGTGTGTGTTTGCACGCATGCTCCCGTCTGCCTGGGGACTCAGTCTTGCTTTTAGACGCCTCACACCACAGACATTTTTTATCAACGTCTTTGCCTTTGCAGATGATGACACGCACCTAGATGTCTGCCTCTGGGACTGCTGTGTTTAGTAATCTCGGTAGCGCATTCTGTAAATGTGTCATGCTGTAGTGTGTTAGGGTAGTTAGGTGTATGTTCGACTCCCAGCCCTGCCAAGTGTGTGTGTGTGTGTGTGTGTGTGTGTGTGTGTGTGTGTGTGTGTGTGTGTGTGTGTGTATTTGCAGGCATGCTCCCGTCCGTCTGGGGACTCAGTCTTGCTTTTAGATGCCTCACACCACAGAAATTTCCTACCGATGTCTTTGCCTTTGCGGATGATGACACGCACCTAGATGTCTGCCTCTGGGACTGCTGTGCTTAGTAATCTCAGTAGCGTGTTCTGTAAATGTGTCATGCTGTAGTGTGTTAGTGTAGTTAGGTGTATGTTTGACACCCAACCCTGCCAAGTGTGTGTGTGTGTGTGTGTGTGTGTGTGTGTGTGTGTGTGTGTGTGTGTGTGTTTGCGTGCATGCTCCTGTCCGCCTGGGGACTCAGTCTTGCTTTTAGATGACTCACACCACAGAAATTTCCTACCAACGTCTTTGCCTTTGCGGATGATGTCACGCACCTAGATGTCTGCCTCTGGGACTGCTGTGTTTAGTAATCTCGGTAGCGCATTCTGTAAATGCGTCATGCTGTAGTGTGATAGGGTAGTTAGGTGTATGTTCAACTCCCAGTCCTGCCAAGTGTGTGTGTGTGTGTGTGTGTTTCCAGCTGCATGACAACAGTACATTGCTTTTACAGTATTCACTCTCCATAACATCCATGCGGCGTCTTTGCCTTTGATGCTGCTGTCTACAGCCTAGACGTATGCCTGTGTGAATCCTGTGATCAACTAATCACGGTAGCGCTTTCTGTAACTGCGTAATGCTGTCGTGTGGTACAGTGGTTACATTTGTGTTCTGCTCCCAACCCTGCCACGTGTGTGTGTGTGTGTGTGTGTGTGTGTGTGTGTGTGTGTGTGTGTGTGTGTGTGTGTGTGTGTGTGTGTGTATATATATATCTATATATATATATATATATATATATATATATATATATATATATATATATATATATCTACATATATATATATATATATATATATATAGCTATATATATATATATATATAGCTATATATATATATTGTATATAGATATGTATGTTGGGATTATCACTCTTGAATGTGCTGCATTATCTGTATGTGAGCACCTTGAATGTATGTACATCTGCTATGGCTCTGTGATAGTGCACATACTGTGTGCTGTAATGATCGCGGGTTATACATGTGAAGTGACCAGTTATTGTGTTGCTGGATATTACACGGGCATTGGAAACAATGTTAGTACAGCACCTTTGAATGGTCGTATGCACATCACGGCAACAGTCAGCAGTGGTTATTACATTGGAGTGTGAGTATGGCTCATATCTGTATGTAGTAACAGACAATTCTATGCACCTCAGGTTAACATTACAGACTCACGTTTATCCACAGGTTGTGGTACAGATCCCAGGACTGTATGTGTATACATTCACAGGTGCAGGACTGGGTTGTGTTGGATGCATGGAGGGGTGTCCATGGCCAGTAATGGGGATCTCTACAGCCTGGCAGGTATGGTCTGTGACTGACCCACAACCTCCTGTATATAACTGACATATGCTGTACCTGTGCATATGCAGACACACACACTTACCACAAACAGCTATGGCTATCACATACACAAACCCATTGCATCACCATTGGGCCATGCAATAACCATTGTCTCACACACACACACACACACACACACACACACACACACACACACACACACACACACACACACACCTACATGTACATTGGATGGCTCAATGACAGCTCTGGAAATGTAACACCACACCCTGTGCATATGATGTCACCTGTGCCACCACCTGTGATGTGTAACACTGATGCAGGATTAGACTAACCTGGTGCTGATGCACACAGTGGCTTTATTCCACTGTATTGATGTTAGCATGTTGTTAACACACAGTGTGTTACTTCCAGGTGTATATCAGCAGGCATGATGCATTGCAGCTATGACCATCACTGTAGCATAGTTTACAGCACTGTTAATTCTGATGATGTATTCTCCATCCATGTGCCATTTCACTGATGTGTGTAGTATTGGCAGCATGTGTGTCTGAGTGTGCAGTACGTGTGTGATGTGTGTAATACACATGTATACATGCTTACAAACTTATACACAATATTACACGGGCTTCACCATTCGTACACTAGCTTACTCGTTCTTCCACACTCCACACGCGCACACGGGCTAACACGCGCGCACACATGCTTACTTGGGCTTACTGGTGCGCACGGGCGCAGACACACTGTGGGCAGGTTTGCAGGTCACATCGGTGGTATCCATGGCATACACCGTCAGTCTCCTGACGTTCCCTAGGATAGCTCATAACACGCCTCTTCCACTGAGTACTGACAGCAAACATGTGACACTGCTCCGGTGAGGTTACAGTGTTTTATACATACACACTCATGCTGTCACCTATCTTCTACTCTAATAGTCCCCTTAACCTACACTACACTGTAGAGGCTTGGCCTATATGGCATGACATGTTGTGATTCACTATCCTCAGCCTCACTTGCATCACATTGCCTACAAATGCTTTGTTACATCTCTGATAGAGTGCTTCCACACATAAGAACCAGTACGCAGTAGCCATGTTGTCTCCAGCTTGCCATTCATCCGCATGGCATACTAACATCTCACTAAACCTACATTTTGTATGTATATTTTACATATATGACTTATTTTGAAGCACAGCGGGTTTTCATGGCGCTGCGCTACGCTTACACACCAGAGATCGGGGGAGGACAACTACTGTTTTTATTGATATCCAATGGACAAAGCTGCCACTGGCCTTGGACTTGGACATTGGCATGCTTCTTCGACTGTATTCATACTGTATTTGCAGCTGTCATTGCTCCGTTTAGCAATGTGCAGAACATTAGTCGCCTAACATCCGGGTACATTTCTGCACATAACTCTACTGTTGCACTGACAGTTTACTGTTTCATGTATCACATAATTACATAATTTGCATAGCTTTCACATACAAATGGGGTATGTTGCAAATCCCAACATTGTCTGTGCAATGTTCATGTTACGGGTGGTCTTGCACACCCCTGCAGGTGTTTGCTGAATAGCCAGGCAGTCATCTTTCCTTGCTGTACTCTCACTCAATCCATACACGCCGGATGCTTCATGTATCATGGCCTAGGCTTTGCTGTGTGCTATGTCTATTTGTGGTGTATGCATGGCTGTGGGTATGTCCCACTGTCATCAGTGGTAAAGGTGACGCCCTATAGGTACTTCATGTAGACTGCTGTGTCATTTGACATGTCAGAACATACCTGCGGCCAATACCGAACTTCCTACTGCAGCACTTTTCATACCTTCTGAGTTATCTTGCGGTCGATAATGCTGTTTCCTCAGACATGTATCTGTTTCTGATCATACCTCTCAACCTCCTAGAGCAAAACATCTGTACAAAGCCTAACATGATGGGGGGACAAATAGGGGAAGATTTTAAATATTGCTCTTACAAACGTAGATAGTTGACAGTATAATAGGTTTTGCATTAGTATGACTTTTCTGAGGGATTTGGGGTCTTAAACTCAAATGTTTGTCATTATTTAATGACGTCAGTTCTCAGGTATTTGGCAGACAGGTACAGATTGTAAGAGGAACACACCAAACATATGAGGCATACATCTGCACATTCTGCGAGACTCTGTACAGTTGCGAGGTATGTTTCTGATACAGGATATCAATTTTCTTACACCAATACACACAATATATGGCGCCATCACAGGCCAGATGCCATTACATTCCTATTGCAGGACACACCCACCCAGAGGGTTATATTCCTCAAACAGGCCAACAGGTGCTTATCCACACTAATTATTCTATCATGTGCCTTATGTGCACGCCGGTATTTGCGATTTCCGTCAGTGGCAGAGCTCACGTATGAGTATGGGGGACTAGACACTGTATCGGTGACACTGCATGACACCCTGAGGGACACATGTCTTTTGAGTCTATTAACCTTCCACATTGACTTCCACAGGGCATACGTTGTCATTCACATTTGTGGAAATACATGCTTTTGACTTGTACATGTTTTGTCATTTGTCCTGACATCTTTCTTCTCACCTGTCCAACTAGTATCACTAGTTCTGTACATTTATTTAGGACGGGTTGCCTTCATACCTCTCACCTGTACACATTATGGGTAAATGCCCTGAGGTTTGACCTATGATTCTGTTACATTTGTCATAATAATGTGCCTTTCTGGTAGATTGCTGGCAAGGCATGACAGACTATGCGGTTAGGGAATAATGACTGACATTTCTATTTCATGATTACTAACTCTCATAACATTCATATTCCTGACTACGCAATTATTCTATCAACATTCTGACTTTGTCTGGGGTATATTTAGTATAGTCCCTATTTGTATTTCATGTACTATGCCTTAGTCCAGCTGTCTTATTCTGACATTTTGGCAGGTATAGTTACCATCTTGGTCGTACGCATGTCCATCCATGATAATCGTCTGCATGACACTGATATAGGTCCCTACATCTTCCCCTAATGGTTTACACAATATCCAGTAGATGGGTTGCACCTTTTTGGAGAATATAGGAGTATGCTATACCCACCTAGGTATATTGATCACTCCCATGGGGCGTACCTAATAAATCTGTGCCAACCAACACCTGGGCCCATTTCTGCATACCCATGATTCCCATACCTGACACCCCTCCACAGTACCCATTAGACATGTTTAATGTGAGCGATAATAAAGTGTGAGGACACTTCTGAGCACTCCCACTCTGCGGATATCAGGTCATACATCATACATTCTATCGACCCATGTGTTATTACCCTTGCACCTGCTACTGTTGCATGTACAGCTATATCATAGTTGCAGTTGTGACATCTTTTGCATCAATGACAGTTCGCCCTTCATACGGGATCAGTTTTTGGGGTCCTGCAAAGGACACCTATATTCATGTTTAACGTGTAGAACTTGCAGGCACTGTCACACTGGTACTTTCTGAGCAATGGTTTGGAAAGCAGCGGTGTATTCTCCTTTCATGCATGTCTGTCTGTCTATCCATAATAGCTATACCATGACCTATTTATGTACATGTGTTATATGTACAGGGACATATGTTTGTTGTGTATATATCTATTCATGCATCGTGTGTGTATAGATATATATATATATATATATGTACATATATACATATGTCTGTACATTCCTCATGTCATAATTTGCTTTGGTTTATGTCTGTGGATATATGTGTATATATATATATATATATATATATATATATCCATATCATACCTTTCAACTGTACAGATTTCCGCTGCATGTACAGCTGTTTGCCTCTTATCTTTGGTCCGTTTTTCATAACCTTGTGTCTATCTGGCAAGTTAGTGGCATATCATTAAAGACTGACATTGGTAAATAATGACAAACATTTCAGGTTACGACTTCATAACCTTCAGAGAATCCATGCTAGTGACACACCTGTTATTCTATCCACTTTCTATGTTTGTTAGGGCAATATCTGGGGATATATAATTCTGACCGTAACAGTTACATATCTGTATTCCGGTTTATGGACTGCTTCGAAACACACGTTCACTTTTACATATTTAAATGTGTGTACAGCACATAAGCATTCATTACACTTTCAAGTTATATGTGCAGTGGTCATAGGTCAACCGGGACTGCATTCACGTTGGCCGGATGTCGGAACCACTATTCTATTGGTGTTCTCCCTCATTGATATGCATACCCATAGTACTTAGCTACATCAACATATGCCTCACCACTTCACCTACAACACAGGCATCCATTCTCCTGCTGGGAAAAATGCGGTACTACATATTACACATTCCCTATTGCCTACTGCTGTGGACTCCAGCTGCATTGTTAATCACTCCAAGGATATGCAGAACACCAAGGCATATAGTCCAGGCACATACAGGTCTTTGATTGTCAGGGTGTTCATGTAGTGATCTGGGTTTAGGCTTGTCCACCTAGTGACCGGAACTTCCCTGGCCGAGTTCAAATGTCAGATGAAGCATATGGACAGGGAGTTTCTCCCTATTATGAAGTTTTACCTGTGTTTATAGACACAGGTGTTTGGGCACCTGTCAGTAGCTTATTCTGCTGGCAATACATATTATGGGTGGGGTTGTTACAGTCCATACTCCACGGTGAGGGGTGTTCCCATTCACATTTGACTATTACCTATATACAGTCATACGGGGATTATTATTTTGGACATGAAGTGACTACTGGTATGCAGTTGTACATTACACAACTGTGAAGGGTTTTTACTGTAAATATGTACGGACCATATCTCTCAACCGTAGAGCACCAGAACTGCACAAAACCTACACGATGGGGGGACATTTAGGGACACACTATAAAGATTGCTCTTACAAGCTTAGAACATTGATAGAATTCTAGGTTTTGCATTAGCATGACTTTTCTGAAGGATGTGGAGTCTTAAACTCAGGATATTTCTCATTATTTAGTGACGTCAATCCTCAGCTATTTACCACACTGGTGCAGATTGTCGGAGGCACACAACAACAATATGGGGCAAACCTCTGGTCATTCTTAGGGTTGTCACCTTTTCAAATGCCCAAAGTGGGACATGTTCTGTAGAAATGTCAGATTTTCCAGGACAAAACATACCTACAGCCATGCATAGTACAGAACTTAACCTTTTTTGCACAAATAATAGCTTATTCTAGTAACATTTGAATTGCTTATGCTACTTCACATAACATATAGAAGTTTCATATATAAAATAACTGTTTTATGCAACTAGTCAAGAAACTTAGGAAATAACTTTGTCCTAAAATCTCAGGACATTTGCTATGTCTTGATTTTTTTCACAGGACACAACTGCCTACAGAGGGACTGTTACTCGCAAAGTGGGACAGGTGGTAACCCTAGTCATTCTGCGAATATCTGGACAGTTGAGTGGTATGGCATGGACCTGTGTAATATGCTGTTGTGTTCTGGCACAGCAGTAGCTCAGCATTAAAGTCTGCAGTCGGAACGTGCTGACAGACAGTTGGGTTTCAGACTTCATACTCCGGACATTAATGCCAATGTGCAAACTGTTATTCCATCAAATGTCTATGTTTCTAAGAGCTATCTTTACAGATTGTCCCTGTTTTTGGACCTTTGTCTCACTTGTATTCACGGCTCTGTCCAGATATCTTACTCACACAGGTTGACAGGTATGGTCGGTCATGCCTGCACACTGATCAGGGTTGACCTGTTTACGTCAGTGTCTTCCTCACCCTCATGCCGTTTGCCACTATGCAAATGTGTGCATTATATTCTCCCTCCTATTCGTGTCTGGACACATGCGTCACGGGAAGGTGTTTTATCCCGGGTGGTAGGTTATGCGTGCCCACTTAGGGCTGGACAGTGTCATGGACCTCCACTGCATGTTCTGACTTGTGCCCAGATATCTACAGGATTGGACATCATGTTGTCATACCCATTCTACTATTTACACAGGTTGGTTATCCCATGAGGGATATCCCAAAAATTGGACTAGACCAAAACAAGTCAGATAATGAAGATTTTTGTGGCTTTACGAAAATGTGCAGGGGGTTTTACATGCAGGGGATACATGGTTTGCAATCCTGACACTGCCTAGGGCGACAATACCTACTACATATGTGTAGGGGTCACTGTGTGTAGTTGTGTCTGCAACAAACCAGTGGACTAAGTACGGCTGGATTTGGTGGACGTTCTGGTATGGAGGCAGGTTGTGTGTTGTGGAGGGTATGCTGGGTAGGCCATTATGCATCCAGGTGTGTTGTGTTTGTTATGGCCAGTTCCATCAGGACCCATCTGTGGGTATATGACGGTGACGTATCTATACATTTGTCTCGCACATTTCCATATTCATATGTTTGTGGGATTGTGTTCTACACTATGGCCTGTCTGCTTGTCTTGCAGCTGTTTCTACATGTTGTGTTACTTTCCACTTCACCCATTGCCCCCTCGTACACCTCCGGTTCACCTTTTCTGCATACGACACAGTATTGCCTTTGAGGATTTTACCATTAACCACCCACCCCTCACATGCGAATTCGTCACACCCCATAGAGCACTACTTTGGTTGTTAGCCCATGACACAGCCAGAGTTACACATTGACTACCCTACATGTGTCGGGTACCTTTATGGTTGTGTGGACTACCCTGCCATGTTTGTTTTAAACATGCTATACCTCACGCACATAGGTACACGCCCATACTTCACTTTCATTACTTGGTTGGTATATCCAGGTACTACCCGTTCGACTGTGTCACATACACATTTGGATTATACAGCTGCCTTCCAGATTTTGCCAGCCTGTTGTACTCATTGGTAGGATGGCACCTTTTCCTATGTCCAAGCTATTCCTTACACATGTCCGACTGTTGTGGACAATGCCTCCCCACAGTCGATGGTTGTGTTTCCACCTTTTCAATTGGCCACAGTGTGTGACATTTGCACTGAACACAGCATATTTTACAGGTTACACATACCCACGGTCAGTTCGGCAGATAGAACTTACAATTCTTGCCTATATCTAAGCTTATTCTTGTAGTATTTCGGTGTCTTATTCTGTTTCTTATGACATTTATGTAATATACGTTCAGTGAAATATGTTTAATGCAACTATTACATGACATCTACGGAATAATTATGTCCTATATTCTCTGGACATTTGCCATTTTTACATGTTTGTGTCAGGACACATCTTCCCACAGAGGGACTGTCGCTCGCAAAGTGGGACAGGTGGTAATCTTAGTCGATGGTACGGATCATACTGTTCCTTTCGGCCTACATGTGTCCGTATTGTTATAGCTATTTATATGCTCCTTCTGTTTCGTTTACATGCATATGCTATTTCCTATCACATTTGGTATGTGAAATACGGACATACCTTTTGTATGTGACTATTACATGCCTTGTGGGATATGATTCAGACATACGGTCACTACATATATCTACATTTCTCCTCGTGTATTTTGTTATGGACACATCTGCACAGCTATGTTCCCTCCCTCACATTATGGGTCAACTGGTGACCCTCTCCATTAGGCTGGACGTATCTACTGGCGGCACGCTAACATATGATACGTTTCACTTCCACATGGTATAGCTATCAACACTACGTTGGACTACGGGCACACGTTTTTCATGTCATTTGTTCAAGGGTAGGGACCCGTTATTCCCTACCATGCATTTGTGTTTGATTCTTCATTTTCTGTTCGCAGGGACAATCTTGCATGCTTTGTATACGTTTCAGTATTCACGGACACTGATAGGTGCGATTACTATTGCAGGCGGAATATAATATTCAGCAGTTTAGGTTGCTCATCGACAGCCAAGACTTACACGCCTCCATGCGCAACTTCGTTACGCCCCATGCACTCGCGCACATTTCCTATGTACATGGCTGTGGCGGCTGCGCGCCTTCATTAATATGCATATGGCGCGACTACTCCATATATACACCGCACGGCCTTATGCCGGCCTTGCGCCGAGATTCATGAATCCCGGGGTTAATTTATTAGTTATAGTCCATGGGTTAGTATAGTATAGTATATATAAGTGGCTGGCTAACCAATCTAAAGCTGGCCTATAAGTATCATTACAAAACAGAAATGTAGCTCGAATTATGGTTTATATGTCACAATAGTCAGGTTAAATCAAAAGCATTGGCTTGCATGGCAGAACAGCTGGGTTTGAAATTTGTAAAAAATAGCTAGAAGATGTGGATTTTTTTTGTTCTTGCAATCTATTTGATCAAAACAAATGCTTTTTTTATCTTTCTCTAAGCAAGTTCATGTCTCCCTGTATTTTTAACTGTTAAGTTGTCAGTAAAATCAGCAGCCTAAAGATAATTTGACACTGGGACATGTACTGATGGCAGTACATGTAAGGGTTGAATGAATATGCTCTGTGAAAATGCTGGGAGAAAGCAAATGCAATGCTGTTGGAAGTTTGGAATGAAGGTAGATCACTATATCACTGCTTTTCAGTCCTTCTTTCAGTCCCAACAAATGCAGATTGTTTCACATTTGCCTACTTTCCAAATCATTGATCATGGAGTGTACAGCATTGGTCATTACTCGTTTATACTGGGTATCTGACTGAATAGATTCCAACTGTCTGGGCTAGAAAATACAGTCTTTTCAAAAAAAAAAAAAAAAAACACTTTGAGGTAATATTTCAGTAATATTTCAGTCTCTTTCTGATACAGAAGTGTGATAGGTTTTAATTCAGATGTGTCAAGAAACACCTGATTTTTAAAGCTGCCAAGTTATCCAGTTTGTTTTCCATACTAGCTATGCAAGATGTACTTTTCCAGGCTGTATCACATGGTCCTGTATCAGGTTGCCTAGCAGCATGTCCAAATACAGGAACTGTAATTGACATGAAACACATTTAGATGCAAATAAGAGCACACGAAAAACAATACTTTCTGAAATAATTATTGAGTAAAAACAGCAGTTTTTCTTTTCTATTTCTTTCTTTTTTATCCAAATTAGGGGAGTTAAGTTAAGCTGCTAACCAGTCACTCGCAAGGCCATCTTTCTACAGACCAGCTCCACTCCCTCAAGTGCTGTGCTGTTAGTTTAGAAATTAGAGTGTATAGACAAAAAGCCGTTTATTCCACAGAAATGATCAGTGACTGGCATGAAGGCTGCATTGTACTCAGCATTAGTTAGTGATTTTAAAAAGGCTCTGATGTGAGTTCAACAAATCTGAAATTACTCTTTGCCATGAATGATCAACACATGACCCACTGAAAAAAACAACTTTACCTTAACAGTTTGAAAGCATGCCACTTCTGCTAAAATCCACCATCAAACATTCAAATATGTGTTTCTGAGGGGATTGAAGCCTCACTGCATCCTGATAATATAAATAAAAATATATATGTAATGAATGCATAACCATGCTACAAACTGTGTGTGTGTGCATGAGTGTGTATATGTGTGTGTGTGTGTGTGTGTGTGTGGGGGGGGGGGCAATATCCATTGGGACACAGATGTGTACGTTCACTACAGGAGGTTTAAGTTTTCACACAGTTAAGACTTGAGCATGGCTAGGACTTTCTTGATTGTCTTACTGAATTGTTTATCTTTGCGACCTTCTTATACTTTGATTTGGATGTTATTTGGGATATTTGTCAGGGACCATAATGTTTATGGACATTAGGATTGATTCTAAACCCTGTATTTCTAACGTATAGCAAAATTATCCACTTATGCTGTACTGATAAGACCTGAAAAATGTCTAAGACAAGCAAGCCTACAGCTCATGGGGTTTGGTTTTATTGGCCTAAATGTACCCATAAAGACTTAACAAATAAAGTAAAAAGTAATGGGCATTCAGAAGCTATGTAGATGAAACACTGATATGTCCTAAGGGGTCATTTGCATATATCCCAAGAGCCATCACTGCAAAAGGTTTAAGGCTCTCCACAGTGAAGATTTTATTTTGGCTGGGTAGTTCTTGCAGTTTTTACTGAATGGTTTGTCTATGTGACCTTTCTACCCTTTAGTTTATATATATATATATATATATATATATATATATATATATATATATATATATATATATATATATATATATATATATATATATATGAAATTTATTTATTTATTGGCATTTGTTTACTGGGATAGTCCACTGGGTCAGTATGAGCCCATTTTCAGTAGACATGTACATATAAAGTAAATATAAAACAGAATGTCAAATATATATATATATATATATATATATATATATATATATATATATATATATATATGCATACAGCTGCCAAGAAAGAACCATGTTATAACAGGACATATTGTGGGATAGTGATTAATTAAATAAAAACAACATGGAACTTAGGTGGACTTGATATTAGAATATATTCAGGAAGTAGAGGAAGTCAGGATTTAAGGGGTGGGGGCTTGGTACATGTGCAATTCCAGAATGAAGAGAGGCACTTATGTAAAGAGGTTTTGAAAGAAGTTAAAATCTGATCAGTTCTAATTGTTAGAACTGAACACACACTGTCAGCAGTCAGGAAATCTCGAAGAGGTCTTCTTGTGCAATTAAACAACAAATAGTGGCAACCAAAAAATTCAGCAATAAAATCCACTTTAATAATGATAAAACAATAAAACCATTGAATTGAGCGCTTTCTTCCCCTGACCGGGGATTTCATCAGAATTATCACTCAATTCCTTTGTTCAGTTCTATTGGTTTTGGTTAGCACTGGTTGCTCCATTTTTTATATTTATTCAGTTCTAATTGTTAATGGAATGGCATCCTAGGCTCTGGCTACATTACAGGAGTCTGGAAACAGACCGGCAGGTGGCTTTGGTCTGTGGACCAGCAAAAGTTGTTGATTTTCAGATCTGAGAGATCTTTTGGATAGATAGTTGCTAAATAATGAACTAAGGGCAGGACAGAATAAAGGTTTTCAGATTATTGTAAGCATTGTTGTCAATTGGAGGTAAGTGAGATAGTGAGGGAGTTCAAGCCAATTAAGGGATTGTAGTGATGTACAGTGGTGGGCAGAATATTTAGCATTCATAGCAAACTTGGCAATTTTCTTGTAGCATGTTTCAAGCTTAGTTTTTAGGGAGGATTGAAGGTTTGTGAGTAATGGTGCATCATAGATGAGAGAGGGCAGTAAGTAAGATGTAACAAGGGTTTGTTTAATGGATGAGGTAAGAAGGTTTGTGTGCCCATAGAAGATACCTAGTTTCTGGTAAATTTTGTTAATATTATGTTGCATATGTAGGTCATATTTAAGATGTTCATTTATTATTTCTCCTAGTAATTTGGTGTGAGAAGCAACTTTGATTATTGTGTTGTCTTGAGACTGTATGGTGAACTTGGCTTTGTTTAAGAGTGTATTATTTTTCGTTGATGTAAAAAGGAGTAGCTTGGTTTTGTGTGGATTAAGTGCCAGTTGATTGTTATATAATGTGATGTCCCTACACTGGGCCAGTAATCAAGAAGCCTGAATCCTCACCACTGACACTGAAGAGGGGCATTCACTTGGAATACAAATGGATGCACTCAGTATTTCCAGATGCAAGACTCTCTGCCTCAAGCACAATTTCCTTAAGAGCACACAGGGAATGCACTCAGCCTGGGGTATGGATTTATCTGTCTCCTTCCAGGTCCCCAGTAAGACTCCCCACTGGTACAGCTGTAGGGTTAGGTCTTCAGCTGAGTGTCCAAGCCAAGTCCTCCAGCACCCTCTCTGTGAAGCTAATGTTTCATGCCCAAGTAGCTGACACACACCCTGTGAGATTTGATTTCACACACACACACACACACACACACACACACACACACACACACACACACACACACACACACACACACACACACACACACACACACCTGGTAAAGGCTGGCACAGATTTACCTGCTATCCCTGTCTGCACATAGTATAAGGCAGTTATCACTGCCACCAGATACTCCACAATCAGCTACTTTAAGGCCCTAAACAAAGGGTGCCCAATTATACGGTGTAATATTAATACTAATACAAATGGTTGTAGCTGACCAAGACAGCTAGGCCTTCAGGAGTGTCCCACACAGTGTCACCAAATAAATATAAGCACTGGCAAAGGTTAAATACTTTCTAAAATAACCAGCCACAATAAACGTTTTAAATATATTTAATAATAAATAATAAAAGAGCATGAAAATACTGAATATATATTTACAGTAAACCACAGAGTTCAAATCACATGAAATATTGAAAATAACATTTATGGACAGACTCAGATAAATAAAGGAACACGATATCTAAACTAAGCTTTACTATATTTTCCTGACTGAATTTGGGAGAATTACTATTCCCTACTTACTTAATAGAGCAAGGCAGATGATGTGGTGAATGGTCCTTCTTGTTCTGAGGCCCAAGACAGAATACTTAATACTGAGAAATTTCTCTTTGCAATATCTAAAATTTCCAAGATGACTGGCAGAATGACCTCATCTGGTCACCTGACTCTAAGTTCTCATACTATTCCCCTTTGAGACAGGATGTTAGCATAAGTGTGATAAGATGCATATCTAAAGCTTTGCTAATGTCTATGGCAGTGCCTGGGGCTTCTCCTCTTTTTATTGAGCTAATGAATAAAGGTTTCTTTCAGACGTGCTGTCTCCGGTCCTTTTCAGAGCTGTGAAATAAACACTTCCATGGCACAACAGGTGGCCCAATTAACAGTATTTTTCTTAAAGTAAGAAGTAAGCTAGCTGTTTAACCACTTCTCTTCCATTGTCCTTTGCTAACATATATACAGAGTCTCACATGTATATTTCTCCACTGCCCAGCAGGACCCACTGTTGATACAGTTTTAATACTAGCAACTTGACAAACACATTTTGATTTTCAAATGCCATACAGTTCTAATACATTTCTAATGTAAGCATCTGTACAAATCAGTTTGATATTCAAATGCCATACAGTTCTAATACATTTGTAACATAAGCATTTGTGCAAATCAGTTTGATATTCAAATGACACATAGTTCTAATACATTTGTAGCACAAGCATCTTGTATAATTCAGTTTGATATTCAGAAGGCATATCATTCTGTACAGAGCTCCAGCTGGCTATGCTGGCACTAACCCATATCATCACATCTCTTCCCCCTTTGAAGACTCAAGCTAGTTTTTCAAGTGACCCTTGAGAAACATAGCATAAGATAAATAATCCTATCTGATAATATGTTACCCATTCCCTGTCTTGACAGCCCATCTGTGTTGGTATTGCTGACAACACTATGGTGTTGTACTGTCATGTCATATGCCTGCAATCCTAAACTCCACCATAATAACTTGGCATTTTGATGACTGGCCCCCTGTAGCCATAGAACCCCCTCAGACTCCTTCTGCCTCTTACTGCAAATACTTAGCACAAGGGCCTCCCTGTCATGGTAAGGTTTCATCATGTTAACATGGTACAGTCTGTGCTACTGCCTCTTGCTTGTTAGTTCTACCATGTAGTTAACATCACTGTCCTTCCTTACCACTTTGAGGGGACCCTTCCAAGCTGCCTGGAGCTTATTGTGTCTGACAGGAATGAAAACCATCACCTGCTCTCCCAAAGCATACTCTCTGGCTCGAGCATTCCTGTCAGACCAGACCTTTTTCTGCTGTTGGGCTCCTGCCAGGTTCTCCTCGGTGAAGCCCATGAGCTCCGTGAGCCCTTTTTCTGAATTTTAGGCTCCATAGCTCAGGGGTTAGAGCACTGGCCTTGTAAACCAGGGGCCATGAGTTCAAATCTCACTGGGGCCTGTTAGATTATTTCTATCTCTGTAAAAAACAAAAACAAAACAAAAAAATCTTGCTTTTTTCCCACTTTTCTGAAAGTTAAAAAAGTTCAGTTACAGGCTTGCTGTTCCTGAACTGTTTGAAAGTTTCTGTGAGGCCATTTTTGCTTGGGCTGAAGGAGGGTCTCTCTGTTGATCAGTGGCAGTGAATAACATTGAGCAGCTTGCCTGCCCCCCGTAGAGGTGGTTACTGACTTGAAACTGTAGTTTTATTGGCCACTAGGGGTCATTTCCAAAACTCCTTTATCTTCCTCTCTTAAAACCTAGTTGCCTCATGGTTTGGGCGTCTTTTCAGGCTTGTTGGCTGTTGGTGAAGCACCCTCCAAGAGGAAAAATGCTGAGAGAAGAAGGGAGCCACTTTTGAGATTTTAAGTATTTTTTCTCTGTTTATTTGCTAGGTTTTTCTGCATAGCTGCCTAGCTTGAGCATTTTCTGGCTTGTTAAACTTGATTTCTGTATTAGTAGCTGTATTTAGAGCACAACCAAAAGCTGTTTGCTGAATTTCCTGTTTGCACTTAATTTTAAATCGTTTTTTTCTTAAAACTTGCATATTTTCTGTCCTTGACCTAGCACTCTTGTGTGGGGTCATTTACTGCACTGTTATAAGTTGATATTACTTGTGAACCTCTGCTATCTCTGTAAAAAACAAAAACAAAAAAAAAATATTGCTTTTTTCCCACTTTTCTGAGAGTTAAAAAAGTTCAGTTACAGGCTTGCTGTTCCTGAACTGTTTGAAAGTTTCTGTGAGGCCATTTTTGCTTGGGCTGAAGGAGGGTCTCTCTGTTGATCAGTGGCAGTGAATAAAATTGAGCAGCTTCCCTGCCCCCCGTAGAGGTGGCTACTGACTTGAAACTGTAGTTTTATTGTCCATTTTGGGTCTATTCCTGCTTCTTTCCAGCCCCTGCTATCAAGCACGCTTTAAGCTTTAGCTGGAGTTGCCACTAGAGCAGCACCGGGCAGCCGTTAAACAAGGTTAAACTCTTTCTGGCTCCAGAAAGTCTGTTCTTCAATTTTTCCCTTAGAACTGCTCTGTTAGGAACCTAAACAGTTTACACCTTCACTAAAAAGTGCAGCACTTGTTCCAAATAGCTTTTTCTTCTCAAAAAGCTCAGCACTTGTCTTATAAGCATATCCCTTGTCTTATAAGCATTCTCTTTGCAGGTCAAGCACTCCTATATTATACAAATCTCTCACTAGCAAAACCCCCCAGGAGTGCCCACTTCCTGCTAAGCCCACTACTTTTCTGTCTCATACCAACTCATAATTCTTTCTAGCATGTCAAAGGGTCAGATGCTGGCGTCCTCTCCTGCCCAGTTGGTGAATCTGGGAATTCTGAGACAATGTTACAATTGCCTCATGTACACGGACAACCCTCTCCTCCTCCCACGTAACACTAACACTTGTGAGAGATGCAGCTATTTAGCCAGACTGGAGGCTGAGCTCTCTCAACTCAGGACTGGCAAGACCAGGCAGGAGGAGAAGGCAACTACACACACCACAATACCAGTCTCACATAACTCAACCCCACCACTGAATCAAACACATAAACACACTAAGACATACTCGAGGCTCTGAGTAAAATTTACCTAAACAGCAGAGGCCTCCAAAGCAGACACCCAAGCAACTGCAAACTCAATACACCACACAAACAACACATAAACAACAAAATCAGTGTGCAAAGCAGTCACTGCCCTTAAGGCCAAATACAACACCAAACATACTTGTCATAGGTGACTCCATAGTCAGACACACTGACGTCCCACTCACCAGGCTGAACAAGGAGAGGGTCACGGCTGCCTATCGGGCTAGAATCCGCCACATAACACAAGCACTCAGGTCACTCCACGGCAAGTACAAGTATGACACAGTCATTGTCCATGCTGGTGTGAACGACCTGAGACGCGCCTCCCTGGACTACATGAAAAGAGACATAGAGGAGCTCTCTGATTATGTAGCCCAGGCAGGTATGACCCTGACCCTGAGCAATATCCTTCCTTCACCAAGAATGATGCCACAATATAGTGACAAGATGATCAGCTTTAACAATTGGCTTAATTTCTGGTGTCATTCAAAGGGGATCCAGTGCCTGTCTGCCTGGGATGACATGCTCAACAAGCCACGCTGCTTCAAGGGACGGCTTGCACCTGTCACCCTGGGATTCCGGATATTGGCTAAGGCTCTTGCCACCCCATAGTGCCTTTTAGGCAAGGCTCAAATTCTAAACCTACCATCCTAGAAAACAAAAATGTGAAGAAACTAAGGGTAATGCTGCTCAATGCCAGAAGTCTAAATCTCAAAATGCACGCACTCGAGGCCCTTCTCAGTATGGAGAACATTGATGTCTGTGCTGTGACTGAAACCTGGTTCAAGGCTCCTGAGAGCACCCGGCACTATCAGGTTTCATCTCATATCATGCCTGCCCCAAAACCCGTACCACACCACAAAAGGAGGGGTGTATCCATATTCATCAAGGATACCCACACCTCCAGGTTGGTGGCTACGGCATTGGAAACCATCCAGGTGCAATTAACCATAGGCAAAACTGCTCTACAATTTGTAGCATGCTACAGGCCACCCTCTCAAACTCAGGAAACCCACACAGCCTTCCTGAAGACACTGGAGGGTATAAATGTATCACCAAACACCATCATATTGGGTGACTTCAACTACCCGAATATAGACTGGGAACATTACTCAAGCCCAAACTTTCTATCCCAAAGGTTCCTGGAGTTCATAAATTCAAATGCCATGGAACAACTAGTCACCGTCCCCACAAGAGGAGAAAATATACTAGATTTCATCATCACGAACATGGGGACAAAATGCTCCACACCAGAAGTATATCCCTCATTGGTGAGATCAGATCATAAACTCATCTCACTAGAAATCCACATCCCGCCCCCACCCCAAACAAAAAAGACCACAGTGAAGAACTTCTCTAAAGCAAACTTCACACTACTCAAGACAGGTGTGGTATCCTTCAAGGCCCTCGAGCCAATGGAAACCACAACCGAAGCCATTACAAATGCCTTCTATGAACACCTTCAGGACTGCATGGATCAGGCAATCCCAAATAAAACCAAGACTCTTTCCACCAAGGGCAAACGTCCAGTCTGGTGGACCCCAGCCATAAACAAACTTTACAATAAGAGGAGAAAGCTATTACATGATAGAGCAAAATCCCAAAAAGGGAAGGCATCTTTGATCAGCACTAGCAAGAAACTACGATCCCTCATAAAATCATCCAAGGCCAACTTTGAGAGAAAAATTGCCATAGATTCAAAAAACAATCATAAGGCCTTCTTCAGCTATGTCAGAAACCTGGGTGAAAACTCCCAGATATGCTCAGAATTAGTCCAAAATGATACAAAAATCACTGAACCCACAGACATTGCCAACATACTGGCAGACAGGTTCAAAACTTCACCCCCTCTCCCCCCGAAAAGGAGAGATAACTATCCCAACTGAGTGTAGCCTCCCAAACATCTCAAATGCGCAGGTGAAAGCTGCTCTCTCTAAAGCTAAAAACACAGCATCAATGGGACTGGATGGGGTCCCCGGCTGTGTGCTACATGAACTTAATGAAGAACTAAACCCACACATAAGGCAGCTGTTTAATCTTAGCCTCACCACAGGATATGTGCCCAAGGAGTGGCGTACGGCAACTGTGGTCCCACTCCACAAAGGTGGTGCCTCTACGGACCCTGTATTTACCGCCCATAAGCTTAACAAGCCTGGTCTGCAAAGCTATGGAGAGGATCATAATGGAACTCATAAACAAGGACATAGGGGAGTTGCAGACCTTGGACCCAACCCAGTTTGGCTTTGTCAAGGGTAGATCTTGCCTTTTGAACTTGGTCGACTTCTTCAAAACAGTCACCAAGGCCATTGATGAGGGAAAGGCAGTCCATACAGCCTACCTTGACCTTGCAAAGCTACACAATACCCCACTGGTATTATAGAGAAACTTACCAGCTTAAATGTAAACCCATATGTCACAAGATGGGTTGCAAACTGGCTAAAGGACAGAACCCACAGGGTTAGAGTTGCTGGAGCCATGTCAGACTCCAAGCCGGTTACAAGTGGAGTCCCACAGGGCTCAGTCCTTGGCCCCTATTGTTCGGCATCTACTTCTCAGAAGTACAGGCAAACATAGGAGGACTATGGCTGACAAAGTTTATGGATGACTGCAAACTGGGTGCCATAGTGGATAGTACATTGGACGCAGACATCCTTCAGAGGGGTCTCACGGAAACTGATAGCTGGTGCCAGAGCCATGGCCTGAAGTTAAACGCAAAAGTGTATAGTCATACCCTTCAGGAAAAACAAGGTAACCCCAAGCTACCATATAGGTGGCAACCCACTAAGCACAGAAGAGGTTATCAGGGACCTGGGGACCCAGGTTGACAGTGGCCTCTCGCTTGACACTCACGCTAAAGTGGCTCGAAAGACCTTCTACATTGCCCACCTGATCATGAAGGGATTCACATCCAGATCAAGTGAGGTCATTGTTCTCCTGTACTCTTCACTTATCAGACCAATGATCAATTACAATGCCCCATTCGGGATGTATCTCACCCGACACCTGCAGCAATTGGAGAGACCCCAAAAGTTCCTCACCAAAAGGATAAAGGGACTCCAAAACCTGTCATATGCTGCCAGACTGAAGAAACTCCAACTCTATTCAGTTGCATACCGTCTGCTCAGAGGTGACCTGTGCCTGACATACAAGGCCATGACCAACCCGGAATTAATGGACATGCTCCACCTCAAAAAAAAACAAATCCACCAAAACCACTAGAGCACGAGACTTAAACCTTAGCATGGATATAAATAGGACGTGCTGGAGGGATAGATTTATCACCCAAAGACTCCCCATGCTGTGGAATAAAATCCCGGTCCATGTGAGGCAGAGCACCTCGCTGGCTCTGTTCAAGAGAAATCTTGACCGGTGGATGGGAGATCATAGGCTACTGGACAGAGGCAAAACAAACTAATGGGCACAGTATTTCTAACATAAGGGGCGGCGTAAGCCACATAACTTTGGGCTAGGCTTATAAATGCCCTAGGGCAGTTAGCCTAGTATAAACCTATGAACCTATGAACCTATATGCCACAAACAGACTGCTTGTAGGATTCACACTCAGTCTCCCACTCATCATGAATCAAATCTAAGGGGCCCTTCACCCCGTGTCCATACAGCAACTCAAAGGGTGAAAAACCTGTGGATTCTTGGGGCACCTCCCTGTGTGCAAACAATAGATGGGGCAACTATTTGTCCAACTCTCTCTTAAACAGATCTTCAAATGCCCATAGCATGGTCTTTAGTGTAGAGTTTAACATCTCCACAAGACCATTAGTCTGGGGTGCTAGTGGGTGGTCTTTAGGTGCTTCACCCCACAGCACTCCCACAGACAAGCCAGTCTGACATGAAATGTTGACATCTGTCAGTCAGCAGTTCTCTTGGGAAATGTACCCTGCTGAAAATCTCTAGCAAAACACTTGCCACCTTCTCTGCCTCAATGGGGGACAGAGCTACTGCCTCAGGGTATCTAGTAGGATGATCTACTACAACTAGCACATACTTCTTCCCTGTAGAACTTGGGATACTCTGAGGTCCAACAATATTCATAGCTACCCTCTGAAATTGCTCCTCAATCACAGGCAAAGGCATCAAGGAAGTATTAACCTTGTCTGCAGCCTTACCTACTTTTTGGCACTGCTCACAGGTCCTGCAGTACCCTGTTACACCCTGGCAATCCCAGGCCAATATAAATTCTGCATAATATGCCTCTTGGTATGCCTCTTGGTATGCTTTATGCCCATATGACCTGCAAAAGGAATGTCATGGGCTATGGCTGGAAATGCCAGACAGTAGGCTCTGGGCACTACCATCTGCTGTATTACCTCACCTTCTAGCCCTCCCTCAGGGGTCCACTCTCTATACAGTAAACTTTTGTTCCAGTATACAGACTCCCCTTTACCTTGAGAATCAGGCACTTCCCTAGTTACCTCCCTCAAGCCTTGTAATGTAGGTTCTGAGAGCTAAGCCTGTCTCAACTCTATATTTGTGAATTTTCCCAGCTCCCCTTCCACAGAAAGTCTGGTATCTTCTAACAGCGGTGCTTCACTGTCAGCCTGGATACTAACACTCACCTCTGCCCTTGCAGTCACCCTATCCAAGGGAACATCAACACCTACCAGCAGCTGTGGCTCATCTTCAGGTTCACATTTACATGGTAGCTCCCCTCCTGAATTAGTCACATCCCAGTCCTGGCTTCAGGGATGTGGTCTGTCTGAGTCTCCCCAGGCTACCAGACCCATATGCCTATCTCCGAGCCTATGTGTCACTGCATGCATACAAGGTACTGCATTATCAGAATCATTCCCTATCAAGACATCTGTAGGGATATATTCAAACACACCTAATTGCTTGCTTCCCTTTCCACCCTCCCAGTCAAGGTGAACCATGGCCAAAGGCTTTTGGAATGGGGTACCTCCTAAAGCTCTGACTGAAGTCGACTGCTCAAGCAAGTACTGTGCCTGTTTAACTATGCAGGCTTCAGAATGGTTATATCAGAGCCTGTACCTCTCTTGGCAGTGGCCTGTTTTCCATCCACCAAGGTAGGACACAACTCTGGTGGTAGTTTGGTTCCAATACATTTGTCATTCATCCTGTATAACTCAGTTTGATATTCAAAAGAAATACCATATTTCCATGATTGCACAACAGTGGGAAAAAATAAACTACTTATAAAAGTGTGTAGTGGTTTTGTGCAAACAGCGATCCTGCAAAGGTTATGTATTTAACTTTTGATTGCAACCAGTTATGTTTGGGCATTTATAGTTCTATAAAGTGATACAAAGTTCTGTGAACTAAACTAAATATTACATGTGATACTGACAAGAACTACTCTTTGCAAACCAGCATGAGCAGGAGATAATCACTAGGTGATCAGTGCTTGCAGAGTATGAAATCACGTCCCACATGTGCAAACATTCTTAATACAGCTTTGTTGAATTAGCTGTGATAAGTGTTTCTGAAATATTTGGATAGTATAAGACTTGAAGAAGGGGAATCTTCAATGCCTGGCAATGTTCACTGAGCCTAATGCAAATTTCAATAAGAAAGCTGAAAAAGTATAATGGGTACATATAAAGAAACTCAAATGGGAATTACAAATTTAGAATAAAATGAGTGTTCTGAAACATAAATGCAATAACATTTAGTCTTCCTTCTATAAGCTTTACTTTTTGAAGCAGCAAACAGCCAATAAGCTTCTGGTACTTTTAATGTATATCGACTTGCTTGATGTCCATTTAAAAACACTGTGGCAGGTAGTACTTGTAGACATCAAATCTGGGGTTGTACAAAAATAACAAAATCTACTATGCTTTGAAGACTCACGGTGAACTATACCAACAGAACAAATAGCACTCCTGTTGGGCCTATTAAAAAAGTAGGAACTTAACTACATTCTGATAGTAACGGAAAAGGGAAGCCCAGGAAAAATAATCATGTCTGTAGTGTAAACTTATGGTGATTCATAGGGTGGGATAAAAAATACCTAAAATACAAAATCATCCAGCAATGTGGCCTACATCAGGTTATTGTGAAGTATGACAAAATGGGCCCAATTCCAAAAGACTTGGTCTTTGTGTAAATGACTTACACAGGTGTAAGGCCTATCTATTAAAGCAGGCTTACACCAGTGACTAGATTTCAAACACTTGCTCTTGGTGTAAGTGAATTACTCTGGTACATACAGCAGAGTAAGTCACTTCACTGATAACAAAAGCTTTGGCTTCATGCCTGAAAGACAAACCACTTAGACTGTAGCAGGTATACATTATCTGTGCATCAAGTTATGATGAGAAAATATTTTTTTTCTGTTGTTGAGCAAGTAGAGATAGTATATTATTAGAAGTGTAGCTCGGGGTTTAGACCTCTATCGCATAGCTCTGAAATCTGGGTATAGACCTCGCTTCAGGGCATTGCCTATGTGGACTTTACATATTCTCCTTATGTCTTCCTGGGTTTTCTCTGAGTTTTCCTGTCTCATTGCAAAATATGCTGATGGATTGTCTGCATTGATTTGTCTAAATATGTTTTATTCAGCTTTGCCATCGTCGCTAAAAATGATTTATGCACCAGATCACTTACCTGTGTATCATTCTTTATGCTCTCCTCCATTCAAAAATATTTTTGCCAGCATACGGGGATGAAAGGCCTTACATAAATAAAACATATTGTATAAAACACTGCTGCTTGACAGCCTGCAGACAGTAATTCCCATAGTAGGTCAGTCAATGAAAGCTACTGACTAGCATAAGGGAAGAAATTCTATGAAAGCAGTCCCATTGTAAAGAGTTATGCAGTCTATTAATAGCTGTGTTTTCTCACGTTAAGTTACTGAATGCCAGTTTTAGAAAGCAGAATACTATTTATGTTCTTTAACTAAATGTGTTAAAACCTACTCAGTTATAAATCTATGAATATATGTGTTTGCTAATCACGTGTGTTAATGATAACTTTGTTATCTCTTAAATCAGGTAGATATTAAAGGTTTCATTGTATTACAGGAAAAGAGTCATGTTGTTTGTATGCGTGAAGTCATCTTTAGGCCATGTCTAAGAAAGGTCACTTCTGCATTTAGCCTCCTATCAAATTACTGAATAAATAAATGATTGAACTCTTGCTATATGTTAATAACTTGTATCACTACAATATAAAGATAATTATCCTTGCACTGACAAATGGTCAAGCTCCATTGCTTTGAGTTTCATCACCTGTGAAAACCTCCCAATTGCTATCATCACATTATAATTAGTATTTTATGACAAGCATTCCAGTTGTCACTTGAGCAATTTACCTAAGCAGTATATTCCTGACCCGCAAAACCAAGCTTCCTTTTTAACAGTACACCTAGTTGTTAAGATTGGCATTAATGCTAGTACATTTTGGATGACATGTACTATGTAACAAGAAAATAAGATCCATTCATGAGATATAGAGTCTATTCAGTCCTAGAATACAACAAATATAATATTATATTGAACCCCTTTGGCTGTCAGTATAAGTTTACCTTCCAGTACAGACAAGTTAATTTAAATCATAGCACTCTCCTTTTTACTTTCACTTTCTTCAGCAGATTATGTCATTCACTTATTTTAATAAAAATATATAGTATATTTAGACAAAAATAGAGATTATAATATGTTTAAGTTACATCAACATACGTCATTCTGCTAACCTGCACACTGCTCCTACCAAAAGAGTATAAATTAGCCTATGTAATGAGTCTGTTAAGTCTCTGCATTTGTTTTGCAGAATTCATACACTTCATTGAGGTCAAATGATAAAACAGAATAAGCAAGAATGAAAAGCAAATTCTATGACTTTTAAACAGGTGAACACATTTGGTTTGCTTTACATTTGAAAAGCTCAGTTTGTTTTTCTTTAATTTCATTTTACTTTTGAAGACAGGCAAGCAGATATGAAATCAAACTAGCTTTATGTTATCTAGGTTAAAGCACAAAACAAGCTTTATTTAATCATTTTCAGATATTTGTTATAGGAGGCTGCTTGCTACTTCATTAGATGTTATTTTTGGATGCAATTGGTTATATTGCAGGGATTAAATGGAAAATTAAGGCTTAATGTTCACATAAGACAATAGTGCATGTGTAGGGCAGGTACAGTGCAGGGCAGGAGTAGTGCAGACATAGCTCAGTCTTGCCCCTGCCACTATGTCTTTGTTCTATTTTAAATTTAAGGGATCTTAATGTTTACATTTCTTGTGCTAGTTAAACTTCAGCAACCTACCTACTTTATCACTGTTCAAAACTATTGGGTGATTACTCCAAAACTTTCAACAATTACCTTGTTTTTTATATAACAATAAGTGCTGAACTTAGATAGAGTTTTGTTTTAATGAAGCACCATATACATATCAGTGAGGTACACATTATTGTTTAAGGAGCATCAAAAGGGTCTGTCAGGTTTCATATATATCTCCAGTCAGGGAGAACATTCAGCTGAGAGTATATTAAAGTGCAATGGTCCATATTGCAACTGTGTTATAAAATTAGATTATAAGTTAAGCAACAGCTAGAACCATGAAGATGACAAGCTGGAGAAGAGAAGAGAAGAGAAGAGAAGAGAAGAGAAGAGAAGAGAAGAGAAGAGAAGAGAAGAGAAGAGAAGAGAAGAGAAGAGAAGAGAAGAGAAGAGAAATGTTGGTCTGCTCCCCAAGCTGTAATCTGAGGGTCATGCTGCTCAAGGCTAGAAGTCTAAATCTCAAAATGCACTTGCTCGAAGCACTCCTTAAAATGGAGAACATTGACATTTGTGCCGTAACAGAGATCTGGTTCAAGGCAGTAGAAAGCAGCCCTACACTATGAGGCTATAACTTATTCCACACCTTTCGGCCCCAGAACTTGGACTGAAGCTCCTAAGGCAGTGGTGTTTCTATATTGATAAAGGATGCACACACCTCCAGACTGGTAGCCCAACATAATGCATCTGAGATACTTCAGGTGAAGCTAACATTGGGGAAGACAGCAATTCAGGTCGTAGCCTGCTATAGGTCCCCAACCTTGTCCCAAGATTCCCACTTCACGTTCCTAAGCACCCTGGAGAATATTAGGGTCCATCCTAACACTCTCATATTGGGTGATTTCGACTACCCTTCCATTAACTGGAAAAATTACTCATGGATCAATACACTTGCCCAACGTTTCCTGGAATTCATTAATTCCAATACCCTGGAACAGCTCGTTCTTACCCACACTAGAGGTAGCAACATCCTTGATCTGGTCATTACTGACATGGGTGACCGTTGCTCTACACTACTAGTCAACTTCTCCCTGGTTAGATCCAACCACAAACTAATCACCTTGGAAATCAACATCCCTCCCACCCCCACCCCCGCAAAGGTAACCACCATGAAAAACTTCTCGAAAGCTAACTTTGGGCTCCTAAAAACACACGGCACCCATGCAAATGGAGAATAGTTGCATGACCTCTGAATCATACACCAATGCACTGTATGAACATGTACACAAATGCATGGATCTTGCCATACCCTATAGTACCAAGATGCTCTCCTCCAAAAAAAGGAAGCCAATCTGGTGGTCCCCTGCCAAAAACAAACTCTACAAGACAAGGAAGAAACTGATGTGGAATAAGGTGAAGTCTCAAGACTGGAAAAACTCCCTTATCAGCATCAACAAAAAGTTGAGATTAATCTCACAGAATTGCAGCAGATAGTAAAGACAATCAATAGGCTACTGCACAATGGTACGTCCTATACTGAGCCAACAGATATTGCCAATATACTGGCCGACAGATTCAGTGCCAACTTTACCCCCCCCCCAAAGGACCAGTCACAATACCAGTAGATTGCCAGGCACCCAGTATTACTGCTGCACAGGTTAAAACAGCACTGTCCAAGGCCAAGAATACAGTTTCTATGGGACCTGACAATATCCCTGGCTGTATTCTACATGAACTACAGAGGGAATTGGCACCTCACCTGTGTGCCCTGTTGAATCACAGCCTCACCTCAGGCTTTGTCCCTACCGAATGGCACACTGTTACAGTCATCCCTCTCCACAAAGGAGGAGCGACTACAGACCCTGGGAACTATCTTCTCCTTAGCCTGACAAGTCTGATATGCAAAGCTATGGAACACATCATTATTGACCTAATAAAAAAGGATATAGGGAATCTCCAAACTCTGGATACAACACAGTCTGGTTTTGTGAAGGGTAGATCATGCCTGCTCAACTTGGTCAACTTCTTTGAGTCAGTCACCAGAGCTGTGGATGAAGGCAAGGTGGTTCATATAGCCTACCTTGCTCTGGCCAAGGCCTTTGATACCATTCCCCACTCAGGAATCATAGAAAAACTCACTAAGTTAGGCATCAACCCCTATATCACTAGGTGGGTTGCAAACTGGCTCATAGGTAGAACCCACAGTATCAAAGTAGCTGACTCCAAGTCAGACTACTGACCAGTCATGAGTGGAGTCCTACAGGGTTCGGTCCTAGGTCCTCTCCTCTTTGGTATCTACTTCTCTGAAGTCCAGGCCAACATGAAGGGACTCTGGCTGACAAAATTCGCAGATGATTTCAAGTTGGAAGCTATTATTAACTCCTCAAGTGATGTCGACATCTTACAGAAAGGCCTCACTGAGACCAACAACTGGTGTCAGAACCATGGCCTTTAGCTCAGTGCCAAGAAATTTGTCATCATCCCCTTTGGGAAAAACCTGGTTCCCATGAATTACCACATTGATGGTAGTCCACTGAACACAAAAGGCGTTATAAGAGATCTGGGAACACAGGCTGACAGCAATCTCGCTTTTGACCACCACATTGCCACTGTGGTCAGAAAGTCCTTCTATGTGACACATCTCATTACTAAGGGTTTTGCATCCAGGAAGAAAGAGATTATTGTCTCTCTACTCTTCCCTCATTAGGCCAGTCATTGACCACAATGCCCCATTTGTCATGCACCTTACTAAACACCTTCAACAACTTGAAAGGCCACAGAAGTACCTCACAAAGAGGATCCTAGGCCTTAAACATTTGTCCTGTATGGACAGACTCAAAAAACTCCAACTATTCTCTGTCTCATATCACCTGTTTAGAGGCGATCTCTGCTTGACTTACAAAGCCATGTTGACCTAGCTCTGTTAGAAATACTACATCTAAAGAAATCCCAATCCTTCCCCACCACACACCCCAGAGACATCAACCTCATTACCACAATCAACAGAACATGCTGGATGGACAGGTTCATTACCTAGAGACTGCCCATTCTATGGAATAGACTTCCCATGCAAGTCAAGCAGAGCACCTTACTGACCCTCTTCAAGAGAAATCTTGATGAGTGGATGGGAAATAGAAAATTCACCCCAGGGATCACTCCACTGGCTTTACTCGACAGAGGCACTGGGAACTAAGGTTATGCGGCACAATGCCAGGGTAATCCTATGGGCTAGGCTTGTAAAGGCTCTAGGGCCATTAGCCTAATACACACCTATGATCCTATTAATTACTGATGTAGCTGTGGGACTTGGGGGCTTGCATATGAAGCATGTAACAGGAGAACCAAACTGTAGTGAGAGAAAGCAGAGTTTAGGGAGGTGGTATGACAAATGAGGTGGAGAGTGGAAGGAAATGACACAGGGCTGGAAATTAGGAAGTCAAAGTGGAGAGGTAGTTGCAGAGGAAGCATGGTGGAGTAGTAAATTTTGCAAAATAGGAAGTGGGAGTTGTACAGGTTAATACATCAAAAAGGTGGTTTGTGATTGGGACAGATGAGAAAAAAGACTTGAAAATCAGAAATGTGTTGAGGATAGACAAGAGGAGGGACTGACAGGAAGGTGGGAATGTAGGAAAGGGTAGAAGGAAAGCAACAGTAGAAGTGAAAAAATTACAGAGAAGTCAAGTGTACACACCCAGGAGGAATGGGATCAGGTGTAGTACAGGAAGAGGGGCAACTGGTAAAGGCAGTGCGAAAGACAGATATAGTGCCGATAGACTGGGAAATGTATTAACCTGGGGAGGAACTGGCATATGCCAATAAGTACAACAGCAGATGATAGCCACTCTACTAACAAGGTTTTATTGCAGGAACTCAGTCCCCAATGGGATGCAAAGTCCTGGCAAGAATGAAAGAACAGAACAGGTTACTATGACAACTGTTTTGAAAGTTAGGCTTAGTAAGACATGGAAGTAAGTGACCAAGGTGTCTCTGATGTCATGTAAGATGACCAGCTCTTACATAGCCTTAAAATATGTGATCACAGATTTCCAGACCTGATTTCTCCATCTGAAGGCAGTCACTAATTCAGTGGTTTGGAGTTTTAAGAGGAGCTAATCGGCTGGTTTTCTCAATACCAATCACCCAAAGTCAGTTCTTGATTGAAGAGTAAGTCAATAGTTCCTTGGCGGTCCAACAGAGGATTGACTTGCAGTGCTCTGACTTGCCCATTGGATTGAGAATAAGTTGCTTATTGGTCAGGCTTAGTGTTAGTTAGCAATGAGTTTCAGAGTGGCCTGTATAAATAATATGTGTACCTCACTCTTATGCAGCGAACCATTACTTGATTCCCTCTTCCATACTTTGTGCTTAATATTTAGAACAGGGTTTGATAGAACACGATCCATATTTTGACAGTCTGGCCTAAAAGAAAATCACTTTTAAGCTGATGCCCCAGCTGTGTTTTTCTTCTGTTAGGATGCTGTTATGGTTGTGGATAAGATTCAGTTTAAAAAATAATAGTAACGAGCTGCAGTAATGGACAGAGGAGAAGGGATTGGGAATATTAAATGGATGGAAAGTTATTAGACAGCTCTGTGTGTCAGTGCTTGGGATCATATTGGTCTAAGACAGATAGCTGTGCTGAAAGCTTGGTTGCAAAGGGATATTTGCATGAAAATATATTAAAACTATAATGAAATTCTCTCCTCCTCCCAACAAGTTGCAACATATGTGAGAGATGCAACCATATAACCAAACTGGTGGCTCAGCTCTCTCTACTCAGTACTGGTATAACCAGTCAGGAGGAGAAGGTATCCACACTCACTACAATTCCAGTCTCACATAGACCTACCATGACAGCAAACCAAACACATAAACACACAAAAACATACTTGGAGGCTCTAAATAAAAATCTGTCTAAGCAGCAGAGACCTCCAAAGCAGACACCCAAGCAACCGCTAGCCTGAAATAAAACACGTGCAACACATAGTTCACAAAGCCAGAGTGCTGGACAGTCACAACCCTTAAGGCTGAACAACACACCTGATACACTTGTAATAGGTGATTCTATCGTCAGGCACACTGACGTCCCGCTCACCAGGCTGAACAAGGAGAAGGTCACGGTGAGCTGCCTGTTGGGCGCTAGGATCCGCCACATAACACAAGCACTCAGATCACTCCAAGGCAAGTACAAATATGACTCAGTCATTGTCCATGCTGGTGTGAATGACCTGAGACGTACCTCCCTGGACTACATGAAAAGAAACATAGAGGAGCTCTCTGAGCATGTAGCCCAAGCCGGTATGACCCTGACCTTGAGTAGCATCTTACCCTCACCAAGAATGATGCCACAATATGAAGACAAGATGATCAATTTCAACAATTGGCTTAAGTATTGGTGTCATTCAAAGGGGATCCAATGCCTGTCAGCCTAGGATGACATGCTCGACAAGCCACGCTGCTTTGCTAGGAACGGCTTGCACCTGTCCCCCCTGGGCTTTCGGATATTGGCAAAGGCTCTTGCCACCCCCACAGTGCCTTTTTTAGGCAAGGCTCAAAAGACAAACCCACCTCCATAGGTATCACAAGGGATAAGAAACTAAGAGTAACGCTACTCAACACCAGAAGTCTAAACCTCAAGATGCACGCACTCGAAACTCTCCTTAGCAAGGAGAACATTGATATCTGTGCAGTAACAGAAACCTGGTTCAAGGCTCCTGAGAGCACCCCAGCACTACCAGGTTATACCTCATACCATGCTTTTTGGCCCCAAAACTCAGACCGAACCACAAAAGGAGGTGGAGTATCAATATTCATCAAAGATACCCACACCTCCAGGTTGGTGGCACAGCACGAAGCATCGAAGACTATCCATGTGCAACTAACAGTGGGTAAAACTACCTTCCAGTTTATAGCCTGCTACAGACCACCCTTCCAAACCCAGGAACCCCACTTGGCCTTCCTGAGAACACTGGAAAATATGAAGGTCTCTCCAAACACCATTATATTGGGTGACTTCAACTACCCAAACATAGACTGGGAGCATTACTCTAGCTACAACACCCTAGCCCAAAGGTTCCTAGAATTTATAAACTCAAATGCTATGGAACAACTTGTGACCACTCCCACAAGAGGGGAAAACATACTGGACCTGATCATCACCAACATGGGGACTCTATGCTCCAGACCAGAAGTGTATCCCTCACTGGTAAGATCAGACCATAAATTAATCTCACTGGATATCCACATCCCGACCCCACCTTCTGCCCAGAAAACCACAGTGAAAAACTTCTCTAAAGCAAACTTCACGCTATTTAAAACTGAGGTGGAATCCTTCAAAGTCCCCGGGCCTGTGGAAAATACGGCCTTACCGCAGAATCCTTTATAAACGCATTCTATGAACACCTTCAGGAATGCATGGATCATGCAATCCCAAACAAAACTAAGACCCAATCTCCCAAAGGCAGGCGTCCTGTCTGGTGGACCCCAGCCATAAACAAACTATACAATAGAAGAAAGAAGTTACTACATGATAGAGCAAAATCCCAAAAAGGGAAGGCATCTCTGATCAGTATTAGCAAAAAACTACTGGCACTCATAAAATCATCTAAGGCCAGCTTCGAGAGAACAATTGCACAGGACACTAAAGATAATCACAAAGCTTTCTTTAGTTATGTTAGGAACCTGGGTGGGAATTCCCAGTTATGCTCAGAATTAGTCCAAAATGACAAAAAATACACTGAACCCACAGACATTGCCAACATCCTGGCTGACAGGTTCAGCAGAACCCGCCCCCCCTCCCCACCAAAAGAACAAATATCTATTCCAGCAGAGTGTTGACCCCCTGACATCTCAGGTGCTCAGGTAAAAACCGCCCTCAACAAAGCAAAAAAGACAGCATCAATGGGGCCAGATGGTGTCCCGGGCTGCATCCTACATGAACTCCAAGATGAGCTGAACCCAAACATAAAGCTACTGTTCAATCTCAGCCTTACTACAGGATATGTACCCAAAGAGTAGTGTACAGCAACAGTGGTCCCTCTCCACAAAGGTGGTGCCTCAACGGATCCTGGAAACTATCGTCCCATAAGCCTGACTAGCTTGGTCTGCAAAGCTATGGAAAGGATCATCATGGAACTCATAAATAAATATATTGGGGACCTACAGACACTGGATCCTACCCAGTTCGGCTTTGTTAAGGGCAGATCCTGCCTCTTAAACCTGGTCGATTTCTTTGAAACAGTCACCAAGGCCATTGACAAGGGGAAGGTGGTCCACACACCCTACCTAGACCTCGCAAAAGCCTTCGATACAATACCCCACTCAGGCATCATAGATAAGCTATCCAGCTTAAATATAACCCCCTATGTCACTAGACGGGTTGCAAACTGGCTCAAGGACAGAACCCACATGGTTAGAATTGCTGGAGCCATGTCAGACTCCAAACCAGTTACAAGTGGCATCCCACAAGGCTCAGTCCTGGGACCTCTCTTGTTCAGTATATATTTCTCGGAGGTACAGGCCAACATGGAAGGACTGTGGCTGACCAAGTTCACAGATGACTGCAAACTGGGCACCATAATCAACTCTCCAGCTGACACAAACATCCTCCAAAAGAGTCTCATAGAAACAGACAACTGGTGCCAGAGCCATGGCCTCAAGCTAAACGCCAAAAAGTGTATAGTCATCCCCTTTGGCAAAAACAAAGTGCCCACAAATTACCACATAGGTGGTAATCCATTAAGTATGGAAGAAGTAATTAGGGACCTGGGGACCCAAGGTGATAGCAATCTCTCATTTGACAACCACGTGGCCAAAGTCGTTAGAAAAACATTCTATATAGCCCACCTAATCATGAAGTGATTCACATCTTGATCAGGGGAGGTCATTGTGCCTCTTTACGCATCCCTCATCAGGCCCATAATTGAGTACAATGCCCCTTTTGGGATGTACCTTACTAGACACCTGCAGCAACTGGAAAGACCCCAAAAGTACCTCACCAAGAGGATCAAAGGGCTCAAACAGATGCCATATGCTGCCCGGTTAAAGAAACTCCAGCTCTACTAGGTTGCATACCGCCTGCTTAGAGGCGATCTGTGCCTGACATATAAAGCCATGTCCAACCCGGAATTAATGGACATGCTGCACCTCAGAAAATCCAAATCCCATTGAGCTACGCACTCGAGGGACTTGAACCTCAGCACAGAAATAAATAGGACATGCTGGAGGGACAGATTCATAACCCAGAGGCTCCCTTCACTCTGGAATAAAATCCCAGTCCAAGTTAGGCAGAGTCCCTCACAGACTCTCTTCAAGAGGAATCTTGATGAGTGGATGGGAGATCGTAGGTTTACCCTGGGTATCACTCCTGTGTCACTGTTAGACAGAGGCACAGTAAACTAAACCTCGAAAAAGGGCATAGTAAAATTCATTTAAATGGGTGTGAAAAGCCAAACACACTCTGGCTAGGCTTACAAATGCAGATAGCCTAGTATGAACCTATGAACCTAAATAAGGGGATTTAGTATTTATTTATTTACTTATTTATTGATATTTGTTTACCAGGGAAATGTGACTGAATAATAAACACTCATTTTCAGTAGATACCTGCTAGAAAAGCTCTAGAGAGTTAAATAACAGAAAATAAGACACTAAAACACTAGTACAAGTATATTAACTGGAAGCACACACACACACACACACACACACATATATATATATATATATATATATATATATATATATATATATATATATACATATAGTTTTACTATGGAAATTTCGAATCAGCTTCGGTCAACCGTGTAAAATGTCAACCCGAAATGCTGAATTCGAAATTCCAAATAGTAAACCAAAGCGAAAATGAATACATCGACCACTCTGGTTCGATGTATTCAACATAGCAGGAGGTGACGTCACTCACTTCCTGCTGTGCACATTAACATACTGTTGAACTCTACAGTCAACGGTATGTTAATTCTACTATTTTGCAGTAGGCTGTGCCCCCCTGTGGCCTGCACACCACCTGTATATTAAATATACCAACTCCAAGATCGCACTTCAGTGAGGAAATGGGATAATTCTTCGTTGCTCACTGAAGCGCAACTTCCTTTACCAATGTGAGTACATTGCTTGTCAAATGATCGAGTGCACAATTCATCTCGATCAACTGTGGTTGACCTCTATTGGTTCTATTATATGTCCCTTGGAAACCATGAATTTGACCTTCGGGACATTGACTGGCTGCACTTCGTTTAAGCCATAGTAAACCTAAACATATATATATATATATATATATATATATATATATATATATATGTGTGTGTGTGTGTGTGTGTGTGTGTGTGTGTGTGTGTGTGTGTGTGCATCTGTATCTATCTATATATATTATATATTATATATATATTATATATATATATATATATATATATATATATATATATATATATATATATATATATATATATATATATATATATATATATATATATATACAGATGCACACACACACACACACACACACACACACACACACACATTTTGATAGTGGAATACATATGTTACAATAAAGCATTAGGAGACACCAGGGATGTAGACATAAAATAAATTAAAAAAATACAATTAAATATGATAATCAGAATTTTTAAAAGTATTGGAAGTATATTCTATTGTGCTAAGAAAAAAAATTATTTATTGACATTTGATTACTAGGAAAGTCTGACTGGATAGAAGCCCATTTTCAGAGGAGGCCTGGGGAGGTAAGCTCCAAATTATTATGAAACATTTTAAGAACAATAATTTTACAATCTTCAAAAATAAAACAACAACATCTGCAGTGTAAATAATTATAAAAAATTAGACATCTGACATCCTACATATAATATGGTTTTGTAGATACTCCCACAGTATTTGGTTTTCTCTCAAGGTGAGACTTGAAAAGATGGGATACCACAAATCAACCCTCTCATGGGAGATGGCATTATTACATATCACAAATATTAGTACATCAAAATTAAGATCTCACATCCTAATAACACTCTGTCTACTAGTAAAACTCTATATTACCAAACATTGGCTAGATCGTACTAAGATATCATGGGCTGGTTTCAGGAAAATGGCTGTTAAATACATTACTTCGCAAAAACTTTTAATAATAAGCCCTCAGAAACATATTTACTTTCAGACGTTCTGGAATACCTTATTTGAACATTTATCTGACAATTAATATTCTCTTAAACTGAGATGGTCCAGAAAGCTAAAGGCCCTTCCTATATATGCTTCTTTAATTCTTCTCTTCCCCTTTCTCACTGCCCGTTTGATGTGTGGCTCAAGATACGTGTTAATCTTTTCTACTATTTGATTTTTTTAGGTGGCAATCAAAGGTAATGCTTTGGGTTCAGTTGCAGTATTTACCTGCTTACATATGTGTTTCGCACTTATTTTAGTTCAGGGGTATATCCCTAAGCAGCACTATTGTACATATTGTATATAATTAATATTTGTTTGTTCTCCTTTATTTGACCGTTCATTGTTAATCTGCAATTGTTTGTGATGTATATGTAATGAAAATCAATAAAATTTCTATTTGGAAAAATAAAAAATAGAGATAATATAAAAATATCGGTTAAGAATCGATACAAGGTATATGACAATCATTTAATATTTAGATACATTTTAGACAGTTTGTAGAGAAATTAAAGGTAAGTTAGTCTAATACAAATAGGCATTGCAATATGAAGTGAGGGGAAAACAGGCTTATGGTATACTTAGAGAGAAAGTCAGAGAAGAGAATTAGATAGCAGTAAGGAAGTAAGTGAAGAAGGGAGGGTAAGGAGGTATAAGGAATGAAAAGGTACTTGTGCACATTTAGGGATATAGTTATCCTGGTTTTGTGCAAGAATAAAGCCAGATTCTAGCTTGAAAGTCTTTCAGAGTGGTTTTTGAAAGATGGGAGGATGGGTTTAGTCCTGATGGATACAGGTAAGGAGTTCCAAGCCTTAGCAACCTTGTATGAGTATAGACAATACACAGCAGATTTGCTAGGTTTATAGACAGACAGCAGTTTTTGGTCACTGGATCACAATGACTGATTGGCAACATAGTTGTGTAGAATCAAAAGAACCAACACAAAGAAACTGAAAAACTGGAATCTAGATGCAAATCCAGTGACCACTTAGAAACAAGTATATTAGTGCTTTCATTCACTATTTATTTGGTGAACAACTTCTTTTTTCTGAAGAAGTTCACCAAATAAATAGTGAATGAAAACGCTAATATACTTGTTTCTAAGTGTCATTGGATTTGCATCTAGATTCTAGTTGTGTAGAATGTTTTGTAGTGCTGAACAGGAAGATGGATGATAGATAATGTTATAGGTGGCAAAAAGTTGTGTATATTTTTATTTATTTTTATTTTACATTTGTTGACCGGGCTAGTCTAACTGGATATATGTCCATTTTCTGTAGAGGCCCGGGGGGAAAAGCTCCAAGCATGAACAGTAACAAAGTTAACAATATATAACAAAGACATGTATAATAACAGTACAGAGGTAGCATTGGATAAAAGAAAAAATATAGTATTAAAAATATAGACTATAGACATTATGCTAGAAGTTAAACTAAATAAAAAAAAAACAAGTATACTAAATACAAATTGGGTATGAGAAAAACAGAGTAAAGTCCTTATATTTTATCCTCTTACTATAAAAAAAAAGAGAAGTAACTAGATTTGGAGGCCTAGGTTAGGGGAGTGGGGAAAGGGGTATGAGCAGGAGGGGAAAAATATTTCAGTCTGTGTTAGCACAAGGACAAAGCCACTGAGTTTTAAGATGTTCTTTAATATGTTTTTTGAATAGAGAAGTAGAAGGTAGGATAGATAGTTCAGGAGGGAGCTGATTCCAGTTTTTACCTGTGGTGTTTGAGAAAAGTGAGTTACCAGCTTTGTTGTTAGATTTAATCGAGGAGACCAGGAGTTTTTTAGTAGAACGTAGTGTAGCTAGATTTTTATATGGTGAAATCAGATTAGTGAGGATAGGGGTATTATTGGGGTGGTATACGATCTTTTGAGTGATAAGTAACTGTTGACAGAGTTTATGGTTCTGCAATTCTAGCCATCCTAGTTGTTTGAGGTTAAGGCAGTGGTGAGTTTTAAAGGGAGAGCATGTGATGAATCTAGCTATGCTATTATAACAGGTAGAAAGTTTGGAGATGTTGTTTTTGATATGTTAGTATATATAGCAGAGGCATAGAAAAGGGTAGAAATGAGGTGAGTCTGGGCAATAGTTTTCCTGGCTGAGGGGGTAAGGAAGGGTTTAATTCTATAGAGAGTATCAAGTTTTTTGTTAACAGACTTTATGGTGGAGTTAATATGGTCATCATAGTTAAGAAGATTATCAATTGTAACACCTAGTAGGCAGGTGGTAGTATCTGGGGTTATGTTGGTAGCATTGTTAGAGGTTATAGAGAAGAATGGAGTGGGTGATGTATGAGTTGGAGTAAAAAGCAGTAGTTTTTTTTGGGGGGATTAAGGAGGAGGCAATGTTGCATAAACCAGTTTTTAACATTTTGAAAAACAGTTTGGGTGAGGGACTGGATGTTCTTAGCAGTACAGATTAAGGTTGAGTCATCTGCATATTGAATGCAGGTGGCTTGAGGTATGTTTATGTGGAGGTCGTTAATAAATAAGGAAAAAAGAAGGGGGCCTAAGATAGAGCCTTGTGGGACTTCAATATTTACTGGAAGTAAAGACGACAGATTGTTATCCCAAAGTACTGCTTGCTGCCTGTTTTGAAGATAACACCTAAACCATTGCAATGCTTGTGGATCAAGAGAATGGTACTTTAGTTTTTCTAGAAGTAAGTTATGGTAAACCATATCAAAGGCTTTTGACAGGTCAATAAATAGCGCAGAGGAAAAGGAATTATTGTTACGATTTTTATTTATACAGTCAGTGAAGGATAGAAGGGCAGTCGTTGTGCTGTGGAATGGTCTGAAGCCATGTTGGCAGTTGGCTAGTAGGTTATTTTGTAGTAGGTGGTTGAGTAGTTGTTTGTGAATACATTTTTCCATTATCTTAGCTAATGGGGAGAGTAAGGCAATAGGTTGAAAGTTAGAAAGCTCAATAGAAGATCCACCTTTATGTAGAGGGATGATGTGGGATACTTTCCGTATGGTAGGGATTTTGCCTTCAGAGATAGTTCTGTTAATAAGGATAGATATGGGCTAGTCTATAGCTTTTGCAGCAATTTGTAGGTATTCAGATGGGAGACGGTCGGTAGATGGGGTGCAAGGTTTCAGTTTTTTAAGTAGCTTATAGATAAGAGATGTAGGAACAGGTTGTATATGAAAGGTAGGAGATGAAGTCTTGGAGGTATTTGGTGGGGAAGCAGTAGTTGGAGGTAAAGAATTGGCTAGGGATTGAATGGCTTCTGTAAAGTAGTTATCAAAGACATCAGGGATCAGGTTGGCATTATTATGGTTGAAACCTAATGGGGCAGGAGTAGTAGACTGTCCTGGCTGAAGAAGTTTGTTTATCCCTGACCAAAATTTTTGTGGAGTTTGTTGACTGTTTAAAGAGGAGGTGATCAGATGGACATTTGGTAGCTCTGCATTTAGCCCATATTTTGTTTCTAAGGAGCATCTTTTGCTTAGTTTGTTTTGTTAGCCATGGGGCAGATTTGGTTCTTATTCTAGTAGAGCTATACAGTGCGTGGTAGTCTAGGATTTGAAGAAAGTTAGTGTTGAAGTAGGTCACAGCCTCATCAAGTTCAAGATGGGTCAGCGGTGACCAGTCACATGCTTGCAATTCATTCAGGAAACTATCTGGATTAAAGAATTTTTTTGATTGGGAAGTTTTGAGATTATGAGTAGTTGGGATATGAAGTTTTTGTCTAATAATGTAAGTAAGCATATGGTCACTGATATTGCCGGGAAGGGTTCCTGGGGTATAATTGCTAGAGTGGTTATTAATAAGGATCCAGTCAAGAGTAGATTCTTTCCTGTTAGGTTTGTGGATTCTAGTATGAGTGGTTATTAATTGAGAGAATCCACAGATATTTAAGTGGTTAGTAGGGTTCTGGGAACTGCAGGTGAACCAGTCTATGTTGAAGTCACCCAGTACAATGGTCTCCTGGGGTAGTTGGTAGAGAAGTAATTAAGTAAGTTTTCAAGAGTATTAGTATTGTTGCCAGGGGGAAGATACATACAAATTAGGTAGATAGATTTGGAGTTGTTGACTTGGAGTTTAGTAGACAGCATTTCTGATTTGGTGTCTAATGATGGAAGCTCATTAAAGAGGGGAACTTGGAGATTAGATTTATAGATAATGGCTATACCTCCACCTTTTTTGGTTTTGGGGTCACATCTAAGGATATTATAGCCTGGAGGGGTAATTTCCTGGTCTAGAGTAGAAGGTTTTAGCCAGGTTTCTGCAAGACATAGAATATTAAATGAGTGCAAATCCAGGAGTGCATGCAGGTGGGAAATTTTATTGTTAATACTTCTTATAGGTTCATAGGTTCATAGGTTCATACTAGGCTATCTGTCCTGGGGCAATTATAAGCCTAGCCCGATTCTGTATGGCTTATGCCACCCCTTGATTTGAGTATACTATGCCCTTTTTAAGGTTTAGTTTACTGTGCCTCTGTCTAATAGTGACACGGGAGTAATCCCTGGGACAAACCTACGATCCCCCATCCACTTATCGAGATTCTTCTTGAAGAGATTCACTGAGGTGCTCTGCCTCACATGAACTGGAATTCTATTCCAGAGCGAAGGGAGCCTCTGGGTTATGAACCTGTCCCTCCAGCAAGTTCTATTTATTTCTGTGCTGAGGTTCAAGTCCCTCGAGCGTGTGGCTCTAAGGGATTTAGATGTACTGAGGTGGAGCATGTCCATTAATTCTGGATTTGACATAGCTTTGTATGTCAGGCATAGATCGCCTCGAAGTAGGCGGTATGCAACTGAGTAGAGCTGGAGTTTTTTTAACCGAGCAGCATATGGCATCTGTTTGAGACCCTTGATCCTCTTGGTGAGATACTTTTGGGGTCTTTCTAATTGCTGCAGGTGTCGGGTAAGGTAAATCCCAAAAGGGGCATTGTATTCTATGGTGGGCCTGATGAGGGATGAATAAAGGGGCATGATTACCTCTCTTGAGCTAGATGTGAAACCCTTCGTGATGAGGTGGGCTATGTAGAAGGTCTTTCTAACCACTTTGGCAATGTGGTTTTCAAAGGAGAGATTGCTATCAACTTGGGTCCCCAGGTCCCTAATAACTTTCTCTGTACTTAATGGGTTTCCGCCTATGTGGTAATTTGTGGGCACATTGTTTTTGCCAAAGGGTATGACTATACATTTTTTGTCATTTAGCTTTAAACCATGGTGCTGGCATCAGTTATCTGTCACTGTGAGACCTTTTTGAAGGATGTTTGTGTCAGCTGGAGAGTTGATTATGGCGTCCAGTTTGCAGTCGTCTGCGAACTTGGTGAGCCATAGTCCTCCCACGTTTGCCTATACCTCGGAAAAGTATATACCGAACAAGAGTGGTCCCAGGACAGAACCCTGTGGGACGCCACTTGTGACTGGTTTCGAGTCTGACATGGCTCCAGCAACTCTCACTCTGTGGGTTCTGTCTTTGTGCCAGTTTGCGACCCATCTTGTGACATAGGGGTTTATATTTAAGCTGGATAGCTTATCTATGATGCCCGAGTGGGGTATTGTGTCAAATGCCTTTGCAAGGTCCAGATAAGCTGTGTGGACTACCTTCCCTTCATCTATGGCTTTGGTGACTGTTTCGAAGAAGTCAACCAGGTTCAAAAGCCAGGATCTGCCCTTGACAAAGCCGAACTGGGTAGGATCTAGTGTCTGTAGGTTCCCAATGTCTTTGTTTATGAGCTCCATGATGATCCTCTCCATAGCCTTGCAGACTAAGCTAGTCAGGCTTATGGGGCGATAGTTTCCAGGGTCCGTAGAGGCTCCACCTTTGTGGAGTGGGACCACTGTTGCTGTACGCCATTCTTTGGGCACATATCCTGTAGTGAGGCTGAGATTGTATAGCTGTTTTATTTGAGGGATTAGTTCCTCTTGTAGTTCATGTAGGACACAACCTGGGACGCCATCTGGTCCCATAGAAGCAGTGTTTTTTGCTTTGGAGTGGGCAGCCTTCACCTGAGCATCTGAGATGTTTGGGAGGCAGCCCTCTGCCGGGATAGATACTTGCTCTTTTGGGGGGGGAGAAGTTTGCACTGAACCTGTCTGCCAGGATATTGGTGATGTCTGTGGGTTCAGTGTATTTTTTGTCATTTAGAATCAACTCAGAACAAGTCTGGGAGTTGCATCCCAGGTTTCTAACATAACTGAAAAAAGCCTTATGATTGTCTTTGGTGTCCTGTGCAATTTTTCTCTCGAAGTTGGCCTTGGAGGATTTTATGAGGGATCGCAATTTTTTGCTAGTACTGATCAGAGATGCCTTCCCTATTAGGGATTTTGCTCTATCATGTAGTAGCTTCCTCCTTCTGTTGTACAGTATATTTATGGCAGGGGTCCACCAGACTGGACGCCTGCCTTTGGATGATTGGGTCTTGGTTTTGTTTGGGATAGCATGATCCATGTATTCCTGGAGATGTCCGTAGAATGCATTTATATAGGATTCTGCAGTTTGGGCTGTAGTTTCCACTGGCCCTGGGGCCTTGAAGGATTCCACTTCAGTTTTGAGAAGTGAGAAGTTCGCTTTTGAGAAGTTTTTCACTGTGGTTTTCTGGGCTGGGGGTGGGGTCGGGATATGGACATCCAGTGAAATTAATTTATGGTCTGATCTTACCATTGAGGGATATATGTCTGGTGTGGAGCATAGAGTCCCCATGTTGGTAATGATCAGGTCTAGTATGTTGTCCCCTCTTGTGGGAGTGATGACTAGTTGTTCCATAGCATTTGAGTTTATAATTTCCAGGAATCTTTGGGCTAAGGTGCTGGGGCTTGAGTAGTGTCCCCAGTCAATGTTTGAGTAGTTGAAGTCACCCAATATAATGGTGTTCGGAGAGATCTTCATGTTCTCCAATGTTTTCATGAAAACCGAATGGGATTCCTGACTTTGAGAGGGTGGTCTGTAGGATGCTATAAACTGAAAAGCAGTCTTGCCCACTGTTAGTTGCACATGGATGGTCTCCGATACTTCGTGGAATGCCACTAACCTGGAGGTGTGGATATCCTTGATATGGAAACTCCCCCTCCTTTTGTGGTTCGGTCCGGGTTTTGGGGCCGAAAAGCATGATATGAGGTATAGCCTGGTAGTACTGGGGTGCTCTCTGGAGCCTTGAACCAGGTTTCTGTCACTGCACAGATATCGATGTTCTCCATACTGAGGGGAGCTTCGAGTATGTGCATCTTGAGGTTAAGACTTCTGGCGTTTAGCAGCATTACCCTTAGTTTCTTGTTCCTTGTGCTGTCTATGGGGGTGGGTTTGACTTTTTAGCCTTGCCTAAAAAAGGCACTATGGGGATGGCAAGAGCCTTTGCCAATATCCAAAAGCCCAGTGGTGACAGGTGCAAGCCGTCCCTAGCGAAGCAACGTGGCTTGTTGAGCATGTCATCCCAGGCTGACAGACACTGGATCCCCTTTGAATGACACCAAAATTTTAGCCAATTGTTAAAATAGATCATTTTGTCTTTGTACTGTGGCATCATTCTAGGTGAGGGTAAGATGCTGCTCAAGGTCAGGGTCATACCAGCCTGGGCTACATGATCAGAGAGCTCCTCTATGTCTCTTTTCATGTAATCCAGGGAGGTACGTTTCAGGTCACTCACACCAGCATGTACAATGACTGAGTCATATTTGTATTTGCTTTGGAGTGACCTGAGTGCTTGCCTTATGTGTCGGATCCTAGCACCTGACAGGCAGCTCACCGTGACCTTCTCTTTATTCAGCCTGGTGAGCGGGACGTCAGTGTGTCTGACAATAGAGTCACCTATAACAAGAGTATTAGGTGTGTTATTCAGCCTTAAGGGCTGTGGCTGCTTGGCACACTGACTTTGTGGGTTATGTGTTGTGTGTGTTTTGTTTTGAGGTAGCATTTGCTTGGATGTCTGCTTTGGAGGTCTCTGTTGCTTAGGTAGATTTTTATTTAGAGCCTCCGAGTATGTTTTTGTGTATTTATGTGTTTGGTTTGCTGATGTGGTGGGACTATGTGATACTGGAATTGTGTTGTGTGAGGTTACCTTCTCCTCCTGACTGGTTACACCAGTTTTGAGATGAGAGAGCTCAGCCTCCAGTTTGGCTAAATAGTTGCATCTCTCACATATATTTGAACCTGTTTGGAGGAGGAGAAGGTTGTCCGTGTACATGAGACAGTTGTAACATTGCCTCAAAATTCCCAGATTCACCAGCTGGACTGGAGAGGAAACCATTGACTGACCTTTGGACATGCTAGAGTAATAGGGAAACTGAATTTAAGACGGACCAATAGAGGACAGGGTAATTGTAGAGAGTATAAGAGTAAATAGTGCTTATGGTTTAATAGTGCTGACTTGTAGGATTACTTAATTGGACCAGTGAAGGGCCTTAGAATGAGAATATGGTGTTTAAATTGAGAGATAGAGCAGTTCTAAGGGAAAAAGTGAAGAGCAGACTTTGTGGAGCCAGGAATAGTTTAAACCCAATTACGCGGCGCTGCCCATTGTTGCGCTATGCTCAAAAACACGCAAAACCGCACAAAAGAGGGTTTTAAGAGAGGAAGATGAAGGAGTTTTGGAAATGACCCAAAATGGCCAATAAAACTACAGTTTCAAGTCAGTAACCACTCCCACAGGGGCAGGCAGGCTACTCAATATTTTTCACTGCCCCTGATCAACAGAGAGACTTTCCTTTAGCCCAAGCAAAAAATGGCCTCACAGAAACTTACAAACAGTTCAAGAACAGCAAGCCTGTAACTGAACTTTTTTAAATCTCAGAAAAGTGGGGAAAAAAGCAAGATTTTTTTTTTTTTTTTCAGAGATAGCAGAGGTTAACAAGTATCAACAAGTTATAACAGTGCAGTAAATGACCCCACACAAGAGTGCTAGGCCAAAGACAGATAAAATGCAAGTTTTGAGAAAAAAACGATTTTAAAAATAAGTGCAAACAGGAAATTCAGTAAACAGCTTTAGGTTGTGCTCTAAATACAGTTACTAATGCAGAAATCAAATTTAACAAGCCAGAAAATATGCAAAATAGGCGGCTATGCAGAAAAACTTAGCAAATAAACAGAGGAAAAATACTTAAAGTCTCAAAAGTGGCTACTTTCTTCTCTCAGCGTTTTCTCCTCTTGGTGGTTGCTTCACCAACAGCCAACAAGCCTGAAAAGATGCCAAAACCACGAGGCAACCAGGTTTTAAGAGAGGAAGATGAAGGAGTTTTGGAATTGACCCAAAATGGCCAATAAAACTACAGTTTCAAGTCAGTAACCACTCCCACAGGGGCAGGCAGGCTGTTCAATGTTTTTCACTGCCACTGATCAACAGAGAGACTTTCCTTTAGCCCAAGCAAAAAATGGCTTCACAGAAACTTACAAACAGTTCAAGAACAGCAAGCCTGTAACTGAACTTTTAAATCTCAGAAAAGTGGGAAAAAAGCAAGATTTTTTTTTTTTTTTTTTCAGAGATAGCAGAGGTTAACAAGTATCAACAAGTTATAACAGTGCAGTAAATGACCCCACACAAGAGTGCTAGGCCAAAGACAGATAAAATGCAAGTTTTGAGAAAAAACGATTTTAAAAATAAGTGCAAACAGGAAATTCAGTAAACAGCTCTAGGTTGTGCTCTAAATACAGTTACTAATGCAGAAATCAAATTTAACAAGTCAGAAAATGCTCAAAATAGGCAGCTATGCAGAAAAACTTAGCAAATAAACAGAGGAAAAATACTTAAAGTCTCAAAACTGGCTCCTTTCTTCTCTCAGCATTTTCTCCTCTTGGTGGGTGCTTCACCAACAGCCAACAAGCCTGAAAAGATGCCAAAACCACGAGGCAACCAGGTTTTAAGAGAGGAAGATGAAGGAGTTTTGGAATTGACCCAAAATGGCCAATAAAACTACAGTTTCAAGTCAGTAACAACTCCCACAGGGGCAGGCAGGCTGCTCAATGTTTTTCACTGCCACTGATCAACAGAGAGACTTTCCTTTAACCCAAGCAAAAAATGGCCTCACAGAAACTTACAAACAGTTCAAGAACAGCAAGCCTGTAACTGAACTTTTTTAAATCTCAGAAAAGTGGGAAAAAGCAAGATTTTTTGTTTTTGTTTTTTCAGAGATAGCAGAGGTTAACAAGTATCAACAAGTTATAACAGTGCAGTAAATGAAACCACACAAGAGTGCTAGGCCAAAGACAGATAAAATGCAAGTTTTGAGAAAAAAACGATTTTAAAAATAAGTGCAAACAGGAAATTCAGTAAACAGCTCTAGGTTGTGCTCTAAATACAGTTACTAATGCAGAAATCAAATTTAACAAGCCAGAAAATGCTCAAAATAGGCGGCTATGCAGAAAAACTTAGCAAATAAACAGAGGAAAAATACTTAAAGTCTCAAAAGTGGCTCCTTTCTTCTCTCAGCATTTTCACCTCTTGGTGGGTGCTTCACCAACAGCCAACAAGCCCAAAAAGATGCCAAAACCACGAGGCAACCAGGTTTTAAGAGAGGAAGATGAAGGAGTTTTGGAATTGACCCAAAATGGCCAATAAAACTACAGTTTCAAGTCAGTAACCACTCCCACAGGGGCAGACAGGCTGCTCAATGTTTTTCACTGCCACTGATCAACAGAGAGACTTTCCTTTAGCCCAAGCAAAAAATGGCCTCACAGAAACTTACAAACAGTTCAAGAACAGCAAGCCTGTAACTGAACTTTTTTAAATCTCAGAAAAGTGGGAAAAAAGCAAGATTTTGTTTGTTTTTTCAGAGATAGCAGAGGTTAACAAGTATCAACAAGTTATAACAGTGCAGTAAATGACCCCACACAAGAGTGCTAGGCCAAAGACAGATAAAATGCAAGTTTTGAGAAAAAAACGATTTTAAAAATAAGTGCAAATAGGAAATTCAGTAAACAGCTCTAGGTTGTGCTTTAAATACAGTTACTAATGCAGAAATTAAATTTAACAAGCCAGAAAATGCTCAAAATAGGCGGCTATGCAGAAAAACTTAGCAAATAAACAGAGGAAAATACTTAAAGTCTCATATTAACGTGAGCTATCAGGAGGGAGTTAGGTGCTTTAGCTAATGTAGAAAGCTTAGGTAAAGTTACATTATCAAGGTTATTCCTATTGTCATTGTTGGGGCCAGGGTTTGGATGAATATCCCCGTCTATTAGGAGGTGACGCTGGGGATAGTGCAGGAATTTAAAGATTTTGTGGGAATTATTAAAATTCTTTTTGATAGTGAAGTAAGTCACATGGGTTGCTCTGTGATATTTTGGTAGTATATAGTTAGTGGTACAGGTTATGATACTGTGGTTAAGGGTATAGATGAAAGAAGATGGCAACGTTTGTTGGGAATGATGGCTTTGTTCAAGTAGAGTAAGATTTTCAAAGAAGTTGAGAGAATAAGGTATGGTCAGAGAGGCTATTGTGGTAGTTAAGAGTAACATGTATGTGAAATTAGTTTTGTCTGTTGGGGCCATGGTAGTGAGTAGATATCAGATGAGAGTAGCTTGTGTGAGTAGGTGAGGTAGAAAAATAGACGAGGATGTTTCAAGAGATTGAGCAGGGTTTAAAATATACAAAAAATAAATTATTGGAGGTTGAATAGGAGGTAGATATGGGAGGTAGTTAGTGCAGAGGATGGTTAGGATAGGTAAGGGAGTAGTTCAAACGAGAGGTAATGAGAACTAATTAGGAAAGAAAGAGATAGGAGAGTGGCCTTGTGATGAGGAGGTTTGTGATAGGTTGAGAAAAATAAGTGGAATGTTTAGTGAAGTATAAGTCTACTACTGGGGGGTGTGTGGGAATTGGGGTAGGGTAGGGGAGCAGAGTGAGCCCGCAGGGGGAACAGAGCAGGGTAGACCCAAGTAAGGTGAAAGCAGTGAGAAAAAACAATCAGTAAGGTGGAAGATAAAAACAGGAGACAGTAAGTAAAAAGGCAGAAGGTATATGTTAGTTGACGTTGCAGTTCTATCCAATTTAGGCTTTTCAGTGCTATACAATGGTTGATTCTGAAAGGGGTATGCGCTGCAAAGTTTGTAACTTTGTTATAGCATTGTTCAAGTTTCAAATTTTGTGATGCCTGGAGGATAAGGATGGGAGTGCCATAAAGAAGAGTGGGAAAGAGATAATTAGTGGCAAGTGTAGTTTTAGTTGCAGCAGTGAAAATGTTTTTGGCTGTGTAAAGCATCCATAGTTGTTGCTGAGCTTTTCTTATGCAATTTTGTATGTGCAGGTTGAACATAAGATTATAATCGGCTATCACCCATAATAGTTTGCTATGAGAAGTGACATCAGTGGTTGCATTATCAAGAGACAGGGCTTTAAATTTATTTTTTTAGGGAAAAAAAGTACTAGTTTGGTCTTTTTTGGGTTGAGCATGAGTTGTGAGTTATGATGCCATGTTTCAGTGGCTGCTAAAGCTTCCTGAGTACATATATGGAGGTGTACTAGATTGTCAGATGTGCAAACGAGAGTGGAATCATCTCCATATTGTATTAGGGTGGCCTGTTGTGTGGAAGTATAGAGAGTGTTGGTGAAAATGTTAAAGAGGAGGGGACCAAGGATAGAACTTTGTGGTACAACTAATACCTATTGGACCGATAGCCTTTGTACCACAGAAGGGTGACAGAGACTTAATGAGAACATTTGAAGAAGTTTACTATGACAAACTGTGTTGAAGGCTTTAGACAAGTCTAGAAATAAGGAAGAGACTGGTTTGCCATTATCTCTAGCTTTATTGACATTATCTATATAGGTTAGAAGTGCAATGTTAGTACTATGGGAAGGATGGAAGCCATGTTGCATAAGGGATAGAGTTCTTGCAGGAGATAGTCTAGCAATTATTTCTGAATACCTTTTTCAAGTATTTTGACAAGGGGAAATAAGATTACTATATGTCTAAAGTTATTCATGTCTGTTGAATTTCCTTCTTTGAGCAGAGTGATAATGTATGACTTTTTTCAGAGACAGAGAATGCGGGAGTCCTGGGTTGACTTATTTATAAGGATTGAGACAGGATAAGCAATGCTATCAGCTCCTATTTTATGTACTCGCTTGGAAGATCATAAACTGAAGAAGAGTAGTTCTATACAGGATGCGGGCACAGGTTTGAATGTGAAAGTGAATGTGGTGATATGTGGCTGCTGGACAGGGTTGGGATTACATGTTGTGGAATCCTTGGTTTGTGATGCTATGCTATCTGTGCAAAAAATATTTGAACTTTTTTGCAGTTTCTAGTGGTGAGTTATCAGGAGAGGAGTTTGGTTGAATTTTTGGTCAGGATGTAAGATTTCTTTAATGGATGTCCAAAACATTTTAGGGTTGTGATTAGTATTATTTTGAAATTATTATAGTATTGTTTTTGTCTTCAGTTATTTGTTTTTTAGTATGACTGCAAAGCATTTTGAAGTTTTCAAGATATTGAGGTGTTTTATATTTTTGTTATTCTTTTCATGTTTTTTCTCTATCCTACATTAGCATTCTACTCTTTTTGGATAGGCAAATTGCATTATTTGTTTTCTGTCTCTTCCTTCTAGGAGGAGCAATGTTATGTAGGATATTTATAAAAGTTGTATTGAATTCAATTACATCATTGACTAAGGAGGTGATTTTTATGAAGTTCCAGTTAATAGATGATGGTGTAGCAATGAACATTTCTGGGTTAAATTTGGAAAGGTTATGTGTTGTTTTGTAAATATGCTGCTTAACTGGATGTGTGAAATGTCTAGGCCTATAGATTGGGAGGCGATCACTGAGAGAGTTTGACATTGTACCTATGGTAGAGTATTTGCTAGGGTCTTATACTAGGATCCAGTCTAATAGAGAATTTGATGTCATGCTAAAATGTGTGGGGCTATTAATTAGTTGTGTGAAACTATATAAGTTCATGCTAGATGTAGGACAGTTAGAGTTTATATCCAACTGATTGACATTCACATCACCTAGTAATATTTTTTCTTGTGGAAATGTTAAAGATATCCAATGTAGGATATCTTCCAGTATAGCTGCATTGTCGCCTGGAAGGATATAAAGGACAGTAATGCATATTTGTTTATAATTGTTTATTTTGAGGATAGCAATAAGAAGCTTTGCTGAGCTGAATTTTGGATTTGGTTTGCTGTAAGGGGAAATGTGATAGGTAATGGGAAATATTAAAGCAATACCACTAACCTTCCTCTTTATATGGTCATTACGGATGATATTATAGCCAGGAAGTAAAACTTCAAAGTCATTTATGCTGGGTTTAATCCACTTTTCTGCTACAGCAAGAACATCAGGCTTATGTTGGGTAATCCAGGCATGTAGTTCAGTAGTTTTATTTGTTATACTTCCAACATTTATTGAAACAAAAATTAGATCAACAGGGTTAAAAACATCAGAAAATACAAGTCCACTGTAAGAGTGGGATGAGGGAAGTGTTGAAAGGTAAAGACTGCATGATAAGAGGTAAGGTAATTAAGAATGTAAAATATTTGTTAATATAGATCATACAGTGAGGTGCATGGGCATAGCCATGAGTTAATGAGAAATTCTTTGAAATAGGACTTAAATACATAGATGCTAGCTATAGTTCTGATAGAATTTGGGATAGAGTTTCATAGTTTGGATATGCAGTGTGAGTATATATTTTGCCCCATACTTTTTTTTCAAGCAGGTTTTTGCCTTGAGAGCACAGAGGGTGATTTAGGAAATAGTGATGAAGTACTGAAGACATACAAGGACAAGCAGAGGGGTTATATAATATTTTATGGGTTAGATGAAGGTGTGTGTGGGCTAGTTGATGTGGGGGTTCTAACTAATTGATAGCATGTAATGCAGAACAATAATGGGGTGTATGTTGCAGGTTAGCTGCAAATCTAGGTGGGAGGTCTGCATAATGGTTAAGGTGCTTACCTTACAACCAGAAGGTGTAGGGTTTGATTCTCACATGGGGTAACTGGCTAGGCTTCAAATGGCCCCCCAGGATAGCTAGCTTAGTACAAACCTATGAACGTCTAGCCTCCTTATTATAGCATTGCTCCAACTGTGATTTAAGAGAGATCTGGATGCTAGTCAAAACAGGTGAACAATAGAGAAGAGAGGATAAAAGAAAACTGTTAGGGTGATTCTACTAGAAGGAGTAAGGCATTGTTTTTCCTCTATATAGTGGACATAGCTTTTGATGTTATTTTTATACAGTTTTGTATGTGAAGTTCAAACGTTAAGTTATCATCTGTGGTGACTCCAAGCAATTTGGTATGGGCAACTACTTCTATAGCTGTATTGTTTAAATAGGTAATGTGGAAGTTATTTTTAGCATTGGCATGGGACCTTGGAAAAATAGTAGTAGTTTAGTCTTTTGGGGATTAAGTAGCCACAGTTCGCTGAGTTTAAGGTATTTTTGTAATGGATTGCAGTTGTAGTTGTAGTGGCCTGTCAGATGAACAGATGAGAGGTGAGTCATCTGCATACTGAATAAGGGAATCTTGCTGAGAGGAGGTATATAGGTTATTGATGAAAATGCAAAGATCAGTGGACTGAGAATAGAGCCTTGATGAACACACATTTTAATTAAAAGATAAGGAGAGCAAGAAGAGATCCATTTGATAAGTTGATATCTTTCAGATAGGTAGTTAGAGAAACATAGAAGCATTGGTTTGGAATGGCCCAGATGGGGCATTTGAGTCAGAGGTTCCTCGTGTGACAATGAGTCAAAGGCTTTTCAGAGATCTGGAAAAACAGAAGAGAGAAACTTTCCTTTTTCTCTAGCCTTATTAATGGTGTTGGAAATGTCAAGGAGAGCTGTAGTGGTACTATGGCCTGGTTAGAAACCATATTGTTTTGGGGTTAGCAGATCATTTTTGCAAGAGGTACTGAAGGAGTTGTTTATGAATCCACTTTTCCAGTATCTTAAAAATAAGGACAAGATGGCAATTGGCCTAAAGTTAGAGATTTCATAGAATTTACCTCCTTTATGGAAGGGAATAATGAATAATTTTTTCCCAAGGGAAGAGACATGGGAGACTTAGATATGTTAGTGAGAACTGAAACTGGGTATGGTACAGAGCCTGCAGCAAGCTTAAAGTACTCAGCAGGGAGATCATCAACAAAAAGAGAACAGTGTTTAAGTTTCTTTAATAACTGTTTAAGATATGATGTGGAGACAGGTTGGAGATTGAAGGCATGAATGTCAAGACTAATAAAGTTCTGAGGTAGATTAAATGGTTGAGGTGAGCTGTAGGTAAGAGAAGCTATGATGTTAATGAAGAAAGTGTTACATTTGGTAGCTGTTTCTGAGGCAATAAGTCTGGATAAGGGACGCATACCTCTCAACTGTACAGATTTTCACAGAATGTCCAGATTCTTGCCTCATATTTTTGGTCTGTTTTCATAAAATTATGGTTTTATGGCAAATTAGTGGCAAATCATTAAAGAATGTAGTTAGAAAATAATGACATACATTTAAGTTTCAGACTTCATACTCTTCATAAAATTCATGCTAATGCGAAATCTGTTATTCTATTAACTTTCTAAACTTGTATGAACAATATTTAAAAACTGTCCCTATTTTTGAGCTTTTGTCCCACTTTTATTTATGGATTTGTCAAGATTTCTTGCTCTCAGAGATTGAGAGGTATGATAAGGGTTTGGTGAGGAAGGAGAGCCAGGTTGACAAATTTTCTTAAGCGGGCTCCAGAATTTCTTTGGATTTTTTTTATGATTATCTTGTGGGTGAGAGCAATTTTTTTGTCTCTGTGAATTTGCTTCTTGATGATGTTGCAGAAATCCTATAGATTTAAAGTTTGAGGGTTTTGTCTTTGTGCCATTGTTTCCTTGCTTTATCACATTTTTGCATGAGAATTCTTGTAGAATGAGACAGCCAAGGGCTTGACTATTTTTTTACTCTTTTACTTCTAGTAGGAGAAAGGATATTTAAAGTATTCATGAATATATAGTTGCATTTGTTGATGCTTTGTCTAGCTGTACGGTTTTGAACTGAGGCCAGTTGACAGATTTCAGAAGTTTATCAGGACAAAAGTTAGACAAATTTTGTGGAGTTATGTATTGTTTTTTAGCTGGTAGGTGATTTCTCTGTTGGTGAATGATGAGGGTGATGATCGCTAAGGGAATCAGGTAGTACCCCTGAGATCGCATACTTGCTGGGGTCAGAGACAAGTATCCAGTCAAGAAGTAGGGAAAGAGATCAGCTGTTTGAACCCATACAAGTTCTGATTAGCAGCTGGAGTGTTTGATGCCACAGACACCCAGTCATTGTCAATGTCTCCTAATATAACGGTTTCAATAGTAATATTTCTAGTTATCCAGCAAAGAATTTCTTCTAATAAGCTAATGTTATTACCTGGTGGTATGTAGAGGGCAACGATACATAGCTTCTTATGTTTATTAACATTGAAAAGATAAATAAGAAGTTGTGCATTTTGGAAGGTTGATATGTTAGCTCTGATGGGTGAGAAACATATACAGTTATTATATACAATTGCAATGCCTCTCCCTTTTTGTTTAGTCTGCCCCTGCATAATGTTGCAGCCAGGGGGTTGAACATCAGAATCTTTTGCATGGGGTTTTAGCCATGTTTCAGTAATGACAGTAATATCTGGTGAGTATTGAAGAAATCATGCCTGAAGGTCTGTGACTTTGTTTACAATGCTGCGAATGTTAATGGAAGTAAGGAAAGATTTTGTGGGTGTTGTATGTATAGGGGTTAGGAGTAGAAGATGGTGGAATGGATGAGGTTGAGGGGTCAGTGCTGGGATGGATGTCACTACAAAGAGTGAGTTTAGACAACAGCAGATTACAATTGCTTAGTTTTTGATGACATATATGACTTTATTCCAGGTTATGTCAAAGTGAACTGAATGCTTAGATATTTTGTATTTGAAAAGCTGAATAGGTTGGACATTAAATAAATCTGAGTAAATAGTTATGAAGGATAGCTTAGCCTGAGTATAAGTAGGGTGACTGGTAGTGTGTGAGTGTGAATATAGTGTGATAGTGCCATGGTAGATAGTAAGGAGACATAAAATGAATAGTAAAGATGTGAAGATGCAAAAGGACAACAAAGTAGATAGAAAGGACTATGGAATAGTTAAGGGGAGAGTATAGTTGAATGAGAAGGAAAAGATATTAAAGGGGAAGGGAGGAAGATGAGGAAAAAAATAAATGAGAGAAGAACTCTCTTGCTTGAGATGCCAGGCGGTATTGTCCCTTATGGAGAATGGTTAAGATTTTAAGAAGCTGAGATCCCTCATAAAATCCTCCAAAGCTAGTTATGAAAATAAAATTGCCAAAGATTCCAAAGACAACCACAAGGCATTCTATAACTATATCAAGAATCTAAATGGCAATGCTCAGATCTGCTCTTAGCTACAACAGAATGGCATTAAATATACTAATCCCAAGGATATTTCCAATATCCTGGTAGATCGATTCAGTGCCAGCTTCTCACCCCTCTCACCCCCTAAATGGCCCATCTCAATACCGGAAGATTGCCAACGTCTGGTAATAACGGCCACACAGGTAAAAAAACGCACTTTCCAAAGCTAAGGATACAGCATCCATGGGACCAGATGACATCCCGGGCTGTGTACTACATGAACTACAAAATGAACTGGCACCTCACCTAATTATCATGTTTAATCATACCCTCACCTCAGGCTTCATGCCCACTGAGTGGGGCACAGATACAGTTATCCCACTCCACAAGGGGGGATCCACCTTGGATCCCGGGAACTACCGTCCCATGAGTCTGACGAGCTTGATCTGCAAGGCCATGGAACGTATTATCATGGAACATATAAACAAAGACATTGGCAACCTTAAAACACTGGACCCCACCCTGTTTGGGTTCGTGCAGGGCCGATCTTGTCTCCTGAACCTGATTGACTTCTTCAAATCAGTCTCCAGAGCTATGGACGAGGGTAAGGCAGTCCACACAGCCTATCTGGACCTCACCAAGACTTTTGACACCATCCCCCATTCTGGAATCATAGATAAACTTACTAAACTGGGCATTAATCCCTACATCACTCGATGAGTTGCCAACTGGTTTACTGACAGAACCCACACTGTAAAAGTAGCTGACTCCAAATCCAGCTCCAGACAAGTGACAAGTGGAGTATCTCAGGGTTCAGTCCTGGAACCTCTCTTGTTTGACATCTACTTCTCTGAAGTACAGGACAATACTAACGGACTCTGGCTAACAAAGTTCGCAGATGACTGCAAACTGGGAGCCATTACTGAATCCCCAAATGATGTCGATACTCTACAAAAGGGTCTTACAGAAACAGATGCTTGGTGCCCAACCCATGGGGTCAAGCTCAATGCCAAGAAATGTATAATTATCCCCTTTGGGAAAAAACATGTACCCATGAATTACCACATAGGTGGCAGTACACTAAACACTGAAAGTGTGATAAGAGACTTAGGGACACAGGTGGACAGTGATCTCACCTTCAATAACCACATCGCCTCAACAGTCAGGAAATCCTTCTATGTGGCACACCTCATCACTAAGGGCTTTTCATTCAGAAAAAAGGAGGTTATTGTCCCATTGTACTCAACCCTCATTAGACTCATTATAGAATACAAGGCCCCATTTGGTATGTACCTCTCAATACATCTGCAACAACTGGAAAGGCCGCAGAAATACCTCACTAAAAGAATCACAGACCTAAAGCAGATGCACTATGCTGACCGCCTTAAAAAACTCCAGCTATACTCTGTCACATATCGTCTACTCTGAGGCGATCTCTGCTTAACATACAAGGCCATGTCAAACCCAGAGCTGTTGGACATTCTACACTTAAAGAATTGCAAATCCCTCAGAGCCACATGCTCCAGGGATCTAAACCTTGGCATCACAATAAACAGAACATGCTGGAGGGATAGGTTCCTGACCCAGAGACTCCCCAGACTCTGGAATAGACTGCCCATACATGTCAAGCAGAGCACCTCTTTGGCCCACTTCAAAAGAAACCTTGATGACTGGATGGGAGAAAGGATATTCACCCCAGGGATCACGTCAGTCGCCTTGCTAGACAGGGGTCCAGGGAAGTAAATAGTGTGGGAAGAAATAGCCAAGAAATTGTTATGGCTAGGCTTGTATAGGCCCTAGAGCCGATAGCCTAGTACCAACCTATGAACCTATAGTCAGTTAGGGAAATGTAGAGTAGACTGTGGGGTGGTAGGGTGAAACTGTGAATTAAAGATAATATCAGGAGAATGATTTCATGGGTGGTGGGTATAGTAAAATGTTTGTGGGTATTATTTTTTCTGTCAATATTATAACAGGAAGAGTAATACTGAAGAAGGACTTGGTGAAGAGAAAGACGTGAATATTGTACAAAGGGAAAAAAGAGAACTAAAGTATAGACTGGAAACTTAGAACAGCGCAGAAGTGAAAAAGAGAATTAAAGTATAGGCTGTAAACTTAGAACAGCACAAAAGTAAAAATTAAGTGAGAAAGTAGAGAATAAGTGTGGATGGAAGGTGACATAAGATTGTAAAGGGTTTGTGTGAATGCTATCAGATAATAAGGTATTAGCAGGGACTGGTGAGGCTACTAGGAAAAGGAGGAGATAGGAATGAAGAAGGGGAGGGGATATGGTCAGTATAAGTTTAGAGAAGGAAGGGATGGGTGTGAATTGGGGGTAGGGCAGTGGACCTTATTGAGTTTGAGCATTGTGGGGGTGAAAAGAGCAGATTAGAACTGTCTCCTCACAAATATTAGCTCAAGAAGAGTGATCAGTGACAATGGAAGAAAAGCATGATTTAAACAGCAGTATGTATGGTTTTCCTAAAATAAGGTGAGTAACTCAAGAGGACAGTGGGGCAGAGAAAGTTTTAAAAAGTTACTCATGGGTTAGAAAGCCATATATTAAAGCCAGGACAAGCTGCTCTTGGACCACAATTAGCTTAACATGTAGCACATTTGACTTTGGTGTAGAAGGCTGTGGAATGTATTTCAACTCCAGATAGACTGCTTTGTGGATTGGGATGGTGTAATCATTAAGGTTTTCTCCTCACAGACAAAAAGTACAGGGTTTAATTCTGACCCCTGCTTACTATCTGGTTATAGGCTTATAATAGTGTGCAGACTGTTTGGTTATTATATAACTAGAAGAGAATAATAGATAGGGACTAGGCATTAATGAGTATAAGACAGTGGCAGATGTAAGCAAGGACAAAGATGGGTGACATGAAGCATAGTTGCATATATCTATGAAGTACAAGAAATCTGTGGAGGAAAAAAAAGAGTACTTTCCTGCTGTCATTCAGAAGAGAGTCAACAATGTTGCTAGCATGGAAACCTTTTTCAGGCAAGGCCAAATTGACAAACCTACTGGCATAGCAAATAAATCCCAGAGAAACCTAAAAGTGTTACTGCTCAGTGCTAGATAACTAAACAAAAAACTCCCCACCCTACAAGCTCTCCTCACTCTGGAGAATATAAACATCTGTGTCATTACTGAGACATGATTTATATTCATAAAAGTATTCTAGCAGGGCAAGACATCAGTGCCTTCCATACATTTAGACCATCAGCTGAACTGACAGGTGGAGGAGTCTCAATCTATAATAGCAACAAGCAGAACTCTAGGTTGGTTAAAGAGGATGATGCCCTGGAATTTAGCCATGTGTAAATCACTGCAGACAAAGTCCCATACCATGTCATAGTAAGCTGTAGGTCACCCTCTTTGTCCCTATAATCCCATATCTCATACTTAGGCCTACTGGAGTAGACTGGTAAATATATGCTGCCTCATGCTCACAGGCACAAGGATTTCTGGACTTCATTTAAACAAATACCTTTGACCAGATGGTGCAAACACCTACCAGAGGTTCAAACAGACTGGACCTGGTTCACACCAATATGGGAGAGAACTGCACCCCCTTCCCCCCAGTGTCAGGTCCTCACTGGTAAGATCAGACCACAGAGCTGTATCCTTTGAAACAAAAAATCATCTCAGAAACCTCATCAAGCCCTGTAACAGTTAAGGACTATTCCAAACAAACTGCATCCTGTTAAATGATAACTTTTCAAAATTCAGTGCCCCACCCATCACAGAGTTCATATCAGCTTATGCAGAATTTTTCTTAGTGACCCTGTACAACCATATACATTTTTGTATAGATGCTGCTGTACCAATTAGAAATAAACCCAAAACAATCTTTAAAAACAACCACATTAGTGGAATCCTAACTTTAAAAGGGTATATAACAAATGGAAACATATTCATGGCTAAAATCAGGAAGAGAAATTAAACCAAATAGGAAGTTAAGAGGACTAATTAAGTCCATCAAGGCCAATTACAATGTCAAGATAGTATCACAGCCTAAAGACAACCATGAGGTCTTCTACAGCTATACCCATAGCCTCAAAGTCTACACACATCAGTGTGATGAGCTGGTGGTCAGAGGTGCCAACTTCAATGAGCAGAGAGTCATAGCAAATTTGCTAGCTGACAAATTCAGCTCAAAATTCAACTCCCTCTCCTCCCTGCCTCCCCCATGAAATAACTACTGGCATAACCCCCACCAAATATTAACAGGGAGTAGGTCCTGGCAAAGTTTTCTAAGACCAACAGCACAGCCTCAGTGGACCCTGACAATGTCCTAGAATGGCTTTTAAATAGCTTGAACATGACCTATTAGGACCACTTCAGTCACTTTTCAACTATAGCCTCAAAATAGGCATTGTACCATGAGAATGGAGGACTGTAATGGCTATCTCACTTCACAAGGGTTGACCATCAACCGGCCCTATAAACTGCAGACCTATTAGTCTGACTAGTTTAGTATGCAAAGCCATAGTTAAATTATCATGGAAATGATCAATAAAATCCTAAACAACCTTCAGGCATTAAACCCACCCCACTTTGGCATTGTCAAGGGAAGGTCGTACCTATAAACTTGGTGGACATCTTTGAGAAGGTCATCGAGGCAATGGAAGAAGGGAAAATGGTGCATGCCACTTACCTATACCTGGCTATGGTGTTTGATACAATTCCACACTCAGATATAGCTGACAAACTCACTGAACTGAGCATAAACCCCTACATAACTCATTGGATTGCCAGCTGGCTCACAGACAGGATCCAGGAAGCCAGGATTAGTGAGTCCACCTCTACTAAGATATCAGTCACTAGCAGGGTAGCTTAGGACTTCATACAGGGGTCTCTCCTATTTGGCAATTACTTCTCAGAAGTAAAGTCTAATGTCATGGTCATTTAGCTGAAAGAGGTTGAAGATTACTGCAAACTGGGAGATGTCATATACTCCCCCATGACACAAATATCTTACAAGAGGGTCTAACACAGACAAATGACTGGTGCCAAAGTCACGACTTAAAACTCAATGTCATGAAATGTGTTATAGTGCCTTTTATGAAAACTGCCAAACAGGCTAAGTTTCCATCAATAAGACACTCCTACGAGTTGACCCAGAAGTCAGGGATCTGGGAACATATGCAGACAGTAATCTGGCCTTTGACCAACAATGTGGCCAATGTAGTAAGAAAATCATTCTATGCCACCCAACTTAGAAGTAAGTGTGTGGCATTCAGGCCCAAGGAAGTCATACTGCCACTTCGCCCTTATCCGATATGTCATTGTATATATTGTCCCACTATGTCATTGGGTATATTGTCTCCTTAGTATGTACCTAAGTATGTAACAGTTGAAATGACCACAAAGGAACCTTACCAGGAGAAGCCAGGAAACAAATGCATGATCCTATACACATAACCATAAAGTCCTATCTCTATACTCAGTCTCTTTCAGGTTACTGAGAGGTGATCTATCCCTGGTATACAAGGTATCCCTGGATCCAGATCTGATGGAATTTTGCACATCCGCAACATGAACAGCATCAAAACAACTAGATCCAAGGACTTAGATTTTGTTTGTGACATAAATAAGACATGTCGGTGAGGCAGCTATGTGTGTCAGAGGATCCCCAGACTCTGCAACAGGATCCCGATCCATGAGAAGCAGAGTCTATTTCTAACTCTATTTAATCATAACCTTGACAAATGGATAGAAAGTCAGAAATTCATCCCAGGTCTTGCCCCCATGACTTTGATAGCCAGAGGTAGACAATAATGCCCAAACAAACATTCCCCCCCATGTAACCTCTAGAAACTTCCTAACTTACATAACCCCCTGCTAATAAATGCTCATGTTACATAGAAACACAAATGGAATGGGTTGCATTGCTAGGATTATAAAAGCCCAAGTGGTCATCAGTCTAGTATATATAGCGGAACCTAAGAACCTATGAACGATATATTCTATAGCAACTCCTGATGACTACTATTGAAACAATCCAGATTAGGTCATACCCAAAAAACAACAATCACTGATAACCACTCCCCCACACCAACTCCTGAAGACTACTATTAAAACAATCCAGTTTAGTCCATGCCCAAAAAATGCCAATCACTGATAGCCACTCCTCCACACCTCTAACAATATAGGGAATATGCAGGATAAATGCACACAAGTTTGGATGGGGTTTGCAAAACTTAAAAAAGAATTGCCAAACAAAAGCTCTGTATCTACAACATGTTGTGGCATATTTGGTCAAATCCATAAATCTGATCTAGTGTTCCTGGGGTATTTGACAAGGCAGGTCATTTTTCTACCCTGCTCTGTATTTATTAGTTCACCCCACATTCTTTACCCTTAATATTCAGTACATCTCTAATAACAATTTTCTAGATGATGCATATTCACGTCTAGAGTAAGGAATCCAATTCATTACTAAATGACACTGACCCATTTTTATCTAGCTGAGTTTCAGATCCTTAATTTTATTGTTAACTTCTGCATGGCAAAATACATCTAATCTGGAATGCCAAAACATATCAACAAACTGTTCTTTAGATATAAAAGTGGTATCATTGAGAAAAGTACAGATCCTGCCTACATGGTGCCCACCTCTCTAGCTGCCTAACTCCAGAGCAGGTGCCAAAAAGTCAGAATCAGCTTTATTTCTCAGTTTCTTATACCACTGAATCTCAACACCTCCCTGAATGTTGCTACCATGGCTCCAACTAAAATGTAAGAATGCAGTGGTTTCCAGTGTCTGTGAGCAAGGATCCTTTCCCACATGCCTGTAGACCTTGTAAAATCCTGCAGAATTCTGAAGACTACTCCATACTGCATAGTTTATGAAAAACTGTATAATTGCTGCTTTCGTATACAAATCATATTAAGGGTCACTGTCCCTCCCCCTTATTGCAGTGGGCAACAGTTTCTAGAAAATCAAGGTTTTCATATCTGCCCAAAGAAAAGACATTGAAAGATTCCTCTGGCTTCAAAAAGAGTTAATCAGAATGGGTATGGCTATACCTGTTGCTGCATAAATCACGTGTGTTAATGCAAACACCTGAAGACCTGGAAGGGTTACAGCATGACAAGAATGAGAGGTTTCCAATGTTGGAGTAACTCCCTCATTTTAAATAATAATACTCTATATGCTAGGTAAATTTTCTTTGTTATCATGGAACCAAACTTGATTCTCAGATATTTAAACCCCCCTTGCTTACTACAAAAATGGGTAATTAGCTAAAACATCATTAAAGAGATATAATTAATACAAAGTGCTGACATAGTGTCTATGTTTGTTGTGTTACCTGTTACCCTACCATTTTTTTCCAATTCTTGGATAAACACATTCAGATAATACTCCAGGTTATGCAATTATAGTATTAAATTATCCACATAAAACACAGCTTACATTTTCCCACCCAATAATAATACCCTCAAAAGCTGACATCCTTATCATTGACCAAGGGTTCAATACACATTGCAAACATTAAGGGAGAAAGGGTGAAGCCATGGCAAGAACCCTACCTTACACTGAAAGTCTGGGAAAGCATATCCCATTTCTATAACACTTGACTGCAATTCTTGGTATGACTACATAAGTAAACGAGTGAACTCTTGCAAAAAGTGGCACTAAAGCTGTAAGAAAGCTCCACTTTATTCTACCTAAATCTTTTATAAGGACAAAACTGAGATGGACCATCTATTGTCTAAGCCTGCCATCAGAGTCAATAACTATTAATGTTTTAATGAGGTTCTCTGTAGCAGTTCTGATGTAGGAGTTCCAAAGAGCAGATGAAGTTATTTAACCATTTAACTAATATTGAAGCAAATAGTTTATAATCTTGGTTCAAAATTTTTATGGAATGATAAGATTTGAGGAAGGTAGGTTTGTTGCCTGCTTTTAAAACCAGTGAGATTATAACCCTTTTCAAGAATGTGATGAATGTGTTGTTCTAAGACCCTCTTTATAAAGTTTCTAGGATTGAGGAAGCATAAGATCATTTTGCATTAAATAAATTTCATTTGAGATACCACAGTCCTGAGTTCTTCCCTTTTTCATATTAAAAAGTACCCCCCCTCTAACTCCTCTTTAGAAATCTCACACATAACTATTACTAATGTGGCCCTGCTCTAACCTGGGTAATTGTAAACCAGTCAGATAAGTGTCAACATTTCTGAAATCACTTTGAGAAAAGGAAGATTTGCAGTAAACCATTGCATAATACTTAGAGAAGGATTGCAGTTTTTCTTCCAGGTCATCTGTAATTTTATTCATCTCCGTGTTAGTTTTTCTTCCAGGTCATCTATAATTTTATTCATCTCCATGTTTAGCATCTTAATGATGGAGCATTCTGATTGCTAATCCTGAAGTTTGAGGACTAGTAGTTCCACATTTCCTGAACTAGAATCAAAGAAGTTCAATGATAAGGCCATATTAGCCTGCTTGATTTTATAATCTAACAGGACAGTGATTTCCTTGTTATAATTCTGAAATAACTCCATATCTGTATCGCCACCAAGCAATATTCAACAATTTATTACGTAAGGTCACAAGTTTAGCCCTTGGGGTTACAGGGCAACTTCATGTGTATTCATTTTCAAATAAACAAAGCAAACCCCTTTGTCTAGCACATTGCCTTTACAAGAAAGATTTACAGGGAACTGTCTTGCAACATACTCCTCTAACTTCTTTAAAAACTCTACCCTTCTACAAAGGAATATACTGTTTTTCCAGTATAGATCAGATATCCTGTCCTCTGTCCTTAATGTTAAAGAACTGGAGTTGGACTATCAGCTGTTTTTGAAGGTATTGCATAGCAATTAACAAATAAAGAGCTTCCTGTGAGAATACAATTCTGTCCTAATATTGCTACAGACTGAAGCTGAGCGGATTGATGAGGATAATCTTTTGAATCTCCAATGATCACTTTATGGGTGTCCTTAATACTTACCATACTAAGAAACTTAGTGGGAAACCTATCCATCCTGTGGAATAACTTTATGTAGGGGTTTCCCTAACCTCCTCTATAGAAGTAATATGTTTCCCTGCCCATTTTCACAGTCCTTCCAAATAGAAGACCAGGGTGTTTAACATCTGTGCTAGGGTGATAAACTCTGTACCAGGTAAGGACATTTAAGTGAAGCAGAGTAATATTTAAACATCATCCCTAATTTTGGGCCTTTGGCCCCCATTATTTTTGTTGTTGTCCACAACTCTTCAGCAAAGAAGTTGAAAGGTATAGGAGGGGCACTCATAGCCAGACTAATAAAATATGGGAGGAGGAGGAATCACAGATGACTGAGAATAAGTAGAACCATTGAATGAAATATCATGCCTCAGTGTTCATGAAGGAAAGGAAGAATATGATACCATATGGGGGGGGGACTAGAGTAAAGAGAACACTGGATGGATACCAGGATAGAAAATGAGGAAATATGCTAGGAACTGCTTGCATTAATGGAAAAAAGATAGAAAGTCATAGCATGTCCCTCCCAGATGTTTAGAAATGGGTCTGAAATGCTGGTACATATTCTGTTTCAGATTATCGATGTGGGAGTGCCTGAAAACATGAATAAGATAAAGTAAAACCCATGCATAAAGTAGGAGGGGTATAGGAAAAATCTGAGAACTAGAGAATAGTAACCAACCAGCAAGAGCAGGGAAAGTACCAGAGGGAAAAAAAAAAAACAACACCGGTTTATATGCAGAAGGGTATAATGGCTAAACTTGTTTCAGTTTTATGACAAAATTGCAGGAGAACTTAATAGTAGAGTACAGTAGAAATGGGCTGCAGGACATCAGGAATGCCTTTGACTCTGTGTTACATAGGAAGCTTATAGGTGAACTGCAGGGGTTTGTGGGACAGGAATGAGATTGAAAGGGATTTTATCATGAATAAGGGAAGTAACTACTGGGGTGCAATGAGGATCTCTTAAGTCTAGTACTCCTAAATCTATTAGCCTGAGAAACTTCTGAAGGAATAGAGAGCATGGACAACTTCTTTGGTGATAGTATAACTGAACCAGAAGAGGAAGGGAGGGAAATCTAGGGATAGAGTTGGAAAGGATATTCAAGGCAACAGAAATATGGCAGCTAAACTTTAGTGCAGACAACACAAAGTAATGTGTCTGTGATATAACAAGACAAGCATGAAGTATCAGCTGGCAGGGTGGAAATTATTCCATAAATGCAGGAAATGTATATGGGGGTACTGATCACATCTGAACTGCATATTACGGCAGAGTAAGGTATTTATTTATCAGCAGACAGAATGTTGGGTGCATCCTCAGTGATTCCAGAACCTAAGCAGAAATGGTTGCCCTCTAGCAGGCCTTGAATACTGCATAAAATGAGGTCATGCATGGAGAAGTACAGCAGGTTGCGGGAAGGATTCCAAATGAGAACTGGAAAGGGAGTTTGGATGGATGGAGTGGTGTGAGTATTAAAAGAGTTCAAAAAAAGCTTTGTGTGTATTCAATCTCAACCAGAAAGCGTAATATTGATACCCACAGTCATGCCGTGGAGATATGAATGGATAACACTGAACATGTGGAGCATCACATCTAGAGAGGGTATAGGCAGACCATTGTATTGACCAGCTGCTCCTTGGAATTGTCGAAGTAGTTCTTCAAAGACTGTGTTGTGACTGAACAGAGTAGAGTACCACAATATAGGCTGGGAAGAGAATATCTGTAGACATTCAAGACAGCACTGGATAGCTAGAGAATGTGCGAGGGGAGGTAAGGACGGACTGGAGGTAAAATACATGTATTTATAGCACAGTTTGGTTAGACTGGGCATCTACTTCTTCCACCAAGCAAATACAGTGTAACTTAAAGATGGCAAAATGGGTGATCAGGGTGCTCAGTGTTATGCCTACTTTTCATGTCAGAGAAAAAAATGGAAATATTCTTGCATTAGCATCTTAACTGGCAGTATCTAATTTTGCATGAAAGTAATTCTACCAAAGTGATTAAGTAAATTTTAAAAGTATATTAATATTAAAATGCAACTTCTATGTATGCACGATGTGTAAACACAACATAAACACCACAATGTGATGGACTTTCTTAGTTGTATAAATATATGAGATTGCGATTTCACAATGAACCAAAATCTGTGAAGTTTGATAAAATAATCCAGGTAGTGTGTGTGTGTGTGTGTGTGTGTGTGTGTGTGTGTGTGTGTGTGTGTGTGTGTGTGTGTGTGTGTGTGTGTGTGTGTGTGTGTGTAAGTCCAATTTTGCCCTCAGCTCACTAAGACAAAGCAACTAATGACAAACAAAAAATAGAAATGGCTGACAGAATGCAAAGGAAAAAAAACACTGATGTGCATTGTGTTCAGAGGTAGCACCAGAATCCAAAATCTTCAACACAGGAAATGTATTCAAATAAAAGCAGACAAAGAAATTGATCATAAAAATAGTTGATAGTTAAGCGCTTTCATCCCTATGATACATTTAACTTCAACTAATGACAAAAAAGATAAGGCATGTAAATTGTGGCATAAAATAAATTCTAAGCAAAACTGGCAAATATTTAGACACCTTTGTAACCTCACAAAGCAAAAAATTATATCCATAAAATCTCATTCTTAAAAGGCCTGGAATAGCTGCAGAAAAACAGACCAAGTATAGCAAATGTACCTGACAAAATTTTCTTTCTTTGCGCTTGTATCCAAGTGATGTAAACCTCGCACCCTGGAGAAACCACCTCACCATCCTCATAAACTAATAATGTGTCCGACCCTATTTCTGCCTAATTCAGCAATCATTTTACTCATTCTGTACTCTACTAATTAAAAAGCCAACCATCCTTTCCCCTCATCATTCCACCCAGCTATGACTCTCATCTAACTCCCTTCTCCTTAAACATCTACCATTACAAAGCATCTTCAGACACCAAAGATTACTGATCCTGTGGCTGACAACTGACCTACCAAAAATCTTAAACTCACAGCTGATGTTATACCATATACCATATCTACACCAATAAACCAATCACTCACTGAAAACTACATCCTATTTATCTGGGAAAGTTTACATAGCATACCTCTGCACAAAGGTGGTAACTGCACAGATGTCTCCAGTTTCAGACCCATAGCTATCTACTACCACTGTCAAAATATCAGAAAATGCATCCACTGTAAACCATCTCATTAACAATAAGCTCGACTCCACTAGTCAACATGGATTTCTGCCTCAACATAGTACCACTGCATACTCCTTAGTTTTACAAACATTGTAAACTCCAATAGAATCACAGATAACCTTGTAATATCTCTCTTCCTGGATATGTCAAAATCATTCAACACAGTCTCTTATTGGAAGCTGCTTACAGAACTTGCTTCCTTAGGACTCTCCCTATCTGCACTTATCTTGTTCCATAACTATCTTACAGAGTATAAGCTGTCAAAATGGAAACAAGAACCCTCCTCCTTCTTACCTGTCTAGTATACCTTAGGGAGCAATACTGGGTCCATTACTATGCAACATGTTTACCAACAGTCTCCACAAAGCAGTCCCACACTCATCATTTGTGCAAAATGCAGACATTGCCACCATGATCTGCTCAGCCCAAACCTCATCCAAAACAAAACTCAACCAAGGTTGCTTCTCAGCTATTGAATCACGGTTAACAAACTACCAACTATGGTCAAATGCCTAAAAAACTCATCAGTCAATAGGAATTCACTCTACGTTATATCAGCTAGCAATACCCTAATCAAATTTGTATCCAGCACAAACATGTTAGGGGTGATAATAGACAGTGGCCTAAAATTTGACCTATGCATCACTCAAACTAAAAAGAAAACACACCAAAAAATTAGGCCTCCTCTAGCATTCTAAACCATTTCTCACCAACTCCTCTAGAATAACACTAGCATAACCTTATTGCTTCCCCTCACTTCTCTTCTCATTATCCTTGCTTTCAATCTTCAAAACATACTAAAAATAAACTTGAGATCTGCTATAGAAAATAGCCAAAGTTGCATCAGAAATGCCATACCATCAGTAATTTGCCCAGCCCTAAAATGCCTCAACTGGGTAGAATTGCCAACCTACCTGATCTTCTCCCAACTTGTCATTATCCACAAAATTATACACAAACCCAACAGCTTCCCCTCTCATCAAAGGTGAGTTTAAGACCTCTGATACACTCACACTTTAACAAATTGAATCTCACACATGCAAACACTTCTGGGGAAGCCTGGCACAGATTTCCAGCTGTGTCCTTTCCCCCAAATAATACAGTAACAGGCTACCACCAGTCAGAGCATCTACATGTTCTTTCAAAGGGCTGTCCAATTATTAAACATTAGATATAAAAACAAATGGTAGCAAATGACCCAAAGTAGTCAGGTTCTTGGAGTGGCCCAGGAATTATCAAAGCAGGTATAAACCCTCTCAAATCACTAAAAAATACACTAATTTACTAGCCACATTGTAAGATAATAAAAATGATTTAATAATGAGCAAAAGGATTAAAAATATAAAACAGTAATTTAATTAAACAAACAAAATTCAGTCATAAGGAAAATGAAATTAATACTGAAGGATAGAAATCCAATATTTAGATAAACACTGACTAATTGGCTATAATTTCCTATCTAACTGAAGAACATTGTCCCTGATCTAAACTAAATATTACAACAGAATAAAGGCAGTCTTACAGTTCTTGGTGAGTCCTTTGGGTATCCACTGCTCAGTACAACTGCAAATACAACTCAACCATGAACACAACTGCTTAAACTGTCTTCAGCAGGCTCTTTTATAAGTTAGGTTAACTATCTCAAATGTTCCAGTTCTTATTTTCATTTCACTCTTTGAAAATCAACAAACAGCCATGCTTTTATGGTTCCTTCCTGTCTTTCAGTCTCTGACAGTAAACACAGAGCATCTGAATGCATTCCAATGACATCATCTGTAGATTAGCTGACTTTGAGACAGTCTGCATTTAGATTCTCCTGCACAAACATGGACAGTTAGACATGTAACAGAACACTGTTCAACCTTTTAAGCATCCCATACAGAGTATTAATCAACATACAAGTACTTATTCACAATATCATAACTAGTCATGCTGGCATATGATACACAGGTTAATCTGAAATTATGTACAAAACTTCAGCCAGACATACTAGCACAAATAACAGTGTCTAATTTCTTCACACCCACAGTGATGTTAATATACTGCATATAGGGTTAACACAGACAAATGATTGGGGCCAAAGCAATGGATTAAAGCTAAAGCTAAATGCAAAAAAAATGCATTATTATTATTATTCCCTTTGGGAAAACTGATATCCCTGCTAATTACATTATAGACAGCATCCCCTTAGAGTAGACACAGTGGTAAGTGATCTGGGTACACAGGCTGATAGCAATCTGAACTTTGACCACCATGTATCCACAATAGTAAGGAAATCCTGCTATGTGACACATCTTATAAGTAAAAGCATCACGTTTATGTCTAAGGATGTTATAACTCCATTATACTCAGGCCTGATCAGAACAATAATTGAGTACAATGCTCCCTTTTGCATGTACTTTAGCAGACACCTACAACAACTGGAGAGACCACAGAGGTTCCTCATCAAGAAATTACAGGGTACACAAAATAAGTCTTATGCAGAAAGCTGAAAGCCCTGCCACTGTATTCTGTCTCCTACAGGTTGCTAAGGGGATGACATGTGCCTGCTTACAGGGCAGTCTCTGACTCAGACCTGATGGAAATGCTACACATTTGTAAATCAAACTGCAGGAGTGTCACTTGCTCCAGGGATCTTAACCTGGCATCTGGTATGAACAGGTCATGCTGGAGATATAGATACATCTCCCAAAGACTGCCACTTCTCTGGAACAAGCTTCCAATTCAAGTGAAACAGAGACCCTCCCTGTCCCACTTCAAACACAACCTAGATCAATGGATGGGTGACTGCAAATTCACTCCTGGGGTAGTGTCCATGTCACCCTGGACAGGGGAAGCCAGTATTAACTACCATAGACCCTTACATCTGCAAACTTCACTCACCTAACAACTGACAATTGGGGCAATGCAGAATAAATATGTCTAGGCTGGTAAGGGCTCAAGGGCCGTTAGCCTAGTAACCTCCAATAAACCTATGAGCCTATCTGAAGGTAAGCAAGGTCATCTTCTAAATCATTATTTATAATGAAGTGGGAGTGGTTGAATTTACAGATTACAATGTCATTTGCATACAAAATGATAGGAACCTGGGGCAAATCAGAGGAAAATTTGTCTATGAAAATGGAGAATAGTACGGTTGAGAGAACTTAAAACTGATCTTTGAGGGGACACTTCTCATTTGTGGGATTGAGGCTGATGAAGAGCACCTTATTTGAACATTGCAGCACCCGGAGAGAAAATCTCTGACTCCATTAAGAGTATGGTTATTAATTCTTATTGCACTTTTTTTTTTTAAATTGGCTGTAAAGTAGAATAGAGGTTTAAAGGGAAAGAGTTCTATATCTAGGGGCGTCCTTTTTTTGGGATGGAGAACTGGTAGGTAGAATGGATATTCCATTTAGATTAAAATGAGCTCTGAATTATGTTTTTGTTTAGACTGTCCTATTGATAGTGTCTCTCTGCTCTCTGATTGACTATATTCTGTAATTTAATTTAATTTAATTTATTTATAATTTTATTTATTTATTTATAAGAGTGAAGGACAGCAATGATGTAAGTCTAGTGGCTTTCTTTGTTAAGTTTCTCCTCTGAATTAATTGTTCCTTATGTTATGAAGACACTGGTGCTTTCCATTGCAGCCAGGTGGGTTCTCCATCTAAAACAGGAGTGTCTAAGTTTAGCAAAAACATGACTCTTTTTATGGACTTTGGCATATGTGGTCAGAGCACTCATTAGCTCCATCCTTTATTTCTTCTAATATTTATTACTTATACATATATACAATCATGCAAATATTTCAAGTAGAGGCATCAATGCCTTTCCAGCCAGACAATATGCAAAAACAGTTGTTCCCATAGTAAGTGTCCAAGCTGTTCTTAAAAATATCTAAACTAGTGCTTGCTTTAATGTAATTTGGCAATTTATTAACATGCTAATAATGTTAGCTTGATTACTGAATTTTCTTTTCCAATAATCAGTTTTAATTTGCATGCATATACATGCAAAAGAAAAATTTAATAAATTCTCATTAATGACCAGAAATTACATTTAAAAATTGTAGGTATAATACCCAGACTTCATCTCGTGAAAATGGAATTTCATTTCTTTTTGAGAAACATATATTGATGTCTTTGCACCCTGGTAATACAGAGATTATGATTTACTTTCACCAGTTAGATTACTTATTGACAGAATTTATCTTGTAAGCAAAGAAGCGTCCTGGTCAGTAGGTTGGCTGTTAAAGGGGACCTGGAATCAAAGCCTCTGTTTGTGCTTTAAACTATCTTGGGCATGAAGGCAGGTGTGTTCTTTGGCGTCCATATATTGGACAAGACATTTTTCTCCCCCATAGTGCATTTTTTAGGCAAGGTCAGTATCTTCAAATTACCACCTAGCTGATCACAATCAAAACTACATAAAGGTAGCACTAACTGCTCAATGCTAGAAGCCTAAACAAGAAGTTGCAGGCCTTAGATGTATTCTTAACTCTTAAAAGTATAGATATCTGCATATATACTAAAACACAGTTTTAGAACAGTGAAGGCACCCCAGCAGTGCAGGGTTTTATAGCCTACCATTCATTCAGGCCAGAGGAGGAAATTTATGGTGTTATTTAAAGGGGAGTGGCTGTATTTATAAGAATTCACTTCACCTTCAACTCTTAAGCCAGAACAATGACCTTGAATTTCTCCATATTCCTTTTCTGTAAATATAACTCAATACCTTACCCCCTCCATGTCACCTGCAGTCCATAAACAAAATATCATACCTCCCTATCCAGTGTAACACTATTCGCTTGGGAGACTTCAGCAATCTTCTATTTACTGAGACTCCAACAACATCACCTCGAATAAATATCAACAAAGATTCCTGGACTTCAGTACTAGTTCCCTAGACCATCTGCTTCAACTCTCACCTAGGATTTCAAAAATATTGGACATATACTCACCAATATTGCCATCATAATCTTAGCTCGCACATTCACCACTTCACTGGTCAAATCTGACCACCATTTGGTAACACTCACTATAAGGGTAAAACCTGACACCACCAAACTCTTCTCTTTTTTAGAGAATGTGCTAAGGCAATACTAATTCAGCTAACTGATGAGGTGATAAAATGTAAGGGCGCTCCTTAGCTCAATGATCAAATTTTGCATATTACCATATTTGTGGATAATTTCTATGCCCACCAAAATGCATGCATCAATGCATCTGTCCCTATAAGACATAACTACAATGCCTAATTTAGGAATAAATCCATATAGTGGGTATGCAGTATAAACAAACTATACAATAAGAGGAAGGAACTCATAACCCATAAAAGCAAGCTTAATACCCCATCATCTAGAGACAAACTCAAAGAGATCAACAAAAAATTTAGAAACTAAATTCAATCCTCCAAAAATAAGTAAGAATTGAAAGTTGCTACCTCTGCTAATGGCATACATATCAACTGCCCATATTTTCACAGAATGTCCAGAATTTTTGCCTTATACTTTTGGTCTGTAATTCATACCCCAGGATTCAGGAAGCCATTTTTTCCATGCAGAAACAGTGTAAAAGCTCCTGCATGGAAAATAGCCACCAAGCGATTCAGGATAGTGCTGTTTTCACGTGCACAAGTGGCCCTACACTATTTTAGCATGGAAAACCATACCGCATGCAAATCACCTCATTTGCTGGTGAAAACCATGCAAATGAGATGATTTACCGATTCACCAAGCTGCCAGGTCTCTGTGCTAGAACAGTGTCAGTGCAGAAATGTATTCGGAAAGTAACTGAGTACATTTCTGCAACTGACAAAACGGAGGCATAATAGCTCATGAAAAAGCATGTATTATGTACATTAGACATGCCAATGGCTACATATAAGGCCATTGGCATTAAAAAATGATTAATTATTATGAAAATTAAACTTTTTTTGGCTGATTTCGGCTATTTAAGCATAAGGCAGCAGCGCGCAAACGGGATCATGCTGAAAATAAAACAAAAATGTGAAAATTCAGTTTTAAGTTAATTCTGCATTTTGCCATTATAGTCAATGGCATGCAGAATTTAAACAATATCAGGGAGCAGTGGTTGTCAAGGAGAAAGGGTCCATTTTAGTGCAGTAACTAAAGACCTACACACTGGAGTATGCAAATGAGGGTAGTTATGCTGAATCACATATTTCTTCAAAGTGTCAGCTTGTACCTAACAGTGTAGGTGCAGCAATACAAAAGTGCAAGTCTAAGAGCTGAATGACTTCATAAGGGGGTGTATCATGCTTGCTGTAAGCTCATTGGAGCTCTGTGACCCATGTTTGCCCTTAGCTAAGTACAGCTAAGGAAGGGGGTGTGTCAGATGTGCCTGAGCAGTGTGTACAGAGCCTAAATGGGTGTGTGCACTGCACACCAGGTATTAAACATTAAAAAAAAAAAAGAGGAAATGGCAGCACTGTTTACATTTCAGCACTGGGTATGTGCGGCGTACCTCGGGGCTTAAACAGAAAGGAAATGGAAAGGGGAAACAGCAGTAGGAAGGCAATCAAGGAGAACTAGCATAGCTGGCAGGTGGAATGTATCAGAATCAGCCAATTACACATGCAGCAGCCCAGCACACCATTAGAAACTATGCAAACACCCTACAGAAAGTTTTTTTTCCCACAAGCTCTACACCACTGGTACACACAGATGGGGGGTTTTTAACTGGCAAAACAAACTAAAAATGTTAGAGGCTGCTGCTGCTTTACTCCATCAGTATGTGCTAGAGACTGAGGATGGTGAGGAGGAGAATGCTGACAACCGACCTACAGTGAGGAGGAGGAGAAGAATGCACAGACGAAAGGTAACCTACTAGGGCCTACATGAGCTGGAGATAGTGGAATACTATAGGTTGGACAGGGACATTCTACAGAAAATCATTGAGCTCTGCCAGCCACACCTCACACACAGAACTAACAGAGGGGAACCCATCCCAGTGGATACCAAGGTATGTGTAGGCTTAAGAATATTAGCCACAGGTACCTTCCAAAGACCAACTGGGGATATCATGGGGGTCTCACAGGCATCAGCATCTGGGGTACTCCACCAGTTCCTGGATGCCATGACACCCATTCCAGTGAGTACATATATTTCCCCACCAACTGTGAGGTGTTGTCCGGAAGTATGCGTCTCTTCCACTGTATAGCAGAATGCCCTGAGGTAGTTGGTGCTATAGACAGAACGCACATCCACATCAAAGCACCACCCGGCGAGTGGGGTAGGGTCTACATAAATCACAAGGACTTCCTCTCCATCAACTGCCAGGTTGTGTGTGATGCCCAGGGCATTATCATAAATGTGTGTGCTGGCAGCCCAGAAGCTATCACGACACCCACATCTGGCATTGCTCACAACTGTATCAGGGGTTTGCTAGGGGGGACATCTCATAGGACCATCTAGTGGGGGATGCTGGCTATGCACTGGAGCCGTGGCTGATGACACCCTTCAGAAATGCACACACACTCAAACAAGAACACCATAATGAGGCACACGCACAAACCAGGATCATTGTAGAGTGTGTGTTTGGGATGCTCAAGTCACGGTTCCACTACCTTGACATATCCGGTGGAGCCTTGCAGTACTGTCCAGCTATATATACACAAATGTTCATAGTATGTGCCATGCTACACATTATTATCCTGTGGAAACAGCTGCAGCAGGAAAAGCACGGGGCAGGGCCACACAGCCCTCCCACCATTGCCAAGGCCAGCACAGGCACACAGGGACTCAGAGGAGGAACATCTTGAGCCTGCCCCTGTAGGCAGAAGAAGGCATGCCCAGTATGCCCATGCCTTGGCAAAGAGGCAAGGCATAGCACACACACTGACAGTGTTGGGAGCCAGGGACTGATACCTCTCACTGACTCACACATACAGTAAAAGGGATGCCAAACATGACACTACCTGTGCTTTACTATGTATAGGGAGTGTACCACGTGCATCCACTTAGTCAGCCTTCCAGCACCATCCTCAATACTGGCCCAGCAACAAGGTAAGTCACCCTTCCTATCAATTACTGAATGGAGTAGTATGTTCTCATACTTGTATATATGATATGGATAAAAGCATGCAAGGGAATTGGGTGGCTGAATGGAATAGCAGCAGACAGCTGACAGTTATATGGGACAGCAGGAAATCCATAACAAGTACTGGTGTCAACATACTAGGCAGTACTACACATAGTGACAACTCCCACCGCAGTACATGTGATGGCCCAAATAACTGTGGGTGCCAATAAGTCACACACATGGATGTCAATGAGGGTCACATACCCACCACCAGCCTCACCCAGCAGGACAGGTGTAGATGACCATAAAGAAAGGCCGGGCTAAGGCCCCCAAATGATGGCAATGGTGAACAACCTCCCACCAGACCTACACAGACATACTACAACAGGTCTGGCAGTTGCATTTTAGTTAGGAAGGGTAAGATGTCTGAAACTGAAATTTATGCCATTAAGATCTAACACGTGTACTCTATTGATATGCCTCCTTTCTGCATGATAGGTCACAATACAATACAATATGAAATGGAAGCCAACAGAGTAACCAAAATACTAGTACAGTGATTGCAAATGTTTAAAGTCTTTAGGTGTGCACCCCTCCCCCACAGTCCCATGTAGAAATGCAGTAACATGTAAGTTTGAGGAGTAATATCACTGGAGCACAGATTGCCAGAGCTGTCCCAATCTATATTGTTGCACATGTACAATATGCAGGAGTCAGTATGGTAAGTTTGTTGTGTGTTTAATATTGCCTGGAAGTGGTCAGCATGTGGGGCTGGATGGTTGTGTCTCAGTGGCCTAGGTACAGTACAGTGGTCAACAGGGCCATGTTCCAACAACTGCAGTGCTAACCACACTGCTTCTCAGCTACACCCATGTGAGCAGTTGTACATACTCACTGTCCAGATGTCAATATCTGTCACCGTCAGAAAGCTGGACATGCCATGAATGGGGGCCCATACATAGAAACAGTACACAGGTGGAAGTAAACTACACAGAGTGCATATAAGATAACTGTCAACTGCACACAAGTTTGGAATTATACATAGAGGTCAGCATCACATTATCTGTCCCTCTAGTATGGAATGCTGGTAGTCGGGCCAATCACTGGCAGACCACAAAAGGCACAGTTATAAAGTAATGACAGGCTGCCCATGTCCACACACAAACCAGCATAAGGGGAATGTCCCAGGTATATTTGTGACTCAGGTGCAAGTAGCTTCCATAGCACACATGCACCCAGCTCACCCCACCATCAGCCACAAGTTTATCACAGGTCATATCCTTGCTGCAGGGAATGAGTACAGCATGAACCCATCTCTGTATGGGAATACATACATGATGCTGCATGCTGAATAGGTGTCCAATGCAGGTGTGTCTCTAGCTGTAAGAAGCAACCCGACCACATCCAGACCCGTGGATCAGTATGAACAGAAAGGACTGGAACACCTCAACCACTTACCACTGTCATCCCAGGGTAATCCACTGGCTTACAGCCTGGGAACGTATGACTGCTAGAATGCACTGGCCTGCTACAGATGACCTGCAGCACTCTCAAATGGCTTTACAGTCCTCTGGCAAAGGCCTATGCCTCACCCATAATGCCAATGTACGGAATGTCAGGGGGTCCTAATTAACAACCTAACACAGTAAACAGAAAATAAATACAAGGTCATGTTGACAAATGCCAGTAGCATGCCTCCCCATGTCCTACTGCAAGAACTGTGGACCAGACAATAAATACTACTGGGATAAAGGCCCAACTATAGGGATACCTCTGAGAAATTGCTTTCATAGTGTTAGGAAGAGGAGAGAATAACAAAGGGGGGTGTAGAAGCATGGATGTCATGGATTGTGTGAAGTTTAAAACTCTAATGTCCACCCATACTACCCCCTGACTGCAAACCCATGAATGAATAGCCACAAAACTGCTTGTAAACCACAATGTGAAGGTAAACTGACTAGATATACGAGTCCTGCCTCTGGATAACCTGGGTGCATCTGTACAGCTGGCCCCAGCAGGATATGGACATTCCGTTAAGTTGAGAAAAGCACAAGGGGATCTCCAGCCAGCATACTAACAAGGTGCTGGACCATTTACACAGAACCAGCAGTCTATTGTCTGTGGCTACCCCTCAACAATAGCAGGAGTGTGCCAAAATGTGTAGTCTATATACCTCAGAATATTGGACTCAGCTTCATTCATCTTGTATTTCCCTGGTAAATAACTGTGAGCAAAGAATGATAACTGTCAGTAGTTGATGACATGATACATCACAGTGTAAAACAGTACATATGTCAAAAAATCTATGCTGCAACCATCCGTGTTACACAAGCAGTACAGACAGCAATAGTTAAAGTATCCCCCTTATGTTACGCCCATTGTGTCTCCATATTGGCAACTTATCTACAGATACCCTGTACAAAGACATTGCTAGGTGTAGCTGTAGCACACAAAACCTTGAACTGGAGACCAACTCTCCCTGGAATGGATGCACACACTCAATATATAAGGTCATACTGGCATGCTCCTACACTTAGAGAAATGAAGCCCATGTCTGACAACAGTGGACTACAGAGATCCGTTACTCGCAGATGTCTGTGCACACACAACAAATTGCACACCATTGATACTTCTATCTAAGGCCACATATCTAAGACCAACATAATATAATATGTCAAACATACACACACACAGACATGGGGAAGGGAGAGACAGAGAGCGACAGAGAGAATCCCATTATGAGGCCTTTCCCACCCAGTACAGATCTTATTGGCCTATATCACATGATCTGCTGTTGTCATTCAATGTAGAAATTCCTTTGGTTAGCCCTTAGCGTTATAGTTTCAGTGGTGTTGTGATAACTGTGTAACACTATAGTACAAATAAGTATCCATGTAGCAGTTGTAATCTCAGTCCTGTCAAATGTAAAGTTTTGTGCATGTGTGTTTGTGTGTGTTTCTAGATGAATGTGTTTGAAGCCATTCACACTCATTACACTTCCCATTGCCCTACTTTAGCACTCCTGGTAATGTCAGTCACCCTGAAATAACCCTTTGGACAACTTGCAGCCCTATAAGCTCCATGGTGCTTGGATAACTGTGTCATACTATAGTGTAGCAACCTCGTTATGTTGGAGTTCTAATCCTGCTCCTGGCAACTGTGAAAATGTGTGTGTTTGTGTGAAAGAGTGTGTTGACATTGTACAGACCTGATTTTGTGGCCATTCACACTCACTACACTTCCCTTACCTCTCCTTTAGCACTGCTGCTGATGTCACTCACCTTCAAATATACCTTTGGACAGCACTCCAACGTTTAAGCTCTGTGGTGCTTGTGATAGCTGTTTTGTACTACAGTGTAACAAACTAGTTAGGTAGTGGTTCTAATCCCGGTACTGACATCTGTGAAAATGTGTGTGTTTTTGTGAGAGAGTGTGTGTGTGTCTTTGCAGAGACCTGATTTTGTGGCCATTCACACTCATTACACTTCCCTTACCCTCCTTTATCACTGCTGCTGATGTCAATTACCTTCAAAGATACCTTTGGACAGCCCTTCAGTATCTAAGCACCGTGGCACTGGTGATAACTGCGTAATACTATAGTGTAGCAAGCTAGTTAAGTAAGAGGTCTAATCCCAGTCCTGGTAACTGTAAAAATGTGTGTTTGTGCATGAGGTAGTGTGTGAGTCTTTGTAAAGACCTGTCTTTTAAGGCCATTCACACTCAGTACACTTCCCTTACCCCTCCTTTACCACTGCTGCTGATGTCACTCACCTTCAAAGATACCTTTGGACAGTTTTCCAGCATATAAGCTCCGTGATGCTTGCAATAACTGTAAAATACTATAGTGTAGCAAACAAGTTAGGTAGGAGTTCTAATCCCAGGCCTAGCAACTGTAAAAATGTGTGTGTTTGTGTGAAAGAGAGTGTGTATTTTTGTAGAGACCTGAGTTTGAGGCGATTCACACTCACTATATTTCCCATACCCCTCCTTTAGCACTGCTGCTGATGTCACTCACCTTACAGGTATGTTTGGACACTGCCCTACCTGTAAGCTCTGTGGTGTGTGTAATAACTGTGTAATAATGCAGTAGCAGTAACTACACGGATAGGGGTTTAAATCTCATTCCTGGCAAGTGTGTGTGTATGTGTGTAGATATATCTATATCTATGCGTCCCTACCTTAAAGATTTTGGCCCCATTTACACCCACTACACTTCTCAGTGCCTGACTTTAGCAGTCCTGAGATATCATTCACCTTAGAAGTACCTGTTGGCAGCCCTAAGCCATGTAAGGTCAGTGGTGTGTGTGTAGTAAATGCATAACATAAAGGTCTGAAAACATAGCTCGATAGAGGTTTGAACCTCACTCCTGGTAAATGTGTGTGTAGGGAAAAGTATTTTATGAACTCTCTCACCCACTACATTACCCAATGCCAGTATTTACAAGGGCTGGTAATGTTCCTCACCTTAGAAGTACCTTGGGACAGTATCTATCCTATAAGCTCTGTAGCAATACATAGATAGGTAGGGGTTCAAAACTCAGTACCGGCAAGAGTGTGTGTGTGTGTGTGTGTGTGTGTGTGTGTGTGTGTGTGTGTGTGTGTGTGTGTGTGTGTGTGTGTGTGTGTGTGTGTGTGTGTGTGTGTGTGTGTGTGTTAGTGTAATAACATGATCCATTGGGGGGGTTGGATTTTGCTAAATTATATTGAGGACCTGGTATATGTCCCAATGTCCACATTACAAGGCCAACAGTTGTCAAACACCATAGAGGTTGGTGCAGACAATCCACAGCCCTAAATGTGTAGTGCCATGTGCAATGACTATGTGACAGTATAGATTAGTTAACAATATTGGCAACCTTTCTAATACTCAGAGACCACTCTCCACCCAGGAATCATACACAAACACACTTGGCTAGGCAGCAACCACTATATCAGTAGTTCTCCTGCAAATTGTCTCACAGATAGTACCCACAGTGTGATTGTTGTGGACTCCATGTCAAACCAATGACCAGACATGACTGGTGTCATGCAGGGTACACACTCATGTCCTCTCATGTTTGGGATCTATCCTTCTGAAGTGCAGGAGAACACAAAGGCACCCTTGGCTGATAATGTTTGCATACAACAGTAAGGTGGATAGTAGCATTCCCAATCTATGTGATGTTGACATCATGCCAAAGGCCACTTGACACCTATGACTGTTGTCAGAACCCTAGACATTACCTCAATGCCAAGAGATATGCTGCCTTTACCTTTGAGAACACCATGGCACACATGAAGTAATACATTGGTGGTAGTCCACTGAACAGTTGTTGTGTCTTTCGGCTTTTCCCAGTTAGGGGTCGCCACAGCGGAACGCCGGTCCGCTAATGATTGGCAGTAGATTTTTATGTGCCGAGTTGTCAGCCCTGACGCACAACCTTCAATGAAGGTACGCCCATTCAGGCATGTCTCCACGCAGAAGACGCTCTAGCCGAGAACCGAACCGGACAGCGTCTTACTGTGAGGTGACATTACTACCGCAGCACCACCACCGCAGGACAGTGGTAGTCCACTGAACAGTGACATTATTATAACAGAATGGGGAACACAGGTTGACAGTCAGCTGCCTGTGGACCACAACAGTGCCACTGACATCAGAAAGTACTTTGATGTGTTACAGCTGAGTGTGTGTTATCCAGCAAGTAAATGGACATGGCACCATGCTCCATCCACTCAGTAGCCCAATCAATGTGTATAGTGGCCCTTTTGTCATGTTCCCCACCGGACACCTGCAACAACTGTAGAGTCTGCAAACATACCCCACAAAGGGAATACCAAGCCTTATACATATGCCCTGTATGGCCAGACAACAAATAACTCCAATGGATCCCCGTATCATACTGTCTATGTAGGTGCACTCACTACCTCAGTTACACAGCCATGTCTCCCCAAACTAGGTCAGGAATGCTACTTCTGAAGATACCAATATGTCCACACAACATGCCCCAGAGACCACAAGTGCACTTCCACACTTCAAAGAACATGCATGTGAGGCATGTGTACAACCCAGACACTGTTCATGTTATGGAATATAACTCACATACATGTGAAGCAGTGCACATCACTGGCCACCCACAATAGAAATCTGGATGAGTGGATGGGGCATACAATACCCTCCCCCCTTGGAACCACTCCAGTGACTATACCTCTGAGCCACAAATGGGGACTATTGTCATGTGGCCTGATGCCAGGGTATTTATTCCCTTGGGCTAGCCTTGTAGAGCCTTCAGGCCCATTCAGCTACTACACACCTATGAATAAATGAACCTATGGATCTCAGTACTGGCAAATGTGTGTGTGTGTGTGTGTGTGTGTGTGTGTGTGTGTGTGTGTGTGTGTGTGTGTGTGTGTGTGTGTGTGTGTGTGTGTGTGTGTGTGTGTGTGTGTGTGTGTGTGTGTGTGTGTGTGTGTAATAGTAATCTCAGTGTGTTTGGTTGATGAATATCCCCTGTGGCTGTAGTTATTAGCAATCAGAGGTGTGTCCAAACCACAACACGTACCATTCACCATTCTACAACAGATGTAAATCAACATATACCTATGTATAACCCTCAGCCCTATAATCTGTAAGGCATATGCAATCACTGTGTTACAGACCAGGGATTTCCATGCACATACAGCTGTACCATGCCTATGACATGGTGGATGTGTTACCACACTGCCATACCCAGTGGTCTTGCTGCAGGGTCACATCCTGCTGACACACAGATGCCTACGACAGAAACAGGATACAGCATGTGAGAACACATTCACTCAGCACTTTACTTGTCAGGGAGAGAAGGGTAAAGCTGGCACTGAATGTGTTGCCAAGCCTGTGGCCAATATCTGTTGTCTCAGTATAGGTATTAGCATGGTGCAGTAACTCACCGCACTTGTGTTTAATGTTGTGGAGTTTGTTGATGTAACTATCAAAGGCTGTTGTGATTGTCGTCAGTGTCTGTTGCATGTCTGCTGTCATAGATGCTGGTAAGAGATTCCATGAGGGATCCAAAGTTGTGTTTGAGGCTAATAAGGGAGTTCAACATTCAAGGGACACCACCTTTCTCTGCAAAAGTGTCCTCCTTCAGATGTACACTTTTGTAATGGCAGGGGACTATCACATTGTCTCCCAGTGTTTGGAGGACAGCCTCTGAGTTCTTTTGGCTCAGGTTAGTACCATGCATTCATGTACCTGATTGTACATTGCATATGTGTATGATTCCACAGTCATTAGGCTATTCCCATTGCCATGGGTGCAGTGAAGTCATCCTCACCTGTTTTCAAGGCTGCAAAATCAGCTTTGGAGAGGTTTTGCAAGGTGATTACCTTTGTGGGGGGTGTGTCTGACATGCTGAGTTCCATGTTGATTACAGCCTGTGTGGATCTCACCATGCAGGGATTGACATCTGTGGATGAGCAACAGTCCCATATTTAAGTATTCAACACAGGTCAAGGTTGCTGCATCCTCTACCAGGGGTCAGTATCAGCTGGTCCAGGGCATTGGAAATGAATCCCAGAAGTGTTGGGCCACTGTATTGGTGTTTGGCTACTTTCCCCAGGTGATGGAGGGGTAGTTGAAGTCTCATACTATGTCAGCATTGTGTTGGACCATCATAGATGGCAGGGTGTTAAGGAATATGCATTGACAGTCTAGGGACATAGATGTGGAACCATAGCAGGCTATGGTATGGATTGCACTATTACCCCAAGACAGTTGTATTGGAAGTATCTCCAATGCATTATGCTGGGATAGTCTGGAGGTGTTCCTAACCATAAATAATATGGAGACAACACTACCTGTGGAGGTTGTGGTGTGGTCCACATTTGGGGGCTGACATCTGTGGAATCCGTCATAGCCTGATACTGCAGGTCTGCTGTCTGCTGCTGTGAGCCACCTCTCCATTACAGCAGACATGAGTCCTCCACTCTGAGTGCTTTGAGTAACTGCATCCTGACAGTAAGATGTCTACTGTTGAGCAGCATGACCCTCAGACTGCATACATGTCTAGCTGTTATGGTGGTAATTACATTAGGAACACTGCCTAATAAGCCATCATAGAGTTGGCAAGACACTTAGCCCGTACCTGGAAACCCAGCACTGACAGATGTAGGACATTGTGTTCTGTCAATCATGTCATCCCAAGCAGAGAGGTACTGGATCCACTCAGAATGACACAAAACACATAAGCCAATGTTGCAGTCAATCATCTGTTGATAGTACCACAGCATCATTCTGGGTGACAGCGGTACACTGCTCAGGGCTACTGACACACCTGCCTGGACCACATAATCAGAGAGTTCAACCATGTCTCTTGTCATGTAGTCCAGGGAGGTGTGTCCCAAGTCATTCACACCCACATGGATACAGAGTGATACTCGTAGTTGTTGTGGAGTGCCATGACTGGCTGTATCATGTGTTGGATGCTAGCATGTGATAGATATTTGGCTACCTGCTCCATATTCAACTTAGTGAGTGGGATATGTGTGTGCCTCAGTATTGAGTTACCCATGATCACTGTATTGTGCAAGATCGTTAGCCTTAGGAGCTTAGGTTGAGTGGCACACTGTGCAGGTTAAATATGTGTCCCTTGGCATGTGCCAAGACATGGTGTCTGAGTGAGTGTCTGTCTTGCTCATCTGTGCTGTTTGGGTAAATGTCCATTGAGTGCCTCTGTGAAGTTGGGTGTGTGGCTTTTCACTGTATGTCATGGCTGTCAAACTGGGTGTCATGGTGAGCTACATGTTCCACATGGTGTGGTGCAGGTGTTGATCTTATCCTCTTGACCTGCTAGTCCAGTCTTTGCTGGAGAGTGCATTTGTCCACATGTGGGTGTTTATGGGTAACTCGCACAGGTTTGAGTGTTTTGAGTTTAGAGCGGAGGATTGTCTGTGTACATGAGGCAGTTGCAGCAGTGCCTCAGAATGGACAAGTGCCCCAGGTTAATGGGTGGAAGCACAGAAAACTGCCCTTCAAACATACCAGGAGGGGTGCACCCAACTAATAAGTACTGGGGCTACATCTGCAATGAACGAGTACTGCTGATGGCTTCCAGGTGTGCCACACTTCTTGATACAATAATCTGGTGAAGTGCCAAGCCATAATGTTATTTGAAGTGCAGGACAGAAAGAACTACCATGATGTAAGAGTGGAACAGAAGGCAGACTGTCTGCCACCTGTAATACTTTACCTCAGCTGTACAGTTATCAGCAGCTTTGGCAATGTGAAAGGTCAGTAAGCTCTGTAGCATGTGCAGTAGTTGTGTAGCACTATAGTAGACATAACATAATAGGCAGGAGTTCTAATCCCCATACTTGCAAGTGTGTGTGTGTGTGTGTGTGTGTGTGTGTATGTGTGTGTGTGTGTGTGTGTGTGTGTGTGTGTGTGTGTGTGTGTGTGTGTGTGTGTGTGTGTGTGTGTGTGTGTGTGTGAGATTCATGTACTGTCTGGTGTATACCATTTTTGACTTGTGTATTACCTTTCACACTTCCCCTCACTCCAATCTAGTAGTGTTGTTGATGTCACTCACCTTAGAAGTACCTTTGGACTAGGTGGAAATGTCTAAGCTCTGTGGTACATCTGATAACTGTGTAGTACTATAGGAAAAATATCTAGATAGACAGGAGTTCTAATCCCAATATGGGCAACTGTTTGTGTGTGAGGATCGTATCTTGTGTGGCTTATACCATTTTGATGTGTGTACCATACACGGCTGATGGTCACCTCCTGCTGCCATTATTTTGTATAGAGTGGTAACAGCATCTGCCTCACATGCAGCAGGTTAAACCATTGTAGAGTCCTCTGTACAGATGTGTGTGGAATATCTATATGTATGCAAACTATACGTGGTCGGAAGTGGTCTGTGTGCCTTAACAATGCCCATGTATGTGATATTGTAGCCAAATAGGCCACCGTGAGTGTATTGACACATAAGGCAGCATGAGGTATCATACCTGACTGAAACATCATGCTGATATGACATCTGCCACCCTCACAGGTGGCCAGCCTTGTAGGTGCAATACATGAGCCCAGATGCTTGGTTTTATAAGTGAACTGTTCATGTTATGGGTTACAATAAAGGCTGGAAGAGGTGTGGACTGACATATTGTGGTCCTAATTAGTAGGAAACAGGTACATATTAAATCTTAACAGGGGTGTGTACACAATTTATATCCAGTGTATACCACTAATGTGTCACTCATGTCCCTACCTTAGGCCATTTGTCCAGCTCATTTTGCTGGTCTCTGTCCAGACATCTTGGTACTGACAAGTTGTGAGGTATGCTACAGGAATGTTAAATTCATATCAGATAGGCCCCAGTGGTGACCACTGTGATGCAATGCAGTTAACCTCAGCACAAGTGAACATGCACAAAAAGCAATATAGGTATGACATAAAGCAATATAGCTATTACTGATGGTTGTGTGCATGGTAAATTGCATGCCCTTCACATGCCTGGGGTATTACCAGGCAACAGCAGAACAATGTCATGCTCACCAGCTTTAGGCTGCTGTCCCATATGCAGACCAGAGGGCCCTAGGTAGTTGTGAGAGGGAGATATTGTCAGCAGACTCACATGTGGCCTTTGCACAGGATGGATGCAGCATGTCTGCATATTTAAAGTACTAACCCCAGTAATACACACTGTTCTGTTCTCACCATAGATATGCACCTCTGTGCATTAGAAAACCTGATCCACAACTGCAATTGAACCTGATACATGGATGTAGATACAATACAGATACACATATGTCTGATAAATTAATGTACTAATCCCCACTGGGCCCTTATTTGCATGCTCCTCATCCAGTGTGTGTGTGTGTGAGTGTGTGTGTGTGTGTGTGTGTGTGTGTGTGTGTCTGCAACCCACCTCCACAATGCTTTCCTCAGCTTCATGGCTTGTGTGTTGGGTGGGTGCCTCAAGGTTGGTGAGGAGCTCCTCAGTGGGTGTCAGTGGGAGCTGGATGGCTGGGCCCCCACCTGTGGCTAGCCGGTCCCTTGCTACAGCAGCAGCCCATTGACGGGTATGGCAGATGAGATCAGTGGCCCGATGCTACACCTGCTCATACATTCTGCTGTGCAGGCTGGCTTCATTTACCCTGCGGACCACACTGCTCCACAGGGCATTTCTCTACTGCACATCTTCTGCTCTCCATCCAAATAACCAGGCATAATGTTTGATCACATATTGGGTGATTATGTCAGTTTTCCCAATAGAGAATGCTGGTAGGTGAGCCCTCTGCATGTTACCTGGAAAACATAAACAAGAAAAATGTCACAGGACCTCATACAGTTGTCAAATTGCACATCAACAGTGGATATTACTTGTAAATAATTCACACTACACCATAACCCTCCATGCTACCATAGCGATAGCAGCTTGCATTACACTCCTGGCCCTGAGCTATCTTATACCCCCCCCCAGTGTTGGACACTTGATTGCATAATCTTCTATTCTCCATTCATTTCTGTGTAGAGGGTTGACAGTGGCCATCTTACATGTGGATGGTGTGTGGATGGCGGCAGTTCTGTGTTTGACTGTGGTGTTTGATGGAGCTGTGAGCACATGCCTGAGCTCATGTAAGAGGCAGACAGTGATGTTTTTATGCCCCATGGGGATATGCTGTTGTTTTGAAAACATATGGAAATAATAATCAGTACAATAAGCCAGTTGAATGAGTGTGCACACACTTAAACTGATATGTCGTGCATGCACCTCTTGAGATGGTTACAAAATTCATTTATCTTGGTTTGAACTCTAACGTCATGGCACATCTTCATTTGGCAATAGTTGCTCACCTTCCTAAAAACACCTTTGATTGTTTTTCAATGGAATTGTACAGGTTAGGGGTCACATTCAAAATGAGAAATATTATGAAATGATCTTCTGAGGTCTAGTTGTCATACAGGTGTTGGGACATATATATATATATATATATATATATATATATATATATATATATATATATATATATATTCAGATAGATAGATATATTTATATATATTGATATTGATAAAATTAGTTTTATGTACATACTGAGATATTTATATATATGTATGTATAGATTTACTTATATATATATATATATATATATATATATATATATATATCTGTGTGTGTATATCACTAAATATATTACGTATTAATGTTCATATACATATATATATATATATATATATATATATATATATATATATATATATATATATATCTATGCATCTTCATATACATATACATGTATATCTGTGTACAACACATCACTAATGCTAACAAACCTTTTCCCTACTGTTGAATGACTATGTTTAAAAAAGCATCAGACATGGCTACAGCTCAAATGGCTTAGTGATAAACTGCTGTGTCTATGGTGTCGTGGGTTTAAGACTTGCAAGGGCTGATTGTTTTGTTGCTGGGCAGAACAAGGGCTGTTGGATATAGAGTGATTAAGGCTCTTTGAAGCAGGTGTAAGTGGGTTTGCATGGCAGTAAGCAATGCTAACATCTGGTTAACTATGCTGACAGACAGCCTTAAAAGTGCTTAATCTAGTTAGCTTCACTTAGCACCATGCAAACAGGCTTAGTCCCGCTTACTACTGCTTACTCCCACTTACCCCTGTGCTAATTTCTTTAAAAGAAAAGAAAAAAGGGGTGATAGGAAAGTGATGAAAAAGGGGGCACAAAGAGGGAAAAACAATATGAAAGATAGCTAGGGATGTGCAGGATGGGTGTAGGGAAAGTCATTAACTGTCCATTTCTTATATAGCAACATCTGTGCATATATACTGAATTTGGAGGTAAATTTGGACACTCAAAACCCTGAGAAAGGGGTGAGGACAACAATAATGTGTTATAAAGCCAATTAGACCAGATTATATGTGTCCACTGGACATGTGTGTAAAATGGACACCTATGTACGGGGTGACATTTTTTGGGGAACAGATTGCCCTTTTTTGTAAGGTGAGAGTGGGATGTTGGGGAAGGATAGTAGGTATATTTGGGGAGGTAGGTTGGGTAGGAAGACAGACAAGACAGACAGGACAGCATACAGTGGTGGTATATGACATGTGGGGGTAAACACCTTGGATGGGGAGGGGTGTTTGGTTATCAGAAACTCACGAGCCCCCAAATGGATTCAGTGGGACTGAGGTCCCCACTCATGTGCAATCACCACTGCACTTTCATGGCCCCGAATTTGGCTGTGCTGGGGGTTGAGCAGGAGGGGCAGGCTAACCCTCTAAATTTGCCAAATGGCCCTCAAGCTGGCCTAGCAGATCTCCCAATTCCTTGTGGAGCTTGCTACACACCAGAACCCCGGACCTGGCTTCAGGTGACAGGATCCTGTCCGTGCCCTGCATCCAGGGAGGACAAGCCCCTTCCTCTGAGGTGGTTCTACCCAAAGGTGGTGCAGGACTAGTGGGTGAGGAGGTCCTGGGGTGGGTCCCAGACATGCTGGGGCCCAGTGCCATGGCCAGATAAGGCAGGAGAGGTGCATCTACTGGGATTGGCCTTCCCAGACTTGCTGTGGTGTTGCAGTTTTAGAACATATGTTAGTTAGTAATGGTAAACACATTCCAGGATTATTTATAACAGCATGCATGAGTATTCCCATTAACCCAAAACAACAGATTTGGAACATTTGTATAGCAAACAGAACACATGCATAAATGGAACCACAGTCGGCATTATACCCATTGCAGGTTACATCGATAGCAACAGGCTACCAATGATAGTATTTGAACATTAATTGGAATACATTTCAACATTTGTAGAACAATAGGACACATGTACCAACACTAGATCTGCTGGAAAACATACCCATTAATTTATGTGTTTACATTATTGGTGAAGATAAGGTGGGGGAGAGAGAGAGAGAGATGTCAATTAACAAATGTAGATTCTTGCAGTGGTCACAGCTTTAATGATTATTGGTCATTACTCTACAGGTATTATTACAACAACCTATAGCCTTGGGTTGGGCAGTGGCATGTTTGTACACAGTGTATAAGTACAGCCTTCTTATAGCTACTTTATACCTTCTCCTACCTAGAAGACTGTGGAGGGAATATTTGTTAATACTACCTGACAGTTTCTATCCTTATTCACATAGTCAGGGTTACATATGTGCACTCATACTGTGTGTGTGTGTGTGTGTGTGTGTGTGTGTGTGTGTGTGTGTGTGTGTGTGTGTGTGTGTGTGTGTGTGTGTGTGTGCTACTGCCATACTCTGCCTTGATTTCTGTTGGTCACCATGGATCATGGTAGCAGGGACTGGTAGTTGTGACAGCATGACACTTTTGAACATTTCTTGGGGGAGACCACTTGGTGTGTGTACTTATCTTGCTGTTATTAGCAGCCTTGGGGGGTTGGACCATGGGTATTGGACACAGTATAACTGCAGCCTTCTTATAGCTAATTTATACCTTCTCTTACCTGGAAGATCTGTGCAGGGAATGTTTGTTAACACTACCTGGCTGTTTCTACCCATATTCACATCATCAGGGTTACATATGTGCACACATACTGTGTGTGTGTGTGTGTGTGTGTGTGTGTGTGTGTGTGTGTGTGTGTGTGTGTGTGTGTGTGTGTGTGTGTGTGAGTATACTACTGCCATACTCTGGCTTGAGTTCTATCTGTCACCCTGGTTGTTGGTAGCAGAGACAGGTAGCTGTGACAGCATGACACTTTTGAACATTTCTTGGGGGAGACCACTTGGTGTATATACTTATCTTGCTGTCATTTACAGCCTTGGGGTTGGACTGTGGGTGTTGGACACAGTATAACTACAGCCTTCGTATAGCTACTTTATACCTTCTCTTACCTGGAAGACCTGTGGAGGGAATTTATGTTGACACTACCTGACTGTTTCTACACATATTCACAAAACCCTAGTTGAAATTATGCATACAGCTGACTAACACTCCCAGGATTCGAACCATGCCTGTTTCTGCTAAAAATACAAGTTTGCATTTCATCAGAAGGAGCTATTGAGGAACTGCTGCTTCTTCCTTGAATGATTTCTCTCTCATTCTCTATTTGTTGTACAATCTGACCTTGTAATGACAACATTCTTATACATACATTCCTATACATACCTTTTGACACAGCACAGTGTGGAAAACAGTGGTTAACACAACATTACTAGTCAGATATCAGATCTTGGTGCGTGAAACATTTCACATCAGTTAATCTCGTGTCTTATAAGGCACTAACTTTGTCAGATGAGACTTGATTGTTTAATGCTTTCAGAGCTATAGTTGCTCTGTATAACCCGTACACATTTCAATTCATACCATACCATAGTAAACATAACCAGTTCAGGATTTTGAAGTTTATTGACAAGCAGTTACAGTTTTATTTATATATAACCTATATGAGACTATTATTATAATATTGTCTAGTTTATTCAGTACAAACCATACCTGTTTTTAATACTGCCAGGTGACATTCTACTCCTTTATATTTATTTGGTATGAGTACTACAAGCTAGATTGTTACTCACCAGTCTTGCAATACAGCCTTTGCAACCTGCTGACATGGGCTTCCTGGTTTGCAGCCCGCTCAGCTGGAGCTGTAAATATGACAGAGAAACATTTATGCATACTTATCCACCACATACACAGGCTTGACTTTGGTAAACAGATATTGATATGAATACTTACACATGCCAGGGAAATCACCTCTCTGCTGTACTTCTTGAACCCACTGGTCCAAGAGCTCCCTCTTCCTCCGCTTCAAGTCAGCATACTGGTGCCAGAACTGCTCACCAGTCTGAGGGATGCCAGTGGCACTGCTGATATCATAAGTGAGACTTTCCCAGGCCTCCAATTTGTATTGGGAGCCCTGGTACTGGTCCTGCAGCAGTCTCATGTCATGGTTTTTAACAAGGAGTCCTACCATGACCTTTGTCTCATGTATGCTCCAGCACTGCACCCAAAAGTGCATGCCCTCTCCAACACCTGCCATATTGCCTACAGTAGGGAGCTACAACCAGTTATGAGCTGCATTCTCACCTGCGATGTTTAAATACAGCTGATTTCCCACCCTTTGCCATCATTGGACAGTTTTGAATATTCTGATCTAAGCTAAGGGCAAACCTGCTTAGCTAAGGTTGGCAGTGCTTAATGGGGCAGGTTCAGCACTGCTTACCAATGGGAAAATCCACTTAGCTGGGCTACTCATTGCTTAGCATTCATCTTTAAGCAATGCTCACACCTGGTAAGCATAGCTGTGCAATGCTTAGCATTGCTTATGTTTTATTTTATAGACTATTAGCTGTATGGGATTGATTCATCATTCCTGACATATTATAATTTTGTTTACCTTCCCTGACATCCCCCTATGTGCTTTCATTACATTTATTCTTGTGTGACTATACTGCATGGGGCACTTGTGTTTATATGGGGGTTTCTTTCACAACTTTATTACACTGACACCTTACATCTGGACTTACTACACTACTCCGATTAACAAAATATGTTATTTCTACCTAGGTATTAAAAAAATAAATTATGTACTGCTTTTACATGTAAAACACTAATTGGCTTCACTGGGGATCAAACCAGGAATGATTTTTTTTTACAAAAACAAATGCTCTAACCACTTCCCTATTTCTGCATTGCTAAATTTTGAAGTATATTCCCATTTAGCTCCTTATGATGTGTATGCTAGGCTGAGCAGAGCTGTACGATGCACACAACCAGTCAGCTACACTTAAACTTTATTCTGGACTGAAAAAAAATAAACTGTTGTTTTATTTTTGTAATGTAGGGGTATGCACATGGCTTTCTGCAGCATTATTTGTGGGGGGGGCTATGCTTTTCAAATGTTGATGACATGACAGGCTTTGCATTTGAGAGGTATGCTCCACGGACACTAACAGTGTCTGCCATACCTCTCAACTGTACAGATCTTCACAAAATGTCCCAATTTCTGCCTTATATTTTTGGTCCATTTGTCATACAATTGTGGCTTTCTGGCAGATTAGTGGCAAAGCATTAAACACTCGAGTTAGTAAATAATGTCAGATATTTGAGTTTTACACTTCATACCCTTTGGGTAGTTCATGCTAATGCAAAGTCTGTCATTCTATTGACTTCATAAGTTTGAGAGAGCAATATCTGACATTTGTCTCTACTGTTTTTATGGCTTTGTCCAGATTTCTTGTGAGGTAGTGTGTTATTGGTGTCCCCGGACACTCTCGCTACATTTACATTGCCGTAGGTCAATTATGGAGTGCAGGGGGTGTGTGTATTGTGAGAGCACTGCTCTCAGACGCACCCCCTTTGTTCGTACACAGAACCATGTCTGTATTACATCACGGCAGCACACCATCATGAATATGCATGGCACGCTGCCATGCTGCACGGGAATGGTCCTTTCCATGCAAGACTAAGTATTCTTGCACTGAAGTTTGCTGAATTTTGAGGATATTTTTTTTTGTTTTCTGGATTTTTGTGGAAAATCAGTGAGGTTTGAATTCAGTAAATAATGACAGGAACTTGAATTTCAGACTTTCTATCCTTTAGAAAATGAATTTACAACAACAATAACTGGAAAGGCTGCAGAAATACCTCACAAAAAGGATTACTAGCCTCAAACAGATGCCCTACGCAGACTGTCTCAAAAAACTGCAGCTTTACTCCGTCGTATATCGCCTACTCAGAGGCGATGTCTGCCTAACACACAAAGCTATGTCAAACCCAGAGCTTTTCTGGACATCCTCCACTTAAAGAAATCCCAATCCCTCTGAGCTACATTGTCTAGGGACCTAAACCTTGTCACCATAATAAACAGAACATGCTGGAGGGATAGATTCCTGTCCCAGACACTTCACATACTCGGGAACAAACTTCCTATCTATATCAAAGAAAGCTCCTCATTAGCACTCTTCAAGAAAACTCCCCCCACACTCACACCACCCTCTCTTATTGCCTCCAAGCAGGTTCTGAATGCTCTCTCTAAGGCCAAAATGCTTGCTCCATGTATCCAGATAATGTGCCAGGGTGCCTTCTTGTCAGCACTAGACTCCATCTAATAGACTTACTACTACGCCCATTTAACCTTACCCTCTCCACTGGATTAATCCCAAAGGAATGGAAAACTGCAAAAGTCATCCTGCTATGCAAGGGGGATCCAGTAATGATCCGGGAAACTATTGATCTGTAAGCCTTATCAGCCATATCTGCAAAACAATGGACTGCATCATTATGGAACCTATTAACTAGGGAATCTGCCATTTACAAGCCCTGGACCCAAGCCTGTTTGGATTTATTACATTCAGATCCTGCCTACAGAACCTGGTGGGTGCATTAGACTCAGGACAAACTGGCTAACTGGACCTGGTCAAGGCCTTTGATATCATCTCACATTTTAAAATTATTGACAAGCTACTCAAACTGGATGCTAGCACCTATGGTACCTACTGAATAGCAAACTGTCTAACTGTAGGATCTCAATCCATTAGTGAGGGAGGCATGGTCTCTTTGAAAAGAATAGTTACTAGCCATGTCCCCAGGAGTCAGTCCTAGGACCATTTTTTTGGCACCTTTGTTGACAACAAACTATCCTTTGATCACCATGTATCTAATGTTGTTAGAAAATCCTTTTACCTTGTCAGACTAATCACCAGGGATATTTCTTCCAGATTTAAGAAAGATAACCTCAGTATAAAGTATAATGGCCCCTTTGGTATGCACCTGTCTAAGACTATGACTCGGCATGAGAAACCACAGTATTTCCTCATTATGATCTTCAAAGGTACGTCATCAATGAGCTGCCCAGGCAACCTTAAAGTGTTCTCTTTCTTTTATGTTTCCTACAGATTTATAAGAGGTGACCCCTGTCTAGCCTACAGAGACTTGAAGGATCCAGTCCTGTGCAACCTCTTGCACATCTACAAAACTAATTACACTCACAACACCCACTCTAGAAATCTTAACTTCCAGTAAATTATAATTAGGACCTGCTGATGAGATGACTATATATCCAAGAGAGTCCTCTTTTATGGAATTCACTTCATTTGTTTGTAAAACAAAGTAACTCCCGGATTCTCTTTAAGCATAACTTGGACAAATGGATGGGCAATAGTAAACACACCCTGGATTGAGCTGCTCAAGCTGTGATCTAAAGGGTTAAAGCTGGGTATAAATTAGTCATGTCAATAGGTACCTACACTTTGGGTATGGTGGAGAGGCTACTAACTCTGGATCAATAGCCTATTAACACTCACAACTAACTATGACCTATGAACCTGTGAACCTATGACACCAGTCTGTCTATATAAAGTCATCAAGAATGACAGTAATATTTGATTTGGGACAGAATCTGTGCTGTACTGGAAGGTATGTGTTATGATGTAAGCTGAGGGTGGAAGTAATGTAGAAATATTCACTGATTTAAATATTCACTGATTTGCAAAGACAGAGTGGAGATGGAAGACATTCAGTGGAGTGTTTTTTATGATAAAGCCAGTGTACATTTTGGCTCTGCTAGATTCTTTATGAAGTACCAACCTACGATTATAAGAAAATCGTGGATTTTATAGTTTGAGGAGTCAAGTAGGTTGACATTGAAATCGCCAAGGATGATAATTCCTCAGAGGCGTTGCTATGCACCAGAATATGAGTAAGTAGTTGTTTGCAATGGTCTTGTTTCTATGGAAGAATGAGTGTAGCAATGCCAAGGTGAGTGATTTTATTCTCATGGAGGCAAGGCTGCTTGTCATTTATTGATGTACTTTGAGAAGTGGGAGTTTCCATGATATTTTATTTAATTAGAGGGAGAGTCCCTACTCTTACACTGTTACCATGTCTAAGAGTAAAGACATATTTGAATGTTGAGAAGTGCTGAAAGAGATTAGGGGGTCTTGCCTTAACCCAGTATTCTTTTATGGTTACTATGTTGGAGGAGTATGTGTCCAAGAAGGACTGAAGATATTTCATTTGTTAAGCATGCTGCCCATATGTTGCAAGTCTTGTATGCATAATTGTCTCACTAATTATACAGATGCAATGGCCCTGGGTTGGATTCTATATTGGCTATTAATAAAAAATAAATATATGTCTGAACTAAATTTATAAACTTAGTTAACCAAATGGATTTGTTGGATTTTGCTAAACAGTAGTCTGAGTTGTTGAACATATCTAAGGATAGAGAGGCTGTGTTCTTCAATGTTTCATAATTAAGAAAAGTAGGAAATTGAGGGAAAGGGACTGGATTTGGTGAAGTCTGTGATGAGAGTTTTATACTTTGGGGAGGGCAACAGGGAACTCATAAAAGTTGGATGGGGGTAGTTGACAGTATGAGGCATGATAAGGAGGCCCAGCATAATTATTTTAAGTGAAAGGGAAATCTTTGTGTTAATTGCTGGCTGCTACTGATTACTTTTAGATGAAGCAATCCTTTTTCAGCAACTGGTTGTTGTAATTAAAGACCCTTCAGTGCATTTTCACCACATAGTACATATATGCATGCTTTTCTCACTACAACTTATACGGTTTCTGGGTGAGTTCAGATAAAGGCAGATTATGTTCTAAAAAATAATGGAATACACAAAATTACCCTGTAGGGAAGCCTAATAGCTTCAGGAGTCTACATATCAGCTGTAGCAGGCAAAATGTGATATATTACCCATTCCAGATCACTGTATGCAAAACTAAAAACATCAAATTTAAGATCATGGTAATAAGCCATGTTTAGCTAGATTTTCTTCCTCAAGGCTTGCTTCAAATAAAAAGTATCCGGACTGTGACATTTTTCATCGCTTAGTTTTATCTTAAGCATTGAGTGCACTGTAGGAATTTAACATTCTTACTGTGTTACTGGAAAAGTAGTTTCCTTTATTACTTGCATGATTAAGAATATCACAGAGAATCATGAGTCTTGTCTAGACGTGACATTTAGCTGTGGGTTGTGGATTTGGAAATTATAATCTGCAGCTTTCCTTTCTGGAAAAAAAAAGTATATTATTCTAAGGTGAAAAACAGATTTCTGGGAAAGTTACATGCAAGTAATTACTGAACAGTACATCTGAAGTTTCTGTGATGTGGTATATTTAATAGTGTGTGTTGTGTATATGGTGTGATTGTGTGTAAATGTAGCGTATAGTATGTTTATGTATGCCTGTGGTTTGTGTGTGTGTGTATTTGTCTGTGTGGTTGGTATATTTAATAGTGTGTGTTGTGTATATGGTGTGATTGTGTGTAAATGTAGTGTATGGTATGTTTATGTATGCCTGTGGTTTGTGTGTGTGTGTATTTGTTTGTGTGGTTCTGTATGTGCATGTAATATATTTTCTTTAGTGATAAACACTGCTTCATTAACTAAATACACAGTACAGGCGGTATCAATGCTATGTGAACATCTCAGAATACACTATCATATAACCACTGTCCATAATAATATCAGAGAGTAATGTGCATTACCAAGAGTAAATGTTTCCCAAATTTCCTCAAGCCTTGCTTTATTCAGTAATGACAATGGAGACAAATCAGTTTGCTATGTCATTGTCTAGAACATCAGTATCACGTTCAGAATTCAGGCCACTGATAATTTAATATCTTTGTGATTTGTAGGAGACTAGTAATACAAAAGTCAGGAACCACCGACTGAAGCAATAATCCACCAGCATACTTAAAAACAGTTTATTCGTATACTTTTAAAAAGAATCCAAACAGACCAGTAAGACAAGCGCTTTCGCCTGGTGTATTCCAGGCTTTATCAAGTCAAAAACTGAGCAAGCTACACAGGTGTATTTAAAATATTGTGAGTTAATTGGTAATTAAATACAAATTGATGTTTTGTGTCTTGTTTGGCGTTTAACCCTGACTGGACCAAAACCTCAAAACATAGATGGAATCAAAAAGCCAAAACTTGCATTTCCATGACTGGTTAGATTCTGTTAACTAATTTACAATTAATACATTTTAAAAGTCAAAATGTGACCTAAAAAAACTAGACATTTCACTAAAATCATTATTATATAAATATACAATATACCACCACTCTTGCAAATAATAAAAGCAACCTAAATTGTATTAAAATAGAAATGACAGATCTAAACTACTGAAAAACTTTGTCATGTTTATGCTAATAAGAGATATACTAACATTGGTTTAAAAATAAAGAAAAAACAAAAATGTAAAAAATCAAAGTAAATCATACAAAAAAGTGAGGTGTAATGGTTAATTATGATTACCTATAGTCTGGCCCTTCTAAGTCTAAGCAGTGAACCTATACTGAGTAAACCATTAAGACCTGGTGGTTTTCCTGCATTTAGCTTGAGCTGCCAGATTAGTTCCCTAAACTCAAGTGTAGATTCCCAGTCACCCCCTCTGATGTGTGGGTTGAGCTGTTCAAGCACCATAAAGGACAGTTTAAAATTGGGGCATTCAAGAGAATGCTTATAAAAGGCATTGCTTTCCTTTTTGTTGTCAATTTCATATGCGTGTTCATATAGCCTCTTCCTAAATTCACGCTCTGTTTTGCCCACATAAAAACTTCCGCAGGTGGAGCAAAGTCCAATATAGACAACACCTTTGGTGGCACAAGAAAAATGCCCAGTTGGTTTAATATTAGTGTGACGTGCCTTTAAATACATGTGATTGTCATTTATAATTAAGGGGCACTGTTTACAGGCACCACATCTGTATGTGCCATTAACCTTACCATGCTTACCAGTTCTAACATTATGTCTTTTCTCAAAAATAGCCTTTAAATTCTGCCCCCTTTTACTAACAAAACTAGGTTTGTTTGATATAATCTGTTTGAACTCTTCATTGTTTTGTAGCACAAACCAAAATTTTTTAATTGTGTTTTCAATCTGAAAAAAATCTTTTGAAAATGTGTACACAAAATTTTCACCTCTAACAGTGGAATGGGTGTCTATATCCCTGGTTTGAGAAAGGTTAATTTCTGCACATCCTAATAAAGGGGGGTATAGAGAGTTCCTCTTTTCTACCACCTCATTGGTGATAAACTCAATAAGTTCCCCAGGATAGGCCCTTTCCGTAAACTGTATGTGCATGTAATATATTTTCTTTAGTGATAAACACTGCTTCATTAACTAAATACACAGTACAGGCGGTATCAATGCTATGTGAACATCTCAGAATACACTGATATCATATAACCACTGTCCATAATAATATCAGACAGTAATGTGCAATACCAAGAGTAAATGTTTCCTAAATTTCCTCAAGCCTTGCTTTATTCAGTAATGACAGTGGAGACAAATCAGTTTGCTATGTCATTGTCTAGAACATCAGTATCACGTTCAGAATTCAGGCCACTGATAATTTAATATCTTTGTGATTTGTAGGAGACTAGAAGAGCAGTTCTGTTTTGCAGGAAAGCACTTCCTAGCTCTTTCTGAAAGTAGTAACTAGTATGTTACATCAGCTGAAAGAAGACCTTTTGTTTGATGAATGTAATGTGATTTTGCAACATGACTGATAATGCAGCGGTTAGCATTGCTGCCTCACAGCAAGAGGTTCAATGGTTTGATTCTCGGCAGAAGTGTCTTCTGTGCAGAGTCTGCATGCCCTGCCTGCAGTCAAGTGAGTTTTAAAGACATGCATGTAGGTGTGTGTGTGTGTATGTCTGTGCCTTCTGTGAAGGCTGGGCACCGGGCTGGCAACTCAACAGTTTAAGAACACCACTGACAAACAATCTGCTGACCAGTGATCTGCTGTGGCAACCCCTAAAAAACTGGCAGTTCTATGAACAGTAGCTGCAAGCTTTCTTAAATTAGGCATTCATCCTGAACAGTAACACTTGTATACACAGCTCAGCCCCTTTGTCCTTTCAGTTTTCCATTCTATGCATGGATTCCTCATGTCCAAATAATCATCAGGAAGGTCTCATACTGTACATTAGCTAGCTACAGAACTCCCCTCTGTGACAAAAGAAAGCCACAATGCCTATCTACAGGAACTGGAATCACTCAGTATTAAACCCAATATCATTTTCTTAGGTGATCTAAACTATCCAACTATAGACTGGGAAATGTAGACCACTAGTGCACAAGCACAGAGATTCCTGGACGTTGTCAATACAAATTCCCTGAAACAATTAGAGTACCCAGAAAGGAGAATAACATCTTGGAACTTATCCTTACTAATATGAGACAATCTTTCCAAAAAAACAAAAAACAAAAAAAAAAAACACTAGAAATATTGGTTCTTTATATCAAAGAAACAAAAAAAAAACTTTAATCAGACAACATGAGTGCTTTTGTCTTACATATCACTAAAACTTCATCAGATAAAACTCAATACAAACTACCTAGTTAAATACTTTAAAAATTGTCTGATAGGTAATCAGCTTTTAAAGTCCCATACACAGATTTCCTATAACTTATCAGGACAGTCCTTAAAACATAATAAAATGAAACACCACATTTAATATAAAAAACATACATGAATATGGAAAGAGAAGTTAACATACCCCAAACCATCAGAATATTATATTTAATTTTTTTTAAAAAAATATCACCTTTTTAGAGGTTTCAACTTTAAAAGCAGTGCTACTGAAATATGCTCTTTCAGCCCAGGCCAGTTATATGAGTTCTAATATAAGTGCCAATATAGCTGTCTTTTTTTTCAAGTATTACTAGCCATGGACCCTCATGAGCATTCTGCCTCACTTTTTCAAGCACTATAAACTTAAAAGAGTGCCCTGGATTTTCCTTGATATGTTTAAAAAGGGCATTGGTGTTCCTTTCTTTTCATATTTCATATGTATGTTCATAAATACATTCACAGAGCTTGTGTTCGTTTTTTCCTATATAAAAACCTTGGGATAGCTGCCAAAGTGCAACATACACAAGTCGGAACTATCAAATCAAATTTTCCTTTTACATGAAAGGTATACCCATGGATAATAAAGTGGTCACTTGTTAAGATAAATTTACAGTAGTTACATCAACTGCACTTGTTCATGGTGGAGTGTTTACCATTTCATAACGTCTTTCAAAGACGTTCTTAAAATTCATTCCCTTTCTATAAACAATAACAGGTTGCTCACCACATTTTTCAGAAATGGTTCTATTTTCCCACATAATGTTCCAATTCGTATTTAAAATCCATCTAAATAAACCACTTTCTAAGTTAAAAATGGTAATAAGGGAATTGCAATAATGTTGCTGAGTTCTCGCCACCAGTTCCAAAGTACCACCTATTACTATATTATTTATATTCACTGTGTGAATTAATAATGGTACAAAGTGCCCAGTGCTCCTTTTATTACTTACCTCCAAAATCATCTTGTACACCAACTGTCTGGGGTAACCCCTTTTAAGGAACATATCCTTAGTTTGTCATTCATCCTCAAAATGCTGTTCCAAGGTGGTCATTTGCACTACTCTAACAAGTTGCCCGTTTACTACCAATTTTTTACGATGGCTTTAGAACAACTATAGTTTCAGCACCAAATATAGCAGCATGACAATAACACCAGTGAATGCTTCAAAGAGCTGGCTATAAACTTTTGAAATTCAAACAATTGCAGCTGGAGAATGCATACTTCCTGGAATCCATTTGAGTGAACCATGTTCCTAAAGGCTTAAGGATGTGGCATTACCCCACAGGTACGGAAAAGAACTCTTCATTACATAAGGAACTGGTTGCTCTTTTCCATAGACAAGGATGTGAATACATGGAGGTAGTGGTGAAACATAATACAAAATTGATTGAGATACTAATTACCGAAGTTAATATTCTTGATTATGAGATTACTCATGATTTATGCTATGAAAAATATAAAATTGATAATGCTCCTACATTTACTAGTATTGGGCAGTACCTGCAGCATATTAAGGCTACCAAAATGAAAAAAAAAGACTTGAAAGGGATAAGGTTGATAATTAATGGGAGATGGCTTACCCCAACCCACCAGAATCCTAGGTGTAGGGTAGAAGGAACTTTAAGTAGCATTAACACTGATACAGTTAATGCAACCAATGTGCATAGAGTGAATGATGATTCAGAGATTTTGGGTTTTAATAACTCTAATCTATCTAACAGTCAGCCAACATTTCTTCCTAATCCTTCGGATTTTCCACCTCTGAGGAGATTAGAATGGATAGGAGCCAGGAACTGCAGGAACCAATGGAAGACAGGAGAACCTCAAACACTCCCCAGAAGGAACCAATGCAATTTGTACCTCCCGAACTGCCACCCCCCCAAACAGGCCAATCAGGATGTTACCCATATGAACAGAGGAGGTAGATGTTCTGACTCACAAGACTGTATGTTCTACTGTTTCTATCAATCAAAAGACTGCATATAACATCTTAGCAAATGTTGAAAGAGACTTTAAAATTTATAATCTCTCAGATGTTGATAGTGATGTTGGTTGTGCTCATCTGTTTTCTAAGGGAACTACTTTTGTATTTGCTAGAAGGGCAAGAATACCGGAAGTCCTGGTGGACTTTAAATTATATTTAAAAAAGCTGTACCTTTGTTTAATATTTAATGAAGTACCAATTGTAATGCGCATCCTTAGAGTATCTAGTGCATTTAACCCACCCTTAAATCTGGTTTTGGGCTTATTTGAAAAAGTCTGTGAATTAGACATAAGAAACATCCTGGGTAAAAGAATCTTTCATAAAGAACTTAATATTACTTATGAGAAATTGGAGCAAACAGAATTTATTAAGACCCAGAACTTCAGAATTATGAAACTGGATAAGTGGAGTGGGTTGGTTATTATGCAAAGATCTGATTATAATTCTAGGATGATGGATATACTTAAGGAGAACGCATATGAACTGGTAAGTAGGAGCCAAATAACACCTCATATTACCAGAAAAAGCTCTAATTAAAGGACATGTTTATTAATGGATGAGTTACTATTGATGAGTTTAACTACTTGAATATCACATCCCCTCTGGTACCCAACATTTTTGGGGTACCTAAGAAACACAAGGACATCAATAATCCGCCCATGTTCCTGATAGTAGACGGAAGGGGCTCTACTACTTGTGACCAATTCCTCAATTACAACTTAAAGCATTTATTAAAGGATGAATGCCATCTTTCTAGGGATTCATGGCACTTTTTGGAAAAAAAAATCAATGAATTAGAGTTTAATGAAAATGAGGTTTTTATAACAATAGATGTAAAGGACTTTTATAATGTCATACCTCATCAGTTAGGGGGGTTGTAGTTCACTGATTATCTTTTTAGGATGAGTATAGAGCAGGATAAAATTAACCTGTATGAGGAACTCTTGTAAATTATTCTTAAGAGCAACTTCATATATTTTGAGGGACAATACTATCTTCAAAAGGAAGGGATAGCAATGGGGCCTCCTTGCGGATTGTTATTTGCAAATATTGTAATGCTGCAATAGGAGCACATTTATTTGCATAGCAGTAGATATGCCAACTCTTTTAGAATGTATTTACGGTATGTTGATTATATATTTATTTTATGGCAGGGTAGCAAAGATGCACTAAACTTGTTTGTGGAATATATTAACAGTAGTACTGATTTTTTTTGGCATTTAATCACAATGTCAGTGAGAATAATATTGCATATTTGGATGTATTACTTGAAAAGGATATTGCCAATAAGAAATATACATCCCGTATTTACAGAAAGCCCACCTACTCTCATACACTCCTACATTGCTCTAGTTCTCATCCCTTTTTTCATAAAAAGCAGTGGTAAAAGGGCAACTGGAATGACACCTTGAAACACCATTTTGAGGATGAATGCCAAACTTTTAAGGGTATGTTCCTTAAAAGATGTTAACCTGGACAGTTGGTGGATGAGATGATTTTGGAGGTTAGTAATAAAAAGAGCACTGGGCACTTTGTATCATTATTAATTCACACAGTGAATATAAATAATATAGTAATAGGTGATACTTTGGAACTGGTGGTGGGAACTCAGCAACTTTATTGCAATTCCCTTATTAACATTTTTAACTTAAAAAGCAGTTTAATTAGATGGATTTTAAATAAGAACTGGAACATTGCACAGGAAAAAACAACAATTTCTGAAAAAATTGGCGAGAAACCTGTTATTATTTATAGAAAGGGAGCGAATGTTAAGAACATCTTTGAGAGAAGTTGTGAAATAGTTTCTAAACACTCAGTCATAATCAAGTGCGGTAGATGTAACTATTGCAAATTTATCTTAACAGGTGACCACTTTATTATCCATTGGAATACCTTTCATATAAAAGGAAAATATGATTGTGATGGTACTGGACTTGTGTATGTTGCACTTTGTCAGCTATGCCAAGGTTTTTATATATGAAAAAATGAAGACAAGCTCCCAGAATGTAATTACGAACATGCATATAAAATACGAAAATAAAGGAATATTATGCCTTTTTAAACATATTAAGGAAAATCCTGGGCACTTTTTAAGTTTATAGTGCTTGAAAAAGTGAGACAGAATGCTCATGCCATGGCCAGTAATACTTGAAAAAAAGAGAGCTATATTGGCAATTATGATGTGAAGAATAAAATGGCTAGAGGTAAAAACAAGGTGCAGAAAATATATAAGGCAAAAACAGAAAAACTGCACCAAGTTAACACACACAAACAATGTTTATTCAAACCAAAAACAAAACAAAAAAGAAAAGGTAAGCGCTTTCACAACTGCTGTTGCTTCATCAGACACTACTATAAAATAACAAGCAGCTTAAATAGGTGCATTCAATTAGCTGATAAAAAACAGTCACATGATGCTATGCAAAGACAGATAAAAGGTATAGTGAACTGCAAACTGCAATTAGCTGATAAAAAACAGTCACATGATGCTATACAAAGACAGATAAAAGGTATAGTGAACTGCAAATGGGGAAAGAAAAACATTACACTAAAAAAATCACTAAAACCTAATAATAAAACCACAAGCAAGTTAAAAGAAAATATTATAACAATATATATATGGAACCTGCAACAATATATAGCAATAAATACATATATATATATATATATATATATATATATATATATATATATATATATATATATATATAAATACAAACTAAAAGCAAACTTAATGTTAATATTTAAGCCGTCTAGCTTTTAGAAAAGGTTTCAGGGAAGTAGTACCATTAAGACCAGGGTATTTCTCTGCATTAAGTCTAAGGATCCATTTTTGTTCATAGCTCTCTGTAGTATTCTCAATGTCCCCACCCCGTATACTACTAGGTATATTTTGAATAACAAAAAACCTAAAGGTATGGGAACTATCAGTATGCATTACATGATTAGCTAAAGCATTAGTTTCCTTACAATTAGTAATATCTCTGATGTGTTCTAATATTCTGTCTTTCAATGTCCTATTAGTTTTCCCTATATAATACACATGACATTTTTCACAGAAAGAAAAGTACACTACATCTGTAGTCCTGCAATCTGAATACTGATGGCTAGAGATAGAAAATTTTCGAGTTGGGTGTGTATAAGTATTCTTACTAAATATGTATTTACAAGCAGTACATCTTTTGCAAGGAAATTTACCGATGCGTGTAGGGAAACTGAAAGTCTCAGAGACTTCCCCATTACATAAATGTTGCTTGAGGGAGCTATTGTTCCTAAAGCAAAATAAAGGAACCTCACCAACTTTTTCAATTAGCCCTGGAACTTCTTGTAGCAAATGCCAATGTCTCCTGATAATCTACGTATACTTATTAACATCACTAGAAAACTGAAAAACAACCCTGAAATCATTCTTAGCTGCCAAACTATTATCTAAAGTGCGTTTATTAATATTTTCTGTAAGATAGGGTCTACATCTAGTGTCCTTCAATTTCCATGCTTCAGATATTGTTTTGTTAATATCAGATAATGAGTATCCCCTTTCTAAAAAATCAGACTTAATATTTTCAAGAGCTATTTCTGCTTCTTCATCGCTGTTGTGGAGACGCAGAGTCCTAAAAACTTGTCCCTATATTGGTATGTTCGCTTTGTAGATGATGTTTTTATGTTGTGGAAGGGACATGGCTCTGATATTCCTAGATTTATCAATTATTTACATACCACAACTGAATTCCTGAGATTTACTTACCATAGTTCAAATACAGAAATCAAATTTCTTGATGTTACGGTCAGGAGGTCTGATTTTAATCAATTGAGTAGCAGTGTTTACCACAAACCTACAAGGAGAAATACATGTTTACATAAAACTAGTATGCATCCAAGGCATATCCCTAGGAATGTCTTGAAGGGACAAGTTTTTAGGACTCTGCGTCTCCACAGCAGTGATGAAGAAGCAGAAATAGCTCTTGAAAATATTAAGTCTGATTTTTTAGAAAGGGGATACTCATTATCTGATATTAACAAAACAATATCTGAAGCACGGAAATTGCAGAAGATGTACTGCTTGTAAATACATATTTAGTAAGAATACTTATACACACCCAACTCGAACATTTTCTATCTCTAGCCATCAGTATTCAGATTGCAGGACTACAGATGTAGTGTACTTTTCTTTCTGTAAAAAAATGTACTGTATATTATATAGGGAAAACTAATAGGATGTTGAAAGACAGAATATTGGAACACATCAGAGATATTACTAATTGTAAGGAAACTAATGCTTTAGCTAATCATGTAATGCATACTGATAGTTCCCATACCTTTAGGTTTTTTGTTATTCAAAATATACCTAGTAGTATACGACGTGGGGACATTGAGAATATTACAGAGAGCTATGAACAAAAATGGATCCTTAGACTTAATGCAGAGAAATACCCTGGTCTTAATGGTACTACTTCCATGAAACCTTTTCTAAAAGCTAGACGGCTTAAACATTAACATTAAGTTTGCTTTTAGTTTGTATATATATATATATATATATATATATATATATATATATATATATATATATATATGTGTGTGTGTGTGTGTGTGTGTGTGTGTGTGTGTGTGTGTGTATATATGTATATATATATATATATATATGTATTTATTGCTATATATTGTTATAATATTGTCTTTTAACATAGGTTTTAGAGATTTTTTAGGGTAATGTTTTTCTTTCCCCATTTGCAGTTCACTATACATTTTATCTGTCTTTGCATAGCATCATGTGACTGGTTTTTATCAGCTAATTGCAGTTTGCAGTTCACTATACCTTTTATCTGTCTTTGTATAGCATCATGTGACTTTTTTATCAGCTAATTGAATGCACCTATTTAAGCTGCTTGTTATTTTATAGTAGTGTCTGATGAAGCAACAGCAGTTGTGAAAGCGCTTACCTTTTCTTTTTTGTTTTGTTTTTGGTTTGAATAAACGTCGTTTTTGTGTGTTAACTTGGTACAGTTTTTCTGTTTTTGCCTTATATTGGCAATTATATTGGAACTCATAAAATTGCCCAGGCTGAAAGAGCATATTTCAATAGCACCACTTTTAAAGTTGAAAGCTCTAAAAAGCTGATATTTTTAAAGAAAAGTTTTTAAATATAATATTCTGATAGGTTTCGGGTATGCTAATTCCTCTTTGCATATTCATGTGTTTTTTACATTAAATTTTTATTTTATTATGTTTTAAGGATTGTCCTGATAAGTTATAGGAAATCTGTATATGAGACTTTAAAAGCTGATTATCTATCGTGATATTTTTAAAAGTATTTAAGTGGTATTTTGTAATGAGTTTTAGCTGATGACATTTTACTAATATGTAAGATGAAAGCACTCATGTTGCCTGGTTACATTTTTTTTTTTACTATAGAGAACCAAGGTTTCTGGCATTTTATGCAGTTTTTTTTTTTTTTGGTTTGAATTTGTGGGTTTTTTGGGCCCTATGGGAGAATCTTTCACCATTCCTTAGGTATCTACATCACTTGTTAGATCTAACCATAAAGCAGTCACCTTCAAAATAAAACTGAAACCAGAGATCCCATCCACCCAAGGTACCTTCAGAAGATCCCTTCCACCCAAGGTACCTTTAGAAGATTCTTTAAGACATACCACTTACTCCAAAGTGATACATGGGGAAACTTAAAATCCACAGCAAACCCAGTTACCTCCACTGAATGCTCCAAACTGTACATCCCCACATTATACCAGCATGTAAACAGCTGCATGTACCCATAGGAAAAAGTGCAGTGCAAACCGCAGAAACAAACTGACACAGTAGAAACAAAATATCAACAAGCTTTACAATAAAAGGAAAATAATTTTTGACCAAAAGTAAGAACAGTAATTCCCAGTGTTAGAGCTCTTGTCTCTGAAATAAGCAAACAACTCAGGAGCTTAATAAAATCAACCAAAACCAAGTCTGAAGCTAAAATAGCTACCCAAGCCAAAGATAAATACTAGCATTTTTCAGTTATGTTCATAATCGCAAAAGCACAACATAACAATGCACTGAGTTGATTGTGACTGATGTAACCTGCAATGAAGCTAAAGATATAGCTAACCTACTGGCTGATAAACGTAGCTCTAACCCTCTCTCCTGTCTGTCTGTTCCTCAAGATATACCAGAAACGGTGTCACTTCCAGATATCACACAAGATCAAATCCTTAAAGTGCTATCAAAAGCTAAAAACACTGCATTGATGGGTCCTGACAATATTCCTGGATACATCTTAAGTAGCATGAAGCATGATTTAGTCACACCCCTAACAGCACTGTTCAGTCTCAGCCTCCATGCAGGTGTTGTACCAAGTGAATGGAGAACAGCTACAGTCATTCCCCTACATAAGGGAGGACCTTCCACAGATCCAGGCAATTACACACTCATACGTCTGAGAAGCCTCATATGCAAAGCCATGGAAAGGCTTATAATGGGATTAATCAATTAGGACATAGGGAGCCACCAAACACTGGACCCATCTCAGTATGGCTTCTTCAAAGGCAGGTCATGCTTACTCAACCTGGTGGATTTTTCTGAAAAGGTCACAGAAGCAATGTAAGAAGGCGAAATGGTACACATTGCATTTCTTGACCCGGTCAAAGCTTTTGACACATTTCCCCGCTCAAGCATAGTAGGAATGCAAATAAACTGGGAATACACCCCTATGTCATGACCTGGATTGCCAGATAGGATGCAGATAATCAAAATGGGGAGTGCAGGTAAGATGCAGTGGCTGTATGGAATCAGATGCATATTAAGTGGCCGTATAACCAAGAGGGTTACTGTAAAATGTTGGAACAAATTGCAGTGCAAGCTTGGTAGTGCTGCTTAGGAAACTTGCAAAGAAGTATAAAGTAAACATGTCTGAGATAGTCAGGAGACACGTCCTTTGATAAGGTATGACGTGGTATAAAAGGTTACGGCTGTGAGCTGTAGTTCCTGTGCACAGAGTTTGATTCTCTCACTGATTTGCCTACTGTGTGACACTGAGCAAGTCACTTAACCAGACATTCTTCCAAAGTTGCCCCTGCAAAGGGACTATGGGTCCAGTGGGCCTACCTAGTTAGCAAATTGGTATTATCATCATCATTATTATTATTATTATTATTATTATTATTATTATTATTATTATTATTATATCCGGCCCTGAGATCCTGAATCACAGAGGTGGAATTCACATTTGAAATGTGAGGGAGAGTGAAGACAACTACATTTGAAAGTGCGCAGATAAAATTCAAGGTTAGATTGGAAACTGTGTGAAAGGAACATACATGTTTACTTACAGCATTTAGAAAATCTGAACTTAAATTACTGCATGATAGATCAGTGCAATTATGGAACAGGATTATAGAGATGTATCATATTATAATGAAGCAAGTGGACCAAACCTTTAAGGAAGACAAGATTTCTAAAGTCTGGCAAGAACCGAGACTGGAAGGTGAGGACACTGCAGAAGTAGAAAAAAAAGATATATAATGAGGAAATAAAGGCAATATTGAAAAAAATGAAAAGGTGGGAGCCTGGGTGAAAGACTGGTTTATTTGTGAATTCATTACTATGACAGGGAAAGAAATGCTGATACACTTAAGGCAGCTGCTAAACAATGCCAGAGTGTTTGAAGTGGTACCAAACTTTTTATTAGAACCATATTGGTATTTATGTCAAAGCCAAGGTGAAAGTCAAAGGATCTGAGTAACTGTCACAAAGCCAAGGCTTGGGTAAAGCTGTACAAACTGCTAATTTCACAAAAGTATGATTTCACAATAAGGGATTAAGAATAAGACAATGTACAGCAGTAGATTTTCTTTCTGACAAAATGGGATGATGTTTTAAAAACATACAGCAGTTTAGGTGCTGTCTTGTCTGTATATATATATATATATAACACATTGCTTGTTCACAACTCCACACAGGAAGACAGGCAAAGGAAACTGCTGGAGATGTATGTGGCTGGAGGGGCTGAAGAGATGATCCATATTTTTGAATGTATGAAAGTGAAGGATTTCTTTTATGGTGTGATTGCATCTGAGAATAGGTGATGATATTTGAGAAATGGGTTCCACTCAACTGAAAAATTATCTCTATGATGGGGGAAGAACAAGGCTGGAGCAGTAAAGAAAAAACATAGCTATTACTTTTAAATGGGTGGGTCAAGCAGGTCTTTGCCAAAGGTTAGAGTGGTTATTGTTGAAGTGCAAATAGAATGAGGAAATATATCCCACAAACATATAGTAGGATTTTAGCAGCCCAGATAGATAGAAGATACAAAGGACAGGATTTCTAATAGGATGTAAATGGTGATAACATGATTAGAAACTGGGAACACTTTGAGATTTGCTTTGTATGAATGTTTGTGTTAAATGTTAAATTTACATTGTGAAATATTGTTTTTCAAAATATGTCACTTTTTGTTTGGTTGGTTACCTTGCTGCATTTTGGGAAATGTGACAGTATGTATTAAAAAGTTGTTTTCATAATAAATTTAAAAAATCTCACATCCAATCCTCTTCTGTTAAAGCATTTGCTTTGCCTTCCATTTAGACTAGTATTTTTCACACAGAAAATACAATTATGTTGGTTTTCCAAACTGCAGTTAACTCTGGAAGGGCAAATTCCACTCATTCAGTAAACACTCATGGAATTCCCTATTTCTTACAGAGTTCAGTAAAATGCATGCAGAATTTGATATTTTCCACTTGTTGAAAAAAAAAAAAAAATATATATATATATATATATATATATACATAAAACAAAGAAAGACTCCAGAACTTGAAGGTGTATGCAATAAGAATCCAATAAATATAAATAACTGTGATATTTGCTGGATAAATAAGCAGTTTGTGCACCGTTTTGTAGTGGAATTATGTGTGTGTGTGTGTGTGTGTGTGTGTGTGTGTGTGTGTGTACATATATATATATATATATATATATATATATATATATATATATATATATATATATCTATATCGGGGCTCAATACAGCTTTCCCTATGAAACCCGCCCTGAAAGGGCAGAGATTGAAGAGACATCTATGACACGTCAAATTGAAGCTAGCTGTTCATTGGTTGAAAGTGTTTTAAAAATCAGATACTTGAGAGACACAAGTTATATGGATCTGAAGAAGGGTTGTTTGGAGTAACCTGAAAGCGCTTATCCCTCTACAGTTTTATTGTTTTTATTGTTTTTATTTCTGCAAGCTGAATAAATGTGTCTATACTTTTAGCTATTCGTCTTGGAGCATGTTCTTTATACACATCTACTGAAATGCTGGCAAGCTGTTAAACTGAGTCATTGGAATTGTTTTCAGCATTTGAACTAAGCTGAATTTTTTCATTTATGCTTTTGTTCAGCATTTGATACATATGCTGAAGGCATACTGGGACTAGATATCGGCTGGCCCTGGCTTTGGTAATTGTGCTGTTTGCTGGATTTTTGATATTTTATTACAGCATACTCCTGAGTTCCAGACTTATTTTGTTTGGATTTATTGTGTTTTGTCACAGTACCCAAGGAGACATGGCTGAAGGGAGATCCGAGAAAGGGGTTGAGGAACAGAATGGTAACGTACATACAAGTCAGCTACTAACGGAAGGAAGATCTTTGCCAACACAAAGTAAGTCAAATAGACTTTTATTTAATAAAAGCGACAATCCATTGTTAAAGTTGGATTTTTTAGAAGAAGGGATAAGACCTGTAATGCTTGAAAGTGAAAGGCAAAGCACTGTGGATATGCGTAGATTTTACAATGATGTGAGAGAAATGGAAGATGGCTTGTATGAATTAAAAAGGTTGCAATGGCAGAGGCAACACCTAGAGGCATGCCTACACTACAACATAGTGCTGAGAGGCCTAAGAGTTTTGCTTATGCCTACACAAGGGAATTCCCAACCTGAGTTATTGAGAAAATGGCAGAGTCTCAATTTGGAGCACAGCTGAAGCTACATGAAATTACTTATAGAACATTTTTTACTGCGGGAGAACAATTTAATTAAGAAACTAGAGGGTTTACAGATGTACTTGTAGTGGAACTTCAACAATGAGATATGTACGTCAAAGCTAGAAGAAGCCTAATATAAAATTTCGCTGTATGATAATAAGTTGGAGCAAGTTAAAAAGAAAAAAATTAGAAGAGATTATGAAGATTTTAAAAGGGGTGACGTGTTCATTTGGTCAAGGGACTTTGTTAAAGAACAGCAAGTACCTAAGAGGAATGAGTTACAGGACAGAGCCCCTCAGAGAAGTGTACAAAGGGGATTATTGAATGAGACTGATAATAGTAGAGATAAAGTGAGAGAAAACCATGGTAATCAATATTTACATGAGAATACAGATATGAACAATCCACCACCACAAGGGATAATACAGAAAACTAATCAGGTATTGACTTTGTCCTGTCTGTTATCCATTAAGAGCAATCAGAAGGAAGTGTTGAGTAATGACTTGGGTGCAATACCGAAGAGTGGTATGACGGATGTGGTTTTTCCAGTACTTCCACTTTGAATAAGGGAAGTAAGATACAGGAAAGAAATAAGATCACTGAGCAGAGGGAAGAAAAGAAGGCAATCACACATAGAGGAGCAGTAAATGAAGATGATAAAGAATCTTTGGTTTTCAACCTCTCATCTTTTCCATTAACAGACAAGCATATTAACATTCTTAATAAGGGGCTGAAATTTATACCCACCAGAGGTATGGAAGACAATGAGGCCATGTTGAGCCTGAGGTCATTTGGACGTGAAATGATGCTGAAAAGTATGTACAAAAACAACAAAGAAACTGAGCTGGATCTTTTTAAGAATCCCAGTGGCTTTATGCCACAAAAGAATGCAGTGATGGACACTTATATTAATGTATATGAACAAGAAATTGTTGAGTATTTACAAAATAGTAGAAGAAGAAGTTATAATATTACAAAAGAAGAGAGAATGGCTTTGAAAGAATTAGAAGGGAATACAGAATTAACCATCAGACCCACTGATAAAGGAGGTGGGGTGGTTCTGATGGATAAAGCCAAGTATAATGAAGAAGTCATGATGCTATTACAGGATTTGACACCGTATAAAGAAATTAGTAAGAGTGAGTTGGAGAAAACTGAAATGAGAGTAAGATTATATCTGGAAGAACTCAGAGAACACAACTTGATCACGGTTGAATTGTGTAGCTATCTTCGTATAGAGCATCCTTTGATTCCGGCTTTTAAGTGGCTCCCTAAAGTACATAAGGATCTATATAAACCATCACTGAGGCCAATTGTAGCCTGAGCAGGATGGATTACTGAGCCAGCGTCAATTTATGTGGAACACCATATTAAAAGGGCTTTAGACAAGGCTTCAGCTGTCCTTAAAGATACCAAGATGTTCCTTGAGAAGCTGAGTGAATATATCAGTATGAAAAGGGATACTAAGAAACATGCCATGATCAGTATGGACATTAAGAATTTGTTCACCAGTATCACCAATGGTTATGGAATAGCAGCATTAAGAAGTTTTCTATCGGATGAAGGCACATATGATGAAAGGCAGGTTACAATTCTGTGTGATCTAATGGAGATTATTTTGAACAACAATGTCTTCATGTTTGAAGGGAAATACTATATACAGTTATGTGGTGTAGCGATGGGTACGCCATGCGCTAATAGCTATGCAAACATAGTTTTGGCACATTGGGAGGATAGAGTAATACATCAAGATAATCCATGGAAGAACCACTTAAAAGTATACTTAAGGTTTGTGGACAACATTTATATCATGTGGGAAGGTGACGTTGACGAATTTGACAGATTCCATATATATTTGGAGAAGAGTACAAACTTTTTACAGTTCACTATGACCCACAGTGATGTGCAGATGGACTTCCTTGATGTACGAATCACACAGGATGGAGAAGGGAAAATAGAAATTAGTCTGTATAGAAATGATTGCTGGAAGAATAGTATTCTACCAAGAAGTAGTATGCACCCAAGATATACCCATAAGAACATCATAAGGGGACAGTTCTTAAGAACGTCCAGGATACATTCGGATGACACAACTATTGCAATGGCGATGGATGACATGTCGGAACATCTGAAGGCAAGAGGGTATAGAGAAGAAGAGGTGTTGAATATGAGACAACAAGTAGATTTGGAAAGGAATGAGAAAGGCAGACCGTACTTAAGAGGGAAACAAGAGAATATGAATCAAAATAAGTATCTGTATAAAGAACTGAAAACGGTGCTTACCCATACAATGGACACAGAAGAAGTATGTAATATAGTGAAAAGGAATTGGAAGATACTTATGTCAAGTGAAGAATGTAAAGAGGTCCTGGGAGAAGAACCTAAGTTTTGTTTCAAAAATGCAAGGAACTTAAAGCAAATACTATGTAAAGATAATGAAATGGAATCATACACTATCTCAGGAAAAAAAAAGAACTTTTCCATGCAGAAGGTGCACCATGTGCAGATATATATGTACGGACAGCTATTTCGAGCATCTAGTTACTAAAAAGAGATATGTTAGTAATTTTTATGCAGATTGCACTACAAAGAATGTCATATACCTAGCCAGTTGCCTAGCATGCGACAATTTCTATGTTGGAAAAACGATACGACAGATGAATGAGAGACTGTCCAAACACATCAGTGATATAAGACTTAAAGACTATAAAAATCCCTTGGCCAAGCATATTAGAGATAATGAAGGACATAGTTTTGTATTTAGATCTTTACATGTTATATATATTTCAAAGAGAGGGGGTGATGTGAATAATAGACTTGAACAAGAAGAAATGCTTTGGATAGGGAAACTGAGAGCACATCAAAAACCTGGGCTCAATACAGCTTTCCCTATGAAACCCGCCCTGAAAGGGCGGAAATTGAAGAGACATCTATGACACGTCAAATTGAAGCTAGCTGTTCATTGCTTGAAAGTATTTTAAAAATCAGATACTTGAGAGGCACAAGTTATATGTATCTGAAGAAGGGTTGTTTGGAGTAACCTGAAAGTGCTTATCCCTCTACAGTTTTATTGTTTTTATTGTTTTTATTTCTGCAAGCTGAATAAATTTGTCTATACTTTTAGCTATTCATCTTGGAGCATGTTCTTTATGCACATCTACTGAAATGCTGGCAAGCTGTTAAACTGAGTCATTGGAATTGTTTTCAGCATTTGAACTACGCTGAATTTTTTCATTTATGCTTTTGTTTAGCATTTGATACATATGCTGAAGGCATACTGGGACTAGATATCGGCTGGCCCTGGCTTTGTTAATTGTGCTGTTTGCTGGATTTTTGATATTTTATTACAGCACACTCCTGAGTTCCGGACTTATTTTGTTTGGATATCTATATATATATATATATAAATATATAGGGTACCCGTCAAATCTTCGAATGCTCAAAATTTCAAACGTTACATGGTCAAGACCAAACATTTGAAATTTTGAGTGCTCAAAGATAGACTTTCAACGGCACCATAAGGTGCAGATAGGTAGAATTTCCCTTTTCTGCACTGAAGTGTGGTCTCGAGTTGGTATATTTACATAGGGGGGTGTGGGGGTGCAGTGGGGCTTGTCCCCCTGTCTACACTGTTAAAGTGTTTTTTCTGTGTTTTCTTTTTTTTTATGTTTGAACATCCAAATGTCGAACATTTGGTCTCGATCATGCAATGTTCGACATTTTGGATGTTCAAACATTTAACATAGACCCTCTCTCTATCTCTCTCTCTCCCTCTATATATATATTCACTTTATAATCTCAAAATACTGAAACATCGAATTTCAGTATATTGAGACTATAAAGTCGAATCCACAAAATACTGAATGCCCAAAACCACGAAAGTTAAAATCGCAAATTTACACCATACACCACACCACACATACACCACAATATCCAGACTACAAAAAAGAACACACACACAAACATAAAAACACAGATGTACAAACCTACACTACAAATAAGCAGGGGGGCAAGCCCCCTGCACCCCCATGTGGGGGACTGCACTTCCCACACCCCCACTACTTATATACTCTAACTCCGAGATCGCACCAAACAGTAAAAGACAGCAAACTCACAACCAGACATTTTGCAGTCCTTCGCACACACACACACACACACACACACACACACACACACACACACACACACACACACACACACACACACACACACACACACACACACACGCACACACACACACACACACACACACACACACACACACACACACACACACACACACACACACACACACACACACACACACACACACAAACACACATCACATATATACAAACACCACCACATTCAACAGTTAAACACTCATACTTTTACCTGCCTACCCTAACCCACACGTACAACTCCCAAACACAGTCACATACACTCAAACACTTAACCCAAAACCCTTACAAAATAGTCACTTACCTTAAATTCCACCTAAATCCACACACAAAAACGGACACCATCCACACAATACACTCCAGGTCACGTACCGTTAAACCATAACTGCAAATTCGACATATCCAGATTTGCATTTATGCATTTTCGCTATTCTGAAGATTCGACTTTATGGTCTTGATATACTGAAATTCGATGTTTCAGTATTTCAAGATTATAAACTGAATCTATATATATATATATATATATATATATATATATATATATATATATACATATATATATATATATATATATATATGTATATACTCCCCCAACGACTGGTGCAAGCAGCTCACACAAAATGCACAGACCAAACCAATAGTAAATCACACACCAACATAGTCCAGCATAAAGACTCTTTCATTGCCTTAACACCAAATCCCAAGGTGAAAATAAAAGGCGAAGCCACACTGAATTACTGTGTTTATTCATAGACAAATACGGCAGTAGCAACAATGACTAAAAGGAAGAACAAGTATAAACCAAACCGTTTTCGCCCCCTAGCATCATTAGTGAAGTAACACATACAATACAACTACCTTTTTATAGCTGGAATTTTTAAAGTCACATCAACAAATTAATTAATTCCATGTACAATAAGTAACCACATTTGAATAAACTTAGCCCAGATTGTTAAATACATCCTCATGCCCACAGTGTGCATATAAAACCATCAACAAAAATGTATACACATATACATACTCAAAATGATGTATATTGCATAAATGTATACTCATATAAATACACGTGTGTGTGAAATATACATAGACACACAACCATTAAATAGTGTAAAGTTATATTATTTACTACTTATAAACATATCTCCTAATTACATAAATATGCTCAAAAAAACACATATAAAGTGGACACATATAAATGCTAAGATAGTTCACATGGAAACCCCCACACCATATTCAAAATCTTCTATACTATCAAAAACAAAAACACAAATTGGTACAAAATACTTCTAAATATTACAAATATATATCATTCAAAAATATTCATTTAAGCCTGGCCTATAAATGGCCCACAAATGTACTATCCATAACCTTTCCTTCTTATCCAAATCCTATGTTTATCACTATTTGACAAATTGCTGACCCAAACCACATCTATTCCGACAAATACAAAATGTGCCAAGGCATTTTCAGCCTTATGTTTAAGCAAAGCACTCCTTGATCTTTTACGATTTCTGTCACTTAAATGTACTGATATGCAATTCTTAAAAGCCTTTGAAGTCTGGCCAACATAAAATGCCTCACATTGGCATATAGCCAAATATATAACCCATTCCATGTGGCAAGTTATTAAATGTCTAATCTCATAAACCTTAGAAGTATTCACGGACGTGAAAGAATTACATCTACATATAACCTTACAATAAATGCAGTTGCCACAATAATTACAATGCCTTGGGCCATTACATTTATGATCTTTTTTAATTAAATCCATTCTCTTATGCCGGGATAAAAACTCCCCCACGTTTTTACCCCATCAATAACAATAAGAGCAATGGTCCCCCAAGCATTGACCCAAAAAAGTTATCTGATTTCAAAATATGCCACTATTTATCAATGGTATCCTTTATTTTAAAGCTATTAGTACCATAAGTAGTAACTGGGTGGCTGCAGTGGTGCAGCGGTTAGCGTTGTCGCCTCACAGCAAGAGGTTCTCCAGTTCGATCCTTGGCTGGGGTGCCGTCTGTGCAGAGTCTGCATGTCCTCTCTGTGGTTCAGTGGGTTTCCTCCCAAAGACGGATAGGTGGATTGGGCACTCTAAATTGGCCCTAGGTGTAAGTGTGTGTGTGTGTGCCTTCTGTGGAAGGTTGGGTGGCGGGTTGGAAACTTGACACCGTAAAACTCCGCCAGTCATGAGCAGACAAGGTGATCTGCTGTGGCGACCCCTAACTGGGAAAAGCCGAAAGAAGAAGAAGTACCATAATTAGTAACCAGTCTAATATTAGACTGCTTTGGCCTAACAGGCATATGTTCAATTTTCCTAATTTCAGATAATAAAGGACCTCTCTTCAAATTAAGTGCACTATTTTTCACCCTGATGATTCGTATTTTATTATAACCCCTTCTTATGAACCTATCCCCCATTCTTTCAGCCTCGATTTTGTAGTTGTCATCATTACTACAAATTCGTCTTAGCCATTGAAATTGGGCTTTATGTATATTAGTCACCATATGCTTAGAATGGCAACTTCCAGCTTCAAGTAAGGCATTTCTAATAAAAGGCTTTCTATATAGGCCAGTAATCATCTTACCTTCTAGAGCTTTTGTTACTTGAACATCTAAGAAATCTATTGTAGATGATTCTATTCTGTCCACAAATTGTAATTTAAACTCATTAGAGTTTAAATATTTCACAAACACTCGCCAGTTATCTATGGACTCCGACCAAATGCCCCAACAGTCATCCAGAAAATGTCACCACATCACTAATTCCTTTATTAAATGGGTTCCTATGGCCATATATCAAACTATATTCCAAGTAACCCATGAAAAGGTCAGCATATATAAGGGCAGAAGTCGTGCCCATAGCCATACCTTTGACTTGAAGGCATCACTGTTTTCCAAAATAAAAAACATTATATTCCAAGACTAGCATCACCAATGTAATCAAAAATTCATAATGGTCAACAGACAGAATATACCTCATACTCAGTCAGCCAAAAATGTACAGCTGTAATGCTATATATATATATATATATATATATATATATATATATATTTGTTTGTATCCTTCAGCTTTTCCCAGTTAGGGGTCGCCACAGCAGAACTCAGGTCCGCTAATGATTGGCAGTTGATTTTTACGTACTGGCTTGCCAGGCCTGACGCACAACCTTCAATGAAGGTATGCCCATTCATGCATGTCTCTACGCAGAAGATGCTCTAGCTGAGAATCGAACCGGACAGCATCTTACTGTGAGGCAACAATGCTACCGCAGCATATATATATATATATATATATATATATATATATATATATATATATATATATATATATATATATATATATCTGGGTCTACTTCGCAACATCGAAAACCTAAAATCCTGAAACCCATAATACCGAGACCAGAATATAGTAAACTCATATGACTGAAAGTTCACAACACTGACTTTTATAATCCTGAAAACTAAAAAAAAAAATGTATTCAGTATCGAAATGTGCAAATGTAACATTAGCTATTTGTTAAAACATAAACTCACCATAAGCGCAGTACCAACTCTACCCTAAACCCCAACTACCAACCAATACAGTTGACTAATTCTGAATGAATATTCATGAAGATATCTGCACCATCCACATGAATATTCATCAGAGATTCCTCAGGTTAGTTATAACAATTATTTTTTATTTTTTATTTTTATGTCTTAATTAAAGATATTTATAAAATTAAATATGCCACCTCTGAGATCACACTACAGTGCAGAAATGATCAAATTTCCTGTTATGCTCAGCTCGAGGGGGGAATGTCAGTCTTACAAGATACGCCCACTTATACACAGACCAACCAGGGTGCACTGTTCTAATACAATATTGATACGTTGACATCCCTTCACCAGAGCAGGATTCTAAATGAAACAAAAGGATTCTAAACAATTCATACCAGAAGGTAAAAGTAGACAGCAACGACCAACACTTGATTGCCTTCTTCTAACCTTATACTAAAGTAAACATTTACAACACTGACGGACACATACACACACACACACACACACACACACACACACACACACACACACATATATATATATATATATATATATATATATATATATATATATATATATATATATATTTAGATATATGTATATGGATTCACTTCATAATGTTGAAATACTGAAACCTTCAATTTCAGTATCTCAAGACCATGAAGCCGAAAATCCATAAAGTCGAAACCCCAGAAGCGCGAAATTTAAAATCACGACTTCTATACTAAATATACAGCACACACAGACACAAACATACACCTCCCTACACATACACAAACACCTACCCGACATACAAGCAGGAGGCAAGTTATATATATATGTATGTATATAGTAAAAACACACACAACAGAAGGCAAGGGTTCCACTCCAAAGATATTTAATGTTAGCACTTTCGTCCACTTTCTTAAATTAACTTCTTCAGACAACTCCAACCATTCAAATACATACTTAAATATAAATATGAACCAGTGACATTATTATTTAAAGTCACACACCCTCCTACATAACCAAATCACACCAGTAAAAAAAAAAGATATGTATGCAAGAAAATTATAAGAAAATTATATCAGACAACCATAAATAACAATATGGAAATGCACACAAATGTGCAACACTGCATTTAAAATGTTTCATTGAAAATCTCAAATAGTCAATACAAGATTACATTGTTACTGATGTCACCTTTATAGTGATTTTAATTTCAACACACATTTCAATGAGCACTGGTCATTTAACCCAGGATGAATGTAGGCGTTCAACCTCAATTGCCAGAGCAATTCCCTTTGTAATTTAAGACGCCAGGGTCCACCCCTAATGTCCTTACAAAGCTATTCTATAACCAGATAATGAAAGTAATGACCAGGATTTTCTATAATATGTTTTGCTAAGGCATTTGTGATTTCAATTTGCTAATATTACACTGATGCTCATAAATATGTTATCTTAGGTGCTGTTCTGTTTTACCAACTTAAAAACTGGTACATACCTGGCACTTAGCCAGGTACACTACTCCCAAAGTGTTGCAATTAAATTTACCATTAATGCTGTAATCATGGTCACGTATATAAAATTTCTTGGTGACCTCAATGGATTTACAAAAATTGCAACAACCACATTTAAACATACTAGAGTTTATAAGGACAGTTTTTTCCTATTTTCGAGGAAGCTTTTCAAGTTACAGCCCCTTTTAAAAAACAGTCCGACCTCATTCAACTACAAGAGTTGCACATACACCAGTCATTTTAACTCTGGTAATATCTTTCAGAAGTTTAAATGTATACGTTTTTGGGGAAGTCATAGTAAACAGTTTCTGTTTTATTTAATATCATCTCAGGTAAACCAACAAAATATTTCCATGGTCTAAAGAACCAAGTGGTTGTATCACCTTTAAGTTACTTATTTGACCATCCATATTTATCATTAAAAGGACTAGAATGTTTGTATGTTGCACTGGTACATCTTCTGTTTGAGTAAAGTTGCAGGTGTTCAATATTTCCATAAAGTATTTGTCAAGCTATGAACTAGAATAACCATAATGTCATTTAACAGAAAGGTAATTAAAAGCCCATAAAAACATGGTTGATTTTTCATCCCAATTGTCTTCACGCTCTTGTAACAAAAAAAGGTTATTTTGTAAGTTTCTTGTTTTAGTATAATAATAGGTAGCTATAATTCTACAGTCACTCCAGAAAGTAAAAGTTTTCATTATTATATTAAATGATTTTAATGATTTTTCTTCCTTGTTTTTTACCCGCATTGCTGATAAACAGTTTATGAATCATTATCATGACTGCTCAGCCACTTTTATTTGTTCTTATATTCTTGCAATTATTAAATTCTTGCTATAATAAATTACTGTTGATATTGAGGAATAATAGAGTCCAGTTCTTCTTTCTCATTTTTTAAACTTTGCGCATTAGTGCCCAGACAATTTAGTGCTCCATAGATGTTTCCATTCTATTTCATTTTCTTCTGTGAAGTATTTCCCTGTCTAAAATATGGAAATGGTTTTCATTATTAAGTACAACTTTTATTTCCTTTTCTGTTCTGATGTCAATAATCTCAAGCAAACATGCTCGATTCTACAGTCAGTTCACTACATAATGTCATAACCTTTAAATATCCTTGCACTCTCAGGCACGTTTTACATAATTTTGCCTTAATAAATGTATAGTCAAGGAAGGCTAGGCTAGGCATGCAGGCATTTCATAAAAAGTAAAATGTATCATGTTATCTTGGCAATAAATATATATTTTTGTTACTGCTTCTTTCATACTCTGTAGTGGTCTATTTAGCAAATCAGTGGTACCTGCCACAATATACAAGGTGCTATTTTTGTGAGTATTTTAATAGGCCTTAGACGTATCATAAGAATTGCTACTAATTTTAAACATTTTATAAAGGATATTAGAATCATCAGCTTGTTCATAATTGTTAATGGTTTAAGTTGCTCAGTTGTGAGTCCCCTATTACACCTATTTCCTTTTCTTATTTGATTCTACTTTCTGTATTTTAGATAATACTTCCACTTATATTTGATTTGTTTATCATGTCACTGACTTCTTTTCAGTCATGAGTATCCCCAGATATTTCTTCGGCCATATACAAACACGTAAAGGCAATCTGTGTTGTGTGTGCAGAGATGGCAATACTAATAGAAGCCATCTACGCTACAACACAATAGTCAAGTATAAACTTAAGCCAGTGAAATAACAATGTGGTGCTCATGAGAAATTATGCAAAACCTTGTATGCTAATGTGTTCTTTTCTCTCCTGTTTGCAATTCAGTCATATTTTGATGTATTTCTGTACCTTGCACAGATTTGTTATAAAAAGTGATCATGGTAAGAACTGGGTTATTGGTCAAGCCAAATCTACTTGCGCCAACTAAGAAGGCATAGATATAGACAGAAAATAATTCATCATATTTTGATAATTAGGAAATCATTGACAGGCTTATAGTGTACAGGGACATTACAAGGGCCATGGTGAGCATGTATGGTTCCCACAGAGGTACTGGGGACTGCGTCAACTTCCTATTCCTGTGGATACTAAGTTATGTATAGGTTTCACTATACTTACTATGGAGACCTTCTAGAGACAGACTGGGGACACATTGGGCATCTCACTGGCTTCTGCCTTGAGGATACTTCAGCAGTTCATGGACATAACGCTTGGCACGAGTCGATTAATACAGCTATTTTCTGTTATCACCTCAGGACTAAGCCCAGACTATAAATGCCTTTTATGGGTGGCATATTTCCCTGAGCTGCTCAATGAGATAGATCACAGCCATGTTGTTATTAGAGTCCCATCTGTCCAAGGGGGAAGTGCTACCACAATAGGAAGGGCTACCTTTCCATCAACTTCCAGGTGGTATGTGATGTATGTGGGTACATTACCAATGTGTCTGCCCAGTATCCTGAGAGTGTACACAATTCCTATACCTGTCACACTAGTTCGAACTACCACTTCTTCCTGCATAGTTGGATGCCCAATCATTTTAAATGTAAAAAAATATTTTTTTTAGCTTAGTAGTCATTCATTGTAAAATGTATTTCTTAATACCAAATCACTTGTTCTTTGTTTTATCTCTCCCACCCCCTGCTTTTCTGATTTTTTTTGTTCCTTTTTTCAGGTGATCCAAGTTATCCAGTGGAGCCATACCTCGTAATATTAGTGGGAAATGCAAGTGGAGCTGTGGAAGATAATTTTAACACAGCCCAGTCCTGGACTTGAATTGTCATTGAGAGAATATCTGGCATGTTGAAAACCAGATTCAGATGTCTGGATGAATCTGGGGTTGCCCTTCAGTATGATCAAACTACTGCATGCAGGATGTTTACTGTGTGTCACATTCTGGACATGGACATGCACTGGTCTGGTGAGATGACATGATCCTTGTTGTCACTGCAGCTCCCAGTTCCAGTCTTAATATGAATGATGACAACCAGTCAGTGGCAGTAGTAAGAGACCCCCATCTAGAAGGCTCATACACAGCATATGGCTGCACAGGTAAAGATGTAGGATTTGGTCCACAGTTTTGGACTAGATACTAGATGTAGCATCCAGTCCAAAGCTGTGGACCATGGCATTCAGATCAGCTTTTCCATTCTTGTAAAATACACTTAGAGTATACTTAACATATCCAGTGATATGTGCCAGCTATGCTATGTGGTACACGTTCTACTTTCACTATTCTTCAGATATTCCCTCATCATTAAATATATATTTTTTTAATTTCAGAACAGGCACTCATATTATTGTATAAAAAAGTCATACCCGAGTGCTCATTGACACCTGTTCAGTGATATCATAAGGCATCATACCCGAGTACTCACTGACAACTGTTCAGTGATGTCATAAGGTATCATATGCGTATTACCCATAGACGAGGGTAAGGTGGTTCACTCAGCCTATCTTGACCTTGCCAAGGCTTTTGACACCATTCCCCATTCTGGAATTATAGCTAAACTCACTAAATTAGGTATAAATCCCTACGTCACAAGATGGGTTGCCGACTCGGTCACTGACAGAACCCACACTGTAAAAGTTGCAGACTCCAAATCTGACTTCAAACCAGTGACAAGTGGAGTACCACAGGATTCAGTCCTGGGACCTCTCGTGTTTGGTATCTACTTCTCTGAAGTACAGGCTAACACAGAAGGCCTCTGGCTAATAAAGTTCCCAGATGACTGCAAACTAGGAGCCATAGTCGAGTCCCCAAATGATGTGGACATCCTATAGAAAGGCCTCACTGAGATAGATGCCTGATGTTAGAGCCATGGCCAAAAGCATAGTGCCAAAAAGTGCATTGTTATCCCTTTTGGTAAAAACTCTGTACCCACGAACTACCACATAGGCAGCAGTCTACTTAACATCAAATGTGTGATAACAGACCTTGGGACCCAGGTGGACAGTAGTCTCTCCTTTGATAATCACATTGCCACAGTAGTCAGGAAGTCCTTCTACGTGGCACACCTCATCACAAAAGGGTTCTCATCCAGGAAAAAAGAGGTCATTGTTCCCCTCTACTCGACACTCATTAGACCTATTATAGAGTACAACACCACTTTTGGAATGTACCTTACAAGACATCTGCAGCAGCTGGAAAGGCCACAGAAGTACCTCACAAAGAGGATTACTGGCCTCAAACAGATGCCCTACACTGATTGTCTCAAAAAACGCCAGCTTTACTCTGTAGCATATCGCCTACTCCGAGGTAATCTCTGCCCAACATATAAAGCTATGTCAAACCCAGAGCTGTTGGACATGCTACACCTAAAGAAATCCCAATCCCTTCGAGCTACATGCTCTAGGGACCTAAATCTTGTCACCACAATAAACAGAACATGCTGGAGGGATAGATTCCTGTCCCAGAGACTTCCAATACCCTGGAACAAGCTACCCATCTATGTCAAGCAAAGTTCCTCATTAGCATTCTTCAAGAAAAATCTTGATGAGTGAATGGAAAATAGGAAATACACCCTGGGGATCACTTCTGTGGCTCTGCTCAACAGTGGTACAGGAAAATAACTTTCTTGGATGGTGTAACCAGGGAACCTTGTTGGCTAGGCTTACATAGGCCCTTGGGCTGATAGCCTAGTACCTACCTATGAACCTATATAAGAAGGGGTGTACTTAAGTATATGCATACTGACACTCCAAAAGTTGTACATTCTGATAAAAACTGTTGTTTCAGTAACTGCTTTTCATTTGCAAAATTTCATGTGCTTAATTCTCTAAGCCAGCATTTAACATGTGTTCATACCTTGCATTTGAATGGAAATATATAACACACTGTTTTTGTTATGCAGTGATTTCTCAGGTTTAACTATTACATATTAGAAATGATTTTATCTTTTCTCTTGAAGTACTGCACATCAGATTATTTCATTTTGCTATGTACAGCATGTTCTGTCCTCAGAAATAGCAATCGTCAGTTAAGCAGTGCTAGAGTGGCATCAGTGCTAATGTACATGTCAGGATATCATTTTTTTTTTGAAGGAGTGTTTCATTAAATAGTATGTAATATTTGTTTTATGCTCTGGGTAACAGTCAGTTGTAACATTGCTGAATTGAAACTCTTGATAATGAATGGACCATTAATAATATAAATCAGTGCAATATGAATGATATGACCTACACCTTTGTTTCCAGATTTTTCTTATAATTGATGCACTACTATTATTGAAATGAAATTCATGCAGATGCAAAATGTTTTAATAGTGGGTTATATTCTGCAGTCATGTATTCTGCAGTATTTTTTAACCACTCTTTGCCTTTCACTTTTTAGAAATCAAATTGTAAGTACCTGAAATGTGTAGGCTGAGTCACAGTAGGTCAAGGTCAAATGTGTCATACACAGCATCTCCTAAGAACTGGGTAGGTGAAGGTGCATGTGATCTTGAGAAGGGGCTTGTCATGTGAGCTGGAGGATGACTTGCTGCGACCTATTTGATGCAGGTGATCCTACAAACGCTGATGTCACAGTGCTACGTGACCTCAAATGAGAGGTTCTGCTAGTTGACTGGGCTGCATGAATTCTGTAGTATTTGGTCCCCCCTGCTATTTCCACTACCTTCTTGAGAAGCACTTGTAATGCAATGTGATAGCTCCCATGTGTCAGGACAGTAACCCATCTTATTTCCTTTCCAACGCTTACTCCTAGCCTAGGAATATTGGTAGACATCGATGCTTGGTGTGCCACCATATTACCCAGCAGTGTGATCACAAAAATATCATTACTCCCTGTCATTTCTATACTGTGCTGGAAATCCTCATGTACAGTGTAGAGGACTCTGTCCATTTCCACTGACTCTCTATGGCAGTGGTCTGAGCCTTAGAAATGTTACAGCACATTTGCTGCTGTGCACCCAAAGCTTTACATGTTTCCTTAGGTAGCTGTGACATATGTCTGTGTCCTGCACCCCGTTGTAAAGGCCTTACTGTGCACACTGTTACCTCTGAATTTCTGTCATCATCCAGAAGGTATTCCTGTGGGACTGGAGTGGTATAGATGTGCATGTTTTTTTCTGTCTCTTTACAACCCATAATGGAATATCACCTCATACTTGACTTTGCAATCCAATGTCACATTCTGAAGAGTTACTATCATACTGTAAGGTGCGAGATCATGTTGTTAAACTTGGCGATGGTATGCCTCTTTACTCAGTCTGTCTCATAAATATAACTGTTATATTCAACACTATCGGACATTCTGCTATCTCTAAATTTACTGATATAGTGGAAATGCTTGTATCTGCTGCTGACCCTGTAAAAAAAGTAATTGAATATATTACTAGTCAAATACTGGTGCATACTTACTGTATGCTGTGTAAGGAGATGTGGAGGACACTTCTCATGCACACTAATGTCATTATGTGCAGAAGTGGAGGGTTCACCTGTGAACAGCAGTTTTCATGTGTTACATGCAGTCATTCCATTTCAATATTCACTTTTCTATGTGAACATATTTTAGTGCTCAAATCAACCTTCCTGACCGGATATTTGTTGATGCAGTAGATGTGGGGAATAGCCAGAGTCCATTGCACCTCTGATTATGCTAGTGACTTTGTCATCTGTTTCTTACCCATCCTCCAAAATAGAAAAGAGGTATTCTTCATCAAGAGTTAATGGAATAAGTGTCTGAGCCCCCCGCCCCAGTAGTGCTACAGGCAATTGCATTCTGCCTTGCTTTTTGCTCTGACACATCCTGTCATATCATTGACCCTTTTCATGCCTTGAGTTAGTGCGCAGTTCCTTCCACCAACAGCATTTAAATCCACAACCACTTGACTTCAGACCTTTGCCCTCTCAGCTAGTTTGGATCTCCTTTTCCGAAAACACATTTGACATGTGTCCAAAGGAAGCCATGCATATGCAGCTCTACCGTAACTAAAATTGTACTTTCTCTGTCTGTATCCCTGCTTCTGCATCATTCATTTATCTAAAACAACATACAAAAAGTAATACACTGAATCTTAATCCAGTCATCAGCCAAAGAACACAGCAATGAAAGCACACCTGCTTTCATCATCAATAAATCAAAGATCTAAGTATAAACCCATTTATGCTGACATAACACCATATTCACATACACATACTGCAAGTCTAATTTCAGCCAGTTAAAATTGTACTGTATTAACCTGTACAACATTGTCAACAAATGCATAATAGCATTGCAAGTGCTTATCATTATACTGCCATTGATGTCACTGCTGAGTTGCACCCTTCCTCCACCACCTTCATGTATTTATACTGTCATTTTTCATTCATGAGTGACAGCCCGAAATTCCACAGTAAAGCATCATGAATCTTGACAATACAAAACATTGGTGAAAATGTAATACATCAGACTTCAACCATTTCAAGCTATTTCAAACATATCTTTAACACTGCCATTATGACTACTTCCCCATACATGTCCAGTGCTGATGTCATGAATTCCCATTTATAAATGCCACTCACGTCATCAGTATTGACATGAATCACTGCATCTGACTGTCAGCTCAATAAAAGACACGATTCTCCAAATAATAATTTTCTCTAACATCAATATGAATTGTTTTCAAATAATTTGCAACATTATTGGTAATATTTTCTTACTTGATAAAGCTTATGCTTTCTTAAAACCCTTTGCTGCTTATCTCGAGTGATGGCACCTTAATATGGCAGTCTTGAGTTATTCATACAAAGGCTTAGTTACATGTTTTGCATGACAATTAGGCTTAGTTATGCTTTGCTCTATGAATCACAGTGACATATGAGTGTGTAAATTAATAAATCCATGTAAGTAGGCCACAAAAAGCTGTGACTGAGCTGCACGCAGTAGTGAAGCTGTCCTTGGGAGCCTGCAAACAAACCTAATATATCTCAAATCTCCCTATTCATAGAAAAGGGAAAATGGAGTCAGCTACAGATGCGTTTGCATAACCGTGATGCATAATCCCATCCTGCATGCAGTGACCTACTTCAACACCTCAAATCACTGAGTAATTTATACAATATGATAATGACCTCAACAGGAAAACGTATGTATACAGTAAAGGGGAAAAAAACAACAAAAAGGAAAAATAAGGACTTATTGATTTAACACTGAGAAAGGCATGCTTAAAGATTTCATTAATACATGACCTTTAGGTATATTGTTCAAGTAAAGATAGCACCATTACAAAACAGAAACACTTATAAGCAACTTTAAAGATGATGGCTTCATTACTGAATTTTATTTAGCATGGCAAGAAAATGTGTATTCTTAAAAAAATGGTATCTATATATATCCAAAGGTATGAGTAGGCATGAACATATCTGTAAACAGAAAAACATCTATATACCAACCTGGCATGCTTAAGTACTAGCATACTTTTGTGTATAAATACAAATGTACATGCATGAGTAGAACGGTATTTAATTACACATAGATAAAATTGTAAAATACGCATATACACTGCAAATCTACATAAGTACACGTGCTTACAAATATTTTTTCATAACTATTACAGTGGATATAAAAAGTTTACACACCCTTGTTAAAATGGCAGGTTTTTGTGATATAAAAAATGAGACCACAATAAATCATTTCAAAACTTTTCCCACCTTTAATGTGACCTATAACCTGTACAATTCAATTGAAAAACAAACAAATCTGTTAGGGGAAAAAATATAAAAAATAAAAAAAAAACATACAAAAAGCTGGTTGCATAAGTGTGCACACCCTTGAACTAATACTTTGTTGAAGCATATTTTGATTTAATTACAGCATTCAGTCTTCTTGGGTAGGAGTCTATCAGCATGACACATCTTGACCTGGCAATATTAGCCCACTCTTCCTTGCAAAAGTGCTCCAAATCTGTCAGATTGCGAGGGCATCTCTTGTGCACAGCCCTCTTCAGGTTACCCCATAGATTTTCTATTGGATTTAGGTCTGGGCTCTGGCTGGACCATTCCAAAACTTTAATTTTCTTCTGGTGAAGCCATTCTTTTGTTGATTTGGATGCATGCTTGGGGTGATTGTCATGTAGAAAGGTGAAATTCCTCTTCATCTTCAGCTTTCTAGCAGACACTTGAAGGTTTTGGGCCAAAAGTGACTGGGATTTAGAACTGTTCATAATTCTTGACTAAAGCCCAAGTTCCACCTGAAGAAAAGCAACCCCGAAGCATGATACTGCCACCACCATGCTTCACCGTGGGGATGGTGTTCTTTTGGTGATACGAAGTGTTGTTTTTACGCCAAACATACCTTTTGGAATTGTGGCCAAAAAGTTCAACCTTGGTCTTATCAGACCATAACACATTTCCCCACATATTTTTGGGAGACTTGATGTATTGTGTTGCAAATTTTAGCTGGGCCTGGATGTTTTTCTGTGTAAGAAAAGGCTTCCATCTTGCAACCCTACCCCATAGCCAAGACATATGGAAAATACGAGTGATTGTTATTACATCTAGTACACAATCAGTACTTGCCAGAAATTCCTGCAGCTCCTTCAGTGTTGCCGTAGGCTCTTGGCAGCCTCTCTGACCAGATTTTGTCTTGTCTTTTCATCAATTTTGGATGGATGTCCAATTCTTTGCAATGTCACTGTTGTCCCATATTTTTTCCACTCTTTGATGACCGTCTTCAGTGTGTTCCATGGTATAGCCAATGTTGTGGAAATGTTTTGTACCCTTTTCCTGATTAATACCTTTCAACAATGAGATCCCTTTGATGCTTTGTAAGCTCTCTGCAAACCATGACTTTTGCTGTAGCAGGCAACTGAGTACATGCCAGGAAAATCCTACTAGGACAGCTAAACTTTATTTGGGGTTAATCAGAGTCTCTTTAATTTATGGCAGGTGTGTACCCAAGAAGACTGAAAGGTGTAATTAAATCAAAAGGTGCTTCAACAAAGTATTAGTTTGAGGGTGTGCACACTTATGCAACCAGCTTATTTTATGTTTTTTATTTTTTTTTTATATTTTTCCCCCCTAACAGATTTGTTTGTTTTTCAATTGATTTTTACAGGTTTTAGATCACATTAAAGGTGGGAAAAGTTTTGAAATGATTTATTGTGGTCTCTTTTTTTATATCACAAAAACTTGGCATTTTAACATTGGTGTGTAAACTTTTTATATCCCTTGTATATATACATATATGTATGTGTGTGTGTGTGTGTGTGTGTGTGTGTGTGTGTGTGTGTGTGTGTGTGTGTGTTTATATACACAAATAGAAAAGCACATATTTGCATTGCTAGATAATTTTCTATACTGTAGGCATTACCTTAGTAATTACTTATACTACAGTTAGACAATTTTTAGAAAAAAAAAAAGATTTGTTTGTATAGGCCACAAAATATTTTTTATATATTCTAATGTTATAAGACATTCTTTTCTTGCAGAATACTAACTGCACTTATAAGACAGCTAAACTCAGTTAGCCATCACTCCCTAGGCAGAGCTGAGGTGGGAATGGGGGCTTAAAGGAGCAAGTGAATGACCAGCACAGAAAATACTGAGAAATGCACTGCTTGATTGTTTCTGTATGCATTTCAACTTAATCCTTTTATATGCTTACATTTATTCAGCAGCAAATTGTCAAAGCACATATTGCCATGAAACATTCCTAATGCATCCATTTGTAAGTAAGTAAAGTATGCAAAGCATAGTGGAAAAGAGAAACTACACTGGAAATGTGTGCAAAGGTTGCAGAAGTTATCCATTCTGCAAAGAGAGAAGCTGTACAGAGACATAAACATTCAACAATTTGAAGGAAGTCATGCAGTCCTTCTAGTTCAACTTGTGGCAAAGAAGAAATACTTATTAGCAGAGATGAATTAGGTACAATGAATGTATGAAAATCTGATCTTTGCTGTTTTTCTGCTTAAAAAAAATGACAGCATATAGCAAGACAGATTATGAAAGTGTACAGAAAGAGGCACAGTTATTAAGGACGTGCAAGAATAATGTCAATACCTTGCTGATTAGTAAAAGTAATCACGTAACTAATATTGTAAAAAACACATCTGTGATAATTATACAGTCATTCTTTAAGTCCTGTCTATGCAGGGGAAGAAGAGATTTTTTAAAAATGAGTACAGAGCGAAGGGAGATTCAAGAGCCTGACTGAATGGGGCTTGTGAATATGCAAAAAGTATTTCCATTAAAAAAGGTTAAGTAATAAATTATTTTTTTTCATATATTTTACTTATTTCATAAGTATAAATGCAGGACTAATTCATACACAGAGATAATAAAGGAAGTAAAGTGCTTTCATTGCACAACTGCAGCACAATCCATATCAGACAGAAATTTCAAATGTATTCCCATTTCTTATTTTATACTAGCTTATATCATTAATATGAGTAGACTGCAAATGTAAAAATCACCACCACTTTATAGCAACATACTGGTTGTTCCCATGTTTCCAGTACTACTTATTAGAATTTTTTCTTTTATCTGAGTAACATTTTAATAAAAATAAGAAATAATTTTAATAAAGGTTGCTTTGCTGTATTGTATTTTGAGTCCTTTTATCGTTTCCATGTCCTGTTTGTTTCTTTACATTCCCTCTCTCTTTTTATTAATGTAATTACGCATTACATTGTTTTACTTTTTAGTTTCTCTCCTATTTCTCAGATCCAGATCCCTAGGAGTAATTCAACCACATTCCTTCCAGGTCAGGAAGCATTTAGCCTATCCAAGGGCATGCTCACAGGGTCAGGGCAATGGCACTAGTCTTGTTTACCCTGGCATGTGACAGCTTGGAAATCACCCACTTTCTTTGAAAGTCATTTTCTTTTTATTTGTTTTACTTAATTTTTTACCTTCTGAAAGTTGTCTCGTCCATGGTGATTTTTTCACATTTCCTACTTCTCTTGTGTATTTAGATATTTATATGAGTGTTGTAGCATATATTACTGTTACAGTGTGTCTGCTCCCAAACTCAGCTTCCTTTTTTCTCTCATTCTCCATATAATGGCTTACATAATTTTGCTTAAGTTTTAGTATATGTACTTATGGAAAAAAATATACCCATGGTATATGGGGTTTGTGACATAAGAATTTGTAGGTACATCATTTTCAACAGTATTATCCCTTAAGTTATCCTCCCTAATCTCCCACTCACCATTCTTAAGTAGTCTTTTTAAACATCTTTTCTATAAAACCCTTTTTTCTTTTTTTCAATGCAAAGAGTTCCCCTTTGTTAGTAAGAAAATAATTAAAATGTATTTTTCTACATGATGTAACATTTACTTAATTTTCTATGTCTACTCCTTGACTTATACTTGCTATCTAAATAATATATTTATTTTATTCAATATACCTTCTTCACTGATAGTTGGTGCTATTTTATGAGCATTATCAGTACTTGAATATGTCCCCTAAATCTTTTATTTCAATTCTACATGAAAATTCTTCTAAACGTTCTCTAATACATTCCTCTATGGGTGTTATCGGTTTTTATACTAACAGCAGCAGGCATGTATAGTATTGTAAAATCTGATTTTTAAGATAACGCCACAAAACCTGTGGTTTACCACAGTGTTCACAAACTTCTTCTGCAATACTGTTTACTAACTAGATGCTAACAGCATAAGTCGGCCATGGTGGTGCAGCAGTTAGCATTGCCGCCTCACAGCAAGAGGTTCTCTGGCTCGATCCTTGGCTGGGGTGCCTTCTGTGTGGAGTCTGCATGTCCTCCCTGTGGTTGTGTGGGTTTCCTCTGGGTGCTCTGGTTTCCTCCCAGATTCCAAAGACATGCTGTAGGTGGATTGGACACTCTAAATTGGCCCTAGGTGTGAGTGTGTGCATGTGTGTGCCTACTGTGGAAGGCTGGTGTCAGGCTGGCAACTCGACACTGTAAAAATTCCACTGCCAATCATGAGCGGACAGGGTGATCTGCTGTGGTGACCCCTAACCAGGAAAAAGCCTAAAGAAGAAGAACTAGATGCAAATTGCATATGCACACAAATAGCTCAGTATTATAAGATCATCCATGCATATTAATTTAAAGAGCAATTAGTACAAATAAATACTTTATTTAAAATCAAAAATAAAAAGTATACCATTTGTAAATTATAAAACACAAATCCAAAAAAAAGCAGCGGGGGATTACGTTCTCCCAAAAAAGCAAAACGCAGTAACAAAAGACCAAGTTGGGAGCAAACAAACATGGCTCTCTCGATATTAAATAAAAGATAAAACTTTTATTCAGGTACAAACTAGTTCTGAAGTAGTGCCAGGAGGCATGAAAGCACTCACTAGTTTGCACCTGAATAAAACTTGTATCTTTTATTTAATATCGAGAGAGCTTTGTTTGTTTGCTCCCAACTTGACATTTGTAAATTATCTAACTGACATATCCAAAATGAACCAGCACTCTGCATAAGTGGAATACACACACAACTCTGTGAAGTATCCTTTATTGATAATCCATGGTCTGAAACAAATAGATATACATGCTTTGGCACAGACCCTTCTTTAGTACATATCTAAATAGTCAGCATAAAATGTCCCATATATCGACATCATGATAATGTTATCAATGACACTGGTAATTTTGTAAAATTATACATATACTAAATATTAACAACTATTCCTAAAAAATATATTCATAACATGCAACAAACCCAACAAAAAAGTTTTCAAATACACTGTAATTCATGCCTGGCTCAAACAATATATACAGCGCTAAGATGCTGCCATCAACTGACTATCTCTAGAAACTGTAAAAAAATGTATTATCATAGCTGCTTAAAGTTCATGTGCAAACTGACAAAATCAGAGCAACCTATGTGTTGTCAAAATGCATTTCCTCAGTAGTTGCATTCTTTGGCCGCCATTCTATCACTTAAGTTTGCAGTCTCCATAGCCATAACATTGTCCACGCTCACTGATTACTCTACAGGAAGTTCTGCTTCCTTACTGACTTGCTAACATGATGGGTCAGCAGTGTCTATTATGTAGTCAGTGAGAGGAAGAAAGGTGTATAGAGAAAATATTTTCAGAGTGGGTCAGTTTTCCCAGTATTTTTTGCCTAATTTTCACTTTTACGGTCAGTTACTCATTCTTGGTTAATCTTGTCTTCAAACACCCAAGCAGTTTGCTTTCCTTTTATGTGGAAACAAATGTGAAGACTGCTTCTGTTTCACTATCACATAAATACATCACATACAGCACAAAGTCCATAATTGTCTCTGATTTTGCTTAATGTCACTGAATCATACTTTTCATCTGTCCATGATTTTTGCAGAACACCCTGATTTTGTCTCATGATTTTCCTCTATCCAACCCCATAAAACTTTTGATTATTTAGTAAATCACTGAGGATTATAGTTAGACCCTAAATCTAGATATTACGGCTTCATATTTTACACTTAATTTTGTCTGGAAAATGCATGCCAATGCAAAACCTGTTTCAATAAAAAAATGATATGTTGCACTCATCATGTGTGCAGCACTAATGTGATATTTACTAACTTAGGAAAAAAAAAGAAATTGCAGGAAAAATCCAGCTTTGCATCTTCAAAGCAACAAGCATGGAGATGCTAAGACAGGAATTTCTGCCCTTATGAGTCTGTAGAGAGACAAAGTTTGTGCACAGGAAATAGTGACATGGAAAAAGAGAAAATCCAGTAAGTTGGATTTGCAGTGCGGGAATTCATGCTGTCATCCTAGAAAAAAAGAGAAAGACTACAGTACAGGTAAGTACAAACTATAGTTGCATGTGATCTTTAAGAACCCAGTTTAATAGCCCAGTAATGTTCTTTACTAGATAAAATATCAGACCACCCTAACTTATTTGGAGCACCCAATTTAATTCTATCAATGCCCCTAAGAATAAAACAAGATGGATGTTTGAGTAAATGTGTAAACAATGAATTGGACTCATTTTTACACTTTAAATCACTAAGGTGTTCATATATGCTTGTCCTAAACTGTCAAGACATCTGGACCACATAAAAGGCTGAACATGTACATGTAACTAAATAGCTTAACCACTCAAGGCCACGTCTGATTAAACAAAAGATGTCAAAAATTTTGGGTGTGTTAGCAGAGGTGAATTGCTTACTCTTTATGCCCCCTTACAAGCAAAACAATGACCACAGAGTGAATCATCCTGTAAAACTGCACTATCCAAAGTCCTTTGACATTAAAATAAAGCATGATCAATATATTCCATATAGAATCCATGCACTGACTCTATGTACCTTGCCAGGTCTTTCCACCCCACCTGTCCTTACCTCAAATGGCTCAAACTGTGCTGAAAATAACTTATCATCATGAAAACTAAAATAAAATCATTCCTGCACTGTCCCCCACTAAGGAAAAGGACTGCAAGGTCTATATCTTAAGTGTAACTATTGTGCTAATAGATTGTTTGGCTGAACTAGGTCTACGGCTAGCCTAGGGTCAATAGTAAAAGATAGCTTAACAGTCTTAGAATCCCTAGTCAGGCTGCTGTAATAAGTAATAAAATAAGCATTCTACAGTGCATACAGCATGCGTAACACGTTCCCCTGCTTACTTCATCTCACAGTTGCTAAAGAAATAAATATCTGTACAAAATTCAGGTCAAAAGCTTGCTTACTCCCAATAGTCAGTAAAATTGTCTGGCTAAACTACAAACTTTGTTTAATACAATATTGAGTAAAACACAGCTCACTTTCAAAAGAACTGGGTAAAATTGGGTAAATTGCAGCTCACTTTAAAAATAACTGAGTAAAATCACTGTAAAGTTGTATTCTTTAAGCCTGCATACTCACAGACCCTGGAAATCCTTGTAGCTTGGTATAGCCCTGCTCTGCTCACCCTCGCTTCACTCAGGCTTGCTCCGTGCCCCACCCTGCCCCCAAATACCACCCGCCCCCTACTAGTGCTAAATGTTAGCCCAATAAACCACTCCCCCTCCTACAATCTATCACAGATAACTCACACCTCCATACACCACCCCCATACACCACCCCTTCCTGCCAACAACCCTCTTAATTCTCCACCCACATTCTTTACCAAGTACCACTACTATCAAGATGAGACCAATTATGTTCCTCTCAGTTATATTGCCTGGGCTTTATCTCCTCACCATCTATGAAAAAAAGACCTATCTTGGCTTTCACCACCCCATATCTCATACCATCTCTGCTCCCACCTTGCGTGAATCAGACCAACCCCTAGCTCACTACAAACCTATCCTCTCCACTTTTAACATCCACCAACTAACTAAACCATGGTCCATCTCCCCCAAAACTAGATATTATCATAAAATAATAAGTAAAGTGCTGAAACTAATAATCACTGTACAATTTACTCTGATGAGGGATGGGGACATCCACCCTAACCGTGGTCCCACCCTTCCCATAAGCTCCCAGCCCACTACCACCTTCAACATATGGTCAAATTCAAGGTCCCCTAACTCTCTCCTGACCTGTCACCTAAAATCAGGAGTATTAACAACAAGGGCCATAATCTTCAAGCCCTTCTAGCTACCTACTCACCTGGTGTGCTATGTCTTACAGAAACCTGGCTAAAACTAGGAACTAAAAATGATGAGGCTATCCCACCAGGGTACAACATACTTAGACTACACCACAACACCAGGAAAGGTGGAGGAGTAGCAGTTCTGTTTAAAAACACAATAGATGTCACATTAGCCCCACAACAACCCCCCTTGTTCAATAACACAGAAGCCCAAGTTAGCAAACTACAGCTTAACAAAAGTAAATCTATATTCATTGCCTGCATTTATATCCCCCCAGGCAACAATGCAAATACCCTAGAAGACTTCCTCCAATGCTTTTCAATGCACACACCCATGAAACTATGGTGTTAGGAGACGTTAATATTGACTGGAACAATTCATCCTCTGAATCTCCCACCACCCATATAAACTTTCATGGTTATACCCAGTTATATCCTCACCCACCAGAATAAATAAATCCAGCTACAAAGGCAGTATCCTGGACTGGATTCTTATCAACAATCACCCAGACCTGTATAACATGGGTACTCTCCCAGATGATATAAGTGACCACCTACTCACTTACATCATTAAGCATAATGTAGATAACTACCACCAAGTTCTATATAAATCTATCAGAAACAACAAGAATTTTAAATCCACTGACTTTTAGAATGAACTCAGAGCATGCAATTGGGCCATACTTAAAGAACTTCCACTAGATGATGCTGTAGCCTACTTTAATTCTAAATTCCTCTCCGTTCTAGATTCCCACGCTCCTATCCTCACCCTCAGAGCCAAAACTAAGACTGCCTCCGGCTCTCTAAAGTAACCAAAACCAAAATCATAGCAAGAAATAAAGCATGGGACAAATGGTGCACCTCCAAAGACCCACTTGACCATATTAAATAATGAACAACTAAGGAAGGATACCAAAAAAGCCACACTGTTAGACAAAAAAACTTCTATAAACACCTCCAGCAAAAACACCAGAACAAACCTCAAAATTTTGGGCAGGCATAAACAAACTGCTCCACCATGGCTAAAACTCTACCCCCACCCCCTCAATTTGCGACCTTAAAACTCCAGAGGAAGCTGCTAACATCATTAACAATTTTTTTACCAAAACCATCCAATCACTAGCTAGCCAACTACCTCCCACCAGCTCCTTTCAAAACTCCTCCACAACTGCTACCCCACTTCCTTTTGCCTTCCAACCTGTATCTACATCCACCATCCGATCTCTAATTAACAAACCCAAGCACACTACCCTGGCAGCTGAGCTCCTCCCACCAGAATATTTACAAAAAGGGGCAGATGCAATTGCATACCCTGTCTTGATCATAATAAACCGCACCTTGACTGAAGCCACTATCCCCTCTCTCTAGAAGGTTTCCCATGTCATTCCCATTCATAAAGGAGGGAATTCTTTAGACCTCTCTAACTTCTGACCAATAGCCATACAATCACCATTGGCCAAAATTATGCAAAAGTGCATCCACAACCAACTAATGCACTATCTCACCCAAAATAAACTACTGGCCAACTGTCAGCATGGTTTTACGCCACACCACAGCACCACAGCAGCCCTCCTATCCTTCTCTAACTCTATCAACATCAACTGAAACAATAACAAACTTACCTCTGCTCTCTTCCTAGATCTCTCTAAGGCCTTTGATATGGTCAGTCACTAACTATAGCTATACTCTGTGGCATATTGTCTACTCAGAGGTGATCTCTGCTTAACATACAAGGCTATGTCAAACCCTGAGCTGTTGGACATGCGCCACTTAAAGAAATCCCAATCCCTCAGAGCCACATGCTCCAGGGATCTAATCCTTGTCATCACAATGAACAAAACATGGTGGAGGAATAGGTTCCTGACCCAGAGACTCCCCATACTCTGGAATAGACTGCCCATACATATCAAGCAGACCGCCTCTTTGGCCCTCTTCAGAAGGAACTTTGATGATTGGATGGGAGATAGGAAATTCACCCCGGGGATCATGTCAGTCACCCTGCTAGACAGGGGTCCAGGGAAGTAAATATTGTGGGAAGAAATATCCAGGGAATTGTTATGGCTAGGCTTGTATAGGCCAATGGGCCGATAGCCTAGTACCAACCTATGAACCTATGAAGCTATGAACTGCTTCTCCGTACCCTGAAGGAACTGTCACTGAATAGTAGCTCTATTAAATGGTTCCAATCTTACCTGTCTGATAGACAATATGCAGTTTTATGGCAGAATACCCTATCCACATGTCTGCCCATTACTCTAGGAGTCCCCCAAGGCTCCATACTAGGACCACTACACTTCTCAGTCTTTATCAATGACCTACCCACCATCACTCCCAAGGCCATTTGCATCCAATACTCGGACAAATCTACTGAGCTTATGACCCTAACCCAGAATACTTTCAATGATGTAGAAAAATGGTTCGCAAACTGTCAGCTACTATTAAACCCCAACATAACTAAACTGCTCATCTTTTCCCCACCTGAAATCCTCCTCACCATTCTTTACTATAAGTTCCAACAATGGCACAATCATATCCCCAGATACTCACACAAAACTCCTGGGCATCACAGTCAATAATGCCCTAAAATATGATATCCATGTCAATCAAACCATCAAATCTGTCAACAAAAAACTTGGCTCCCTATACAGGATCAAACCCTTCCTCACTCCTTTTGCAAGAACCACTATCGCTCGGTCCCACCTACTTTCTACTTTCTTCTATGCCTCCCCCTCTTCACTTACCTGAACCAAGCCATCCCTTACCAAATTTGCTAATTGTTACATTCATATTGCTAGATTTGCTACAGGTGCTACCTCTAGGCCCCACCATTGTATCAACCTAACTCAACTAGGATGGCTGGAGTGGCCCAGTCTTCTCCGATACAACGAACTTTTAATAACCCACAAAATACTATATCAACCTGAAAAAACACCAGCACTAAATAAGATCATCAAACCATACAGCAACCTGAGGTCACTACGCTCTGCTGACAAACTGCTGGTACAAACAACTAAGAGCATAAATGTGGTTGGGGACTCTCTATTCACCAACTCAGTAGGCAAAACTTGGAATGTGCTACCTGCCAAACTTAATCACCAATCCTCCTTAACCCAGTTCAAAAAAAGCCTCAAACTACACTTCCAACAGCATTGGCAATGTCCCTGCTTAAACCCTGACTAATCACCACCCGCTGTTCCTGCAAACTCTCCCTAAGCATTTCAATCATATACTCGAATAAGTGTATGAATTCTTCATGGGACTGAGCCCATAACTGCGTGTATTATTATCTGAAACTGAAGCCGCATGATTTTCATGTTGTCTACTATGCTTTATCTAAGTTTGTAACCCTACTGAAAACTGCATATTATACTTATTTCTAAATGTTTCTATTGTCCCTAACGTATTTCTACTCTGCTTTCTGGAGCTTTTCTCCCTGAGCCTCTACTGAAAATGGATATATATCCAGTCGGACTTTCCCGCTAAACAAATGTAAAATAAAACAAATAAAATAAATAAATATCTTTTGTAATAAATAAGCTTTTGTGCAATAGATCTGCCTCATCTATAAACAAAACTACATTGAGCAGTATTATCTCAGAAACTTATTTCCTTGACAGCCAATAAAATATCCCAATATTTGTATATGATCGGTTGAAATAAACTAGTATTTGATCAAAATATGGTAACCATAGATCGAATTTTCCAAGAAGCTCATATTCTATTACAGTATTTTAAAAGTTCTGCCCTATTTGTCAAATCAGACCCATTGTTGCCTTAACAATGATACCAGCATAATAATCATGTGATAAGTATGATCACACCCATTGTTTGCCTTAACAATGATACCTGTGTAATAACCATGTGATAAGTATTTGTTGGTTAAGTCCACAATGCACTCATGGTAATCCATCAGAAAAGCAAATCCTTTTTGCCTGAAAGAATTGTGACAAAGGTGTATTGTTAATTATATGGGGGGTTGACATCTCTTCACATCTAATAAGGGATATTTATGAAATTCCTGCCTATACAGTGAGTTGTACTGTTTCATCCCTCTGTTTGTTTACCATAACATCTGAAAAAGGAATCTGTTGTTTATGATAGTTAACACTAAGTTGTAACCATCCTTATTTTTGTTTAAATATTGCACAAACTGCAGGAGGTCCTTCAAATTAGAGGTACATACCCCCCAGCCAACAATCATCTGAATACCTATGCCAGATATCCATAAGATGTTATGGCTGGTATCATAAATTAGCTGATCCTCCAACTAGCCCATAAAAAGGTTGGTATAAATGGATGCAAAAGATGCACCCATTCCAATGCCTTCTAGTTGAATCAAACGCCCCTGACTGAAATAAAAAAAAAATTAGTTAGCATGCATTCCATGAGATATAAAGGAAAGGTAATGAAACCCATGTTATATGGACTGGTTCTGTAACAAATATTTGAAAGCTAATAGCCCAATCCATTGTGCAATGTTGGTATATAATGATTTGAAATCCAAAGTACACATGTGCCATACAGAATCCATTTCTACAGCTTATAAAATCTGAAGAAACTGTGTAACATCTTTAATCATGGATCTCAGGCAGCTTAACAAAGGTTCCAAATAATGAGTCAAAAATTCTAACAAACGCTCGGTCATAGATCCATGACCAGAAACTACAGGTATCCCAGGAGGATGCATAGCTTTCTGATGAATTTTGGGCAACACATAAAAGAATTGCATCTTGGAATCAGCCACAATAATTTCTAAAGCCACATTTTTACTTATGATATTTTTCTCTACTGACCATAACAAAAATGTCGGTTTCAGTTTTGAGTCCAAAAACTTTCTTTGATAAACGCCACCATCAGGAAAGTTGTAATAAAGCTTCCTTTTTGTATTCATCAACATCTCAAATCATCACTGTCCCACCTTTATTGGCTGTATTCACAACAACTAATAGACACATCAAGGTCAAGTTTACTTAATAAATTTGCTTAATAATAATATTCAATTGCAGGACTTTTAATGAAAATATGATTAAACACAAGAGTTATATTAAAATTTCTGCTTATTTTTTTAAATAACGTTTATAAATACAAGAATCTAAAATGATAAAACATGTAACAAAAGCTTAGTATAAGCTAGTAATATCACTTAAGATTGAGTAAGAAACAATTAAAATATTGGTTTCTACAAAATCTATAAGCTGAGTGTGCCACTATGTTTTATTAGCACATAATCACTTTAAGATACTACCTTAAGTACTGTCCCTAAATGTCTATCAACCTTACTAATGTTTGCAAAAACTACAACTTATTCAAACCATAATCAACTATTAAGTGTATATATCAAAACGTGTCTATATTAGATCACCGAATGCTGAGGTAAGCGAACGGTGATTAATCGACTCCATGTAAATGAAAGCTTACAAAACTAAACTGTCAGAACAATGATTTTTTTCCAAGGGAAAAAAAATCGCTGTTCCAACAAAAAAAAAAAAAAAAGAAAAAAAAAAAAAACACATGAGATTAACTGTGGGGGGGCTTCTCCCCCAGCCCCCCCCGATGAGGGGGGCTGTTACCCCCTACTTATATATACCAACTCTGAGACTGCACTACAGTGCCGAAAATGTCAAAGTACCAAAGCAGACAAGCAAATTCTTTCCCAGGGAAAGAATTTGCTTACATGCCGCTTCAATATTTTGCAGTTTTGGTTTGTCAGTTCGACCAAGACGCATTCGAAACCATGCATCCTCGGTCTACTGATAGTAACCCTGTCAAAACACTTGTTCCCATAAGTGTTCAGGCTGTTCTTTAAAGTATCTAAACTAGTACTTGCTTTAATGTTATTTGGTAATCTGTTCCATGCATGAGCTGCTCTCTCAGAGAACCAATTAATGCAATTTTCATTCCCATAGTATCTTCTACATAGGTTGTCTGATGATTCTCTACTACTTTCTGATGCCCCCAAACATTCCCAGAGGTATTTTTTTTCTTTGTAATCATATATCATTTCTTTGTCTCTTACTCCCTTTCTCCAGCTATCACTTGGTCTGAAGGCCTTCAACTCCTGCAAGACATAACCAACTATTAATAGATATGTATATGCTTGTGTCGATTCTGATTCTCTTTCCCTCACTTCTGCACTCCAACTTGCTAGCAGGCATCATGCATCTTTGCATCTTCTCAATGCATGAATGCATGCAACCATTCAGCTCACAGACTTTCACCATCACAGTCTTTTTATATAGAAGGAATACAGAGTTCTTTTCTTTCCAGAACCACCAATAAATGTACTGTTGTCAAAACATGCCCACCCTTACAAAGATGTTAATGTCAATACAGGCAGAATATCACTTAGCCCTACTTGTACCTTCCAGAAAAGAAAAGAAGTACTATACATACATACATAGTTAAAAATATTTCAAGCATGGGCATTAATGCCCTTTCAGCCTGCCAATATATCAAAACACTTCTTCTCGTAAGTGTCCAGGCTGTTCTTAAAAATATCTAAACTAGTACTTGTGTTAATGTAATTTGGTAATCTGTTCCATGCATCAGCTGCTCTCTCAGAGAACCAATTAATACAATTCTCATTCCCATAGCATCTTCTACATAGGTTGTCTGATGATTCTCTACTGCTTTTTGATCCCCCCCAAACATTCCCAGAGGTAGTTGCCGTTGTTATAGTTGCACTATATACCTGAATAAGGTCTTCTCTTACATATCTATTAGAGACATTGTACAAGTTCAGATATTTTAGTCTTTCACAATAACTTAAATTTTCACATCCATGGATGCCCTTGATATATTTCCGCTATACCTCATTGCTTGTTTTCTTATACGTTTCCATGTTGTTATTCTATACTCAAGTTTGGGTCTACTGTAAATAACAAACAATGCCTTCATCATTTCTAATTTCCTAGACTTTATAAATCTTTTTATACAACTTATAGTTCTATAACTATCAGTAACCAATTGGTTGATATGATTAGAAAAAACTAAGAGCTGGATCTACATATATACCCAGGTCCTTAAATAGATAACAGTTTCGATTACTGTGCTCTATAGTAAATATCCACCTTTCAGTTTATGCCTCCCAAATCTCATATGCTTAGTTTTTGATGTATTTATCAGCATAATATTCTCCTGTGCCCATATGGTCAATTTAGTTAAGTTCTTTTACAGACATGCCATATCTGTAACACATGTAATCAGTTTACCCAATTTCATGTCATCTGCGGATGGACTATAGAACACCTCAGATGAAAAAGGTCTGAAAGATACAATCTAAACAAGTAAGGGCCTAGTACAGAGCCCTGTGGGACACCCTGACTGTAACCAAGGATTTCACCTGTCCATTTGCTGTGTGATACTTGCTATGTCCTATTTGTAAGCCATGCAGCTATCCATCTTATCAGGAGTACATCAATATGTAATTGTTCTAATTTATTGATCAGTGTTTTGTGCATGACACTGTCAAATGTTAAATCTATATAAATTACATCACAGCACAATTTTTCATTCATAGCTATTATTTCATTATAGAACATTGTGTTACACATACACACACACACACACACACACACACACACACACACACACATACATATCTGTGTGTGTGTGTGTGTGTGTGTGTGTGTGTGTGTGTGTGTGTGTGTGTGTGTATATATATATATATATATATATATATATATATATATATATATATATATATATATATATACACACACACACACACAACTAGATGTAAAATACTAGATATGTTCCCTCCAAAAATAATTTGGCTTCTCTTGTAAACCAACATAAGTATAAATGAATAGGGAAGGGCTAAAATGCAGACATGCTATGGGGAAGTGAGGAGCCAAAGGTAGTAAACGGGGCATATAAGGAAGAGGAAAGGTGGAGGAAAACATTCTTTAATAAAATCCACCATCAGAAAGTTGTAATAAAGCTCCTTTTTTGTATTCATCAACACCTAAAATCATCCCTGTCTCACCTTTATAGGCTGTATTCACAATAACTAGACACACCGAAGTCAAGTTTACTTAATAATTCTACTTAATAATATTCAAATGCAGGAATAGCTGAGAGAAAAAAAATGAACATCTCTGAGACCTATTTGATGGAGTTTACAGCAGGAAAATGGAATTTTAGTGGGGACTGAATGGGCAGGAGAACAATTCATCTAGTAGCAATGGGTCCAGTACTGTCATTGCTTTCTTTCACCTCACAGCATCTTTTTCATTGTTTTCTGTCCCTTAGGACCTTGTCCAGTGGCTCTACTACTGGCACCTATTCATCCCACTCATTCCAGGGCCACAAGATCTGGGCACTACTGGGCTGGGCAAAAGCCTTACAGCCATTCATTCTTGGGCCACTGGATCTGGGCAGTACTAGGACGTGCAAAAGCTTTACAGTGCATTCATTCTAGGGCCTAAGATTTTGGGCACTACTTGGCTGGGCAAAAGATTTACAACGCATTCATTCCAACACAGGAGTCCTGATCAGTTCTTCATTCCCTGGTGAGGGTGGGGTAGGAGCTGGGACAGATTACTGATTTGAGTATGGCCTACTCTCCCTCCATAAGAGCACCACCCCTTATTGGCTCTGAAGTAGCCCACTATTGCAGTATGCCAAGGGGAAGTACGTCTCCACATGCTGAAGTCTCCACAGCATGCAGTTGCTAAGCACTGTGACTGTGCAGACTTGACTGTCTCAGTTTCCACTGGGTAACATTGAGTGTTCCAGCTAGGTGTTACCTGTGTGAAGAGCCAAGCTGCCCCTCTCCCTTGTATGGCTGAGCCATAACTGGGAACTCACTCCCATTCTCACCTGACAGCTGCTGCCACTGCTTGACCTGTTAATCAAACTCAGGTTGCCTGAAATGTAGTTCAGTCTTTATCATTCTCTCTACCAAAGAGCTGGCTGACTTTATAACCTCTGAATCTTAGAAGTCCACTTTCTGTGCCAGTCCTATACTCAGTAACTCATCTTTTTGGTGTCTTCTCAGTCCTGCAGGGGACATGGTAGGAAGTTTAAATGCAACAGACTGACATATCCTCCACAAGTTTCTCAGCACTGTAACACAGAAAAGTGGAGATGCATATATGGTTTCCAAGAACTGCATTGGAGAGAACCGCTGCTTTGTATGTTTTAGATTGTGTGTTTGCAGGTATTTCTTGGTTAAGGTTACACTAAGGGCTATGTTAGGAACATATTTAGTACTGGTGATACCCTCAGTTTTCAAAGCAAGGCTGCTTTGCATATCCTGTGAAATGCACAGTAAAATGGTTTTAATCTAAAAGGGAAGAAAATCAAGTTTTTTCTTCTGAAGGATCATGTTCGAAAAAAGCAGTTTTCTTTATTCAAGTATCTGCCGAAAAAAGTCATTGTCTTAGTCAAGTGATTTATTTTGGTGCAATACGGAGTGTAATATCCAAGTTCTTTATAATACTATGACTAGTAGTACACAGTGCTTCCAAAACTAGTACAAAAAGTAGAGACATGAAAGGAGAAGGTGATTCAGAGACACACCTAGCATGGTATGCAGCATTACACATGACCACATAATGATATGGAAATGAGCTTCCTGTGGCAAATGAAGGACAGCAATTATGCAATGATGCCATCAGACATGGAGAGATTCAGAGGTTTACATTCCCAGTGTGCTAGGTTATGATGTTCATCTATTCTGACTATTAGGAAGTGCAGAGGGGCAGGGTGCTAAAATGTTTGCCATGGTAGCACCTATAGTGTAATAACATTACTTAGTATCTGCTCTAAAAGACAGTGCTCACAACATTGTGTCCCATAACCCAAGGTGCTAATGTAGACAGTACTGTAATACCTAACCTACCAACACTTAGCTGACCAGCAACTCGCAGCTCAGGATTATATGGACAGGGATACCATAATGTAGCTTGTTAAACTGCGTAGTACACATGTAGAATCAGGAAGGATGTATGAGCAAACCTTCCCAGTAGACACTAAGGAATCTGTAGCTTTGACTATCCTAGCTATGGGGAGTTTTTGTCAACCTACAGGGAACGATAGGAAGTTAGCATGCAAAAGCTTCATATATCCTACACAAGTTTCTCATTATTATAATGCAGCAGAGTGTAGAAGCATATATGGTTCCCAAGGACTGTAAAAAACCATCACTATGAATAATTTGAATATGTGTGTGTAAGTGCTTGTTGGTTATGATAGGACTAAGGACTAGGTTAGGGGATATATTTAGTGCTGGGCATGTGTGATGCTGTGTGTCTGGGTCTGAGCGTCTTGTGCAGTGGTGCTGTTAGAGAAAAGGGTTTATGCATTTTATTGTGTAGGGTTAAGGTTAGGGTTAGGGGCAAGGGCAACAGCAGGTTTCAGAGTTAGTAAGCATGACCCCTGCAAACCTTACTTAGTCAGGCAGGCTAAACTTAACCCTGCCTTTGGCCTGCTGTTAACCCTAACCATAACTCTACACATAACTTTTGAAAACCCCTTTTCCATACAGTACCACTACTGGGTGGAGGCATGTCAGCATGTTTCTGAACCACTGGCACTAGACCCTGTAGTACTTAAGTATTTGTCCAATCAAGTGACACACTTACTACCATCGGCACCAACTTGCCATAGTTGTGTTAAGTTTGCATAGGGAAACTGCCTAGGTACATGATGTTGCATGTGCTGATTTGTCTCAGCTGTGACTCACTGCAGTGGACCTTTTACAGGATTTATGGAGACAACATGGCTCTGCTAATGCAATGTATTATGTCACTGACCACCAAGAACATATTGTTATGGCAGCCTGGGGTGAAGTTAATCAAAACATTACAAATGTTCACTGCTGGGGCCAGACTTAAAAAAAAATCACAGGTAAATATCTGCATATTATTGCCAGCATGTAGCACCTGTGATGAAACAGCAAGATGTGAACAGCCATGTGCTACTATCTTATCACCTAGTGGCCATGCCATAGGAAAGGGTGCACCACCTCCATGATGTGTGACATTTACTTTGTCACCCTATAAAAGTAAGTGAACAGTATGCACATGACACTGGCTGTATCATCCTGCACAGCTATGTAGACATTGTGTGTATGGCAATGGCTATGCCATCCTACACTGGTATGAAGACAATGTGCATAAACATGCAGATGTATTATCATGCTAAAATATATAAACAATGTGCAAATAACAATGGCTGTAAGATATTTAATAGGTCTAGAGATAGATTACACATGACATTAGTGCTATCCTTTTGCACAGGCATGTAGACTGGGTGCACATGACAGTGGCTGTATATTTTCTGCATATATATGTGGTCAGTATGAATGTAGTAGTGGCTGTATAGTCCTGCACACATATGTGGACTGTGTGAGCTTGTCAGTGGCTGTATCATCTTGTACAGATCCGTAGACACTGTGAACATGACAGTGGTTGCATCTCCCTTCAATGTACAATGGTTATGTCATCTTGTACAAGTATTTAGACAGTGTACACATTGTAATGGTTATATTACCTGCAGTGGTATGTAGCCAGTGCATATATGGCCTGTGGACTGTGTGTGCATGGCAGTGACTGTGTTATCCTGCACAGGTATAAAAACAATGTGCACAAGACAGTGGTTATGCCATCTTGTACTGTTCTGTAGACATTACATGCCAGGTATTAGCTGCATCATCCTTTCCAGGAATGTACATGGTATGCAGATGGCAGCAGCTATACCATACTGCACAGTATTTGGGCAGTCTGTATTTGGTAGTGATTTCACCATACTATGCAGTAATGTGGACAGTGGGTACATAGCAATAGCAGTGGCTGTGTCATACAATATGGTTATATGTAGAATGTGTACATGATAGTGACTGTATGATCCTGCACCAGTATGTAAATAGTGTGCACATAGTAATGACTGTCTCATCCTGCACTGGTATGTAGATAGTATGTGCTTTGCAGTGGCTATAAAATTCTGCACAGGTATGCAAATAATGCAAACATGGCTGTGGTTATATCATCTTGCACATGTATTTAGACAGCATGCACATGGCAGTTGCTCTTTCATTTCATATGAGTATGTGGACAGTGTGCAACTGCTGATGGATGCTTTTTTCAGAGCAGGCATATAAATAGTGTACACATGATAGTGGCGGTATCATTCATGGATGTGGGTAGTGTGCTAATGGCAATAGTTGTGTCATCATGGTACATACATGTAGTCAAAGTGTACACTGAAGTAGTTGTATCATCCTACACAGGTACTTACTGATTGTGCACGTGACAATGCTGATATCTTCTACACTTACGTAGGCACTTTACACATGGCAGTGACTGCATCATTCTGCATAGGTATGTGGACATTGTGGACATTGTGTACATGGCAATGACTGCACCATCCTACAATGGTCTATAGACAATGTACATACTTTAACACTGTTATGTAGCTTCAGTTTTGTTAGGGACATCTAGAGAGAAAAAAAAAACATGGCATAATGTGCTTACAGTAATCTATTGCTATACTGGCCAGTGAATACTGCACTTATTATAACTCTGTATTACTGTTACCAGGGTAAACAAATGAATAAACTGAATCCCTTTCAAAAGATTTCAGTAAGAAGGGTTGCTATTAAAGCATCCGATTCACCCTCCTTGTGGCCCCTTAAAAGTGAATAAATACTTGACATTTGGATTAACAGTCTGCAATTTGATTCCAAATGAAATTCCACTTGATAGATGCTGTGAAATGTGTAGGAAGTCAATTCTTCATAACAAATTCAAGTGTTTTCAATTTGTGATCATCAGTTCCATGGAGAATTTTGAAGCAGAGGATCATTAACCCAGAAATGACCCACTGATGTATCCTAATTTTTTATATCAATGAGGGTGGGCTGACTTGCTTGTAAAATGCACTCATTTTTTGTGCTAAAGCTAAAATCCTAGAGACGTAGCAAAAATAGATTCATTTAGAGTTATAAGACAGTTTGCAGACTGCATTTATAATGCATAATCTTGCCAAGTAACACAAACAAATAACATTTTCCTGAGTCTTACTGTAGCATTAAAGTTTAGAAACTATTTTGCAGCTTGAAGGAATTTGCTGCTTGGCTGTATTTATATTTAAAAATAAATTACCAGAAGCATAAAATTAAACACATTGGGTTTCTTCAGTATTTACAAATAATGAGGTGTAGAAATTAAAACTATGATTACCAGCAGTTTTGTGACATTTTAATGCATTTAGTAAAGACTTAATTTGATTTTATCAACTCCGTGTACTGTAGCAACCATGCAGAGAAGTAAATACCTAACAAAGCTGCTTTGTTTCCACAGGCTGCCTTTTGAGTTTGGGCAGCTTTCTTCTTCTGAAGTTAACTCTGCAATAACACAGAGCCCGTTTGTTTAAATTATATATGCTGCATGGCCTGTTTAGACACTCTGAAGATTAACAAATTGGTATCTATGCACGTAATGATGAACTGTCTCTCTCGGGTGTCTGAGGCACAGAGTTAGTAGCATTACAGATCAGATGAAAACAAACTGCTCTGTCTTTATATCAGCAATTTCTGAGCATATAAGAAACTGAAAGTGTCACTAATGGCTTAAATAAATTGATTGTGATACTTATCATCAGATAAATTTAATATGTTACCAGTCAGTTTAACGTGAGTAATGAAGGGCTCTTTTTGCTAGTTGTCTTGTGTGGAAAAAGCAAACATGGAATAAGAGAAGTAAGAACTAACCTTCTTTTTACTGGCAGAAGCTATAATACCTTCTTTTTAAGGCCCAAACGTTGTCACACATTTTCAGCCTCTGACAAAGACATCACAAATAGTATATATGCAACTCACAGTAAGTGGCAATTTAGCTTATTTCAACAGTTTCATTTGTCAGGTTTCTGTTGACTCATTCAGCCTTCAGCTGCACAGTTCAGTAAATATGTAACATATGGATACCATGGCAACCTCAGCCAAATTGTCTGCAACCATGACCACGCCTGCTTTGGCGCTGACAAAAGAGTTGGAAGTTACAGAAAGTTTTCAAAACAGCTGAAAGGCATTTCATTTATATATTTTATTTTGACGACTAGGAAATCCCAATGAACTTGTAGCCTTTTTACATTTGAGTTGGCAAATACAATTACAGTAATGACAATTAAAAGCAGAGCCAATTAAGCAATGGCAAGTCATGTAATGTTATCATAAAGTACTACTGCACTAGCAAAGTCTGTAGCAGAAGATGATTAGCCTATAGGTTATTTATGCTAATATCTGGAATCTTGGGTAACATATCCATTTATCACTTTGCAGAGATGTGTGTAAGTGTCCCATTTACTGAGCAGATATCTGCAATGCATGAGGTGCTGTGCTTTCAGAGAGGGGCAGTTAATAGAGAGACTGTGAAATGGGCATGGGAAGCGAAGAGAAAAAGACAGGGAGAGCGCAGACTTAAAGCAGGAGATAAACTGACTTATGGAAAAGTGATGGTGCTTTGGTTATTCCTAAGCAAGTGCAGATACTTTTTTTGAGAAGAAGGTATGTTGGTTTATTGATGGCAGACTTGTGGATAAATAAGAGGCTGTGGGTTTTAACATGCTGCATTCTAGTTTTGGGAACACCGATATGCTGAAATATCAAGCAGATGAGTCATGTGTAAAACATTCCTGTGGATGTAATAGTAAATCATGACGATGGGCTCGTGCCAGCAGCTACTGTAAAAGAGAAACATGAAGGCAATCCTGAGCTAAAGACCACCTTATCTTTGTTACAGATTGGAGCAGCAGATGGCAGGACGTAGTCTGCTATGGTATTTTCTTTTTCAGTAGAACTGACAGACTTTAGTCATGTGGCCAACTTGTTTATCAGGTAGAAGTAAGGATAACATTTTCATACAGCAAGCTGATCACAAAAGGGAGCTTGTTTTAAAATCATTTCTTATGTGATGCAGCCCTTAACTCAAATGTAAACTTTAACTTAACTTAAAGTCAACAGGCTTGTTCTTTTTATGACAGGACATCGTTTATGAGGTTAGAGAAGGGCAACAGCCTAGATGACCAAATATTCTCAGCAACAATCAATCCCTTCTAGAGCTAATCATCACCAGTAACTTCAGATTAATGTCAACTATTATCATCAACCCTTCTTGCACTAGTAATCATTGTACAATAAGCTTCACAATTCATATCCCCACAATAAAAACTTTCCGCAAATAAATCTTATTCAGGCCTAAGAAAGACTTAAATGTCAGAAAAAAAATGTAAAGAAGCCATCTCTAATACAAACTTGTTTTTCATATTAAACCTAAGCAGCCCTAACCCTGCCACTGAAGTTCTCATTAGTACACTCAGATCCCTCAGGACCCATTCTTCTCTATAATTTCTCATCCCTACAAACCAAAAACCAAAAGTTGGTTAACTCTCAAACTGAATCTGTTTTAAAACTTAGAGATGACACACAGCAGGCATGGGAAAATGACCCCCATCAGAAGGCAACAATATATCCAAATCATAAACCTTATAAAACAAGCAATATGACATATGGAACCACTTCAAAAATCTTTATCTAAATTACCATTCCAGTTCAGGAAAGAAGTGAAAAGATGAACAGGAAGGGATATTCAAAACAACCTTATGACAGTAATAAGTAAATTCTCTGCCTCTGACGTCCTTTCTGAATTCTTCAACCTTCCTTCTCTCTCAAACACACTGTCACCCTCCCATCATGCCTCTACATTCCCTCACTTTTACTTTAAACAAGTCAAAACAAAACACTTAGAACTTATTTTGTAACATATGAAAACTGAGACCCCACCAGGCACAGATGACCTCTATCCCTGCTTAATATACCACTGAAGGACTTCATTGTTATCCCACAGCAACCACATCTTCAGTTTTTGCCTAACATAAAAATAAAAGCTAGATATATGGATAACACAAAATATCATGCCAAATATATGGAAAACATCCATTACTATCCAATTCCCAAACTAACCTAATCCCACTAAAACTTCCCAATATAGGCCAGTTTCTATCAGCCTCACTCTAAGCAAACTGATTGAAAAAAATACCTATATTCAACTCTTTCAGTACATTACTACCTCCAATCTGTTCTCCCATAAGCAACTTGAATTCTGGTTCAGTTAGAGCAAACTCATTTTCCTATGGAACCTAATTGATACAATTCTGATAGTTATAGATGAAGGCCTGCTCAATAGTGCACTAGTGCCATCTTTATCAATTTTACAAAATATTTTCACCTCATTGACCAAACTATTCTCCTCTATCACCTTCTATAAAAAGGTATACATCCTGATTACCTACGTTGGTTTTAAAAATACCTCACCAATCACCACTTCAATGTCAAAATTCATGCCTTTATTTCCCAATTGGTCAGCCTTCTAATTCCTCTACTATTCTCCATCTTTACAAATAAACTTCCCCCTTGATCTACCCTGTCTCCAGCTTCTACTCTACACAGATGCAATTGTACTATTTCCAGTAACAACTCAGTATCCATTCTCCAGAAATACCTGCAAGCCAATTTCCTTGTCCTAATCCAATGAATCTTCAAGAAAATCCTCCTTCTTACCCCCAATAAAGCCAAAACTACTATTTTTGGTAGCAAACAGAAACTTAAAAAACACAAAACGATGTGCATATATATCTGTATGACCACAACAATGTTCCCACAGAAAACACTACCTGTTTTAAATTCATTTGCATTTGTGTGGACCCCTCCCTTAACTTTTCCCTGTACCACAAGTACATAAGGAAAAAGATTAATTCTGGACCAATAAAATCTCCACCTTTCTTACTAAAACCTTCAAAATAGCCAAATTAAACATCATGCTGCTAAACGCTAGGAGACTAAACATGAAACTGCACTCATTTCAAGCATTCTTAACCCTGGAAAATGCTAACAGCTGCGCAGTCACAGAAACCTGGTTCAAAGCTGCGGTGAGCACCCCAACCATACCTGGTTACTCATCCTATAATACATTCAGACCCCAAACTGTGGGTAGTAAAGCCAAAGGAGGTGGAGTTTCAATATATATTAAAGACATACACACCTCTAGGCTGGCCAAAGAGTATGATGCACAGGAGACACTCCAGGTGCAGTTAACCATTGACACAACCCGTATACAAATCATAGCTAGCCCCCAAATCTGACTCAAGATTCTCAAACTGCCTACCTAGACCTCTTCAAATCTATCAATATTCATCCCTTTACCCTGATCCTGGGTGATTTTATCTACCCAAACATAGACTGGAAGAACTACTCATGCCAGAACACAAATGCTAAGAGATTCCTCAATTTTGTCAATGGAAATGCTTTGGAACAGCTATCTGAAACCACCACAAGAGGTGATATTATCTTGGACTTAACCAACATGAGTAACCACTGCAGCATCCCTGCAGTATTATTGTCCCTTGTAAGATCCAACCATAAAGTGGTCATGTTTGAAGTCACCATCTCCCCCGACCCTCCTCTAGCTAGGGTCACACAAAATAAAAACTCTCCAAAGCTGATTATAGCCTCCTGAGGGATGGTATAAACAGCTTTACAGCCCCCTCCCCTCCACTTCTCTAGGAATTGGCACCAGTATCCAAAACTATACCAAATTACTACCTGAACATTTATATAGATGCATAGAATCAGGAATATCTAACTGGACTAAATCATCCTCCACAAGGAAGAGTAAGCCTGTTTGGTGGACATCTGCAATAAATAAACTTTATAATTGCTGCCCGGGATCAAGAAGGAGCAGTGCCCAACTGGAAGCAATCTATCCTTAGCCTAAACAAGCAAATAAGAGCACTAGTGAAATCCTCCAAAGCAAACTTCGAGTCTAAATTGGCTACATCTACTAGAGACACTCATATGGCATTCTTCACATATGTTCGTATTCTCAAAGGCAGCACCCAGATCTTGTTCAGAACTGGTGGTCAAGAACACCACATATACAAATTCCATAGATATACCAAACTTGCTGGCTGACAGATTCAGCAAAAATTTCACCCCTCTGTTCCTCCATCAGTAAATCAAGACATTCCCAGTACCTGCCCCCTTCCCCTTATATCTAGGGATCAGGTCATCACTGCTCTCTCAAAGATAAAAAATACAGCCTTCATGGGACCTGATAACATCCCAGGCTGCATCCTACATGAACTCAGGCAGGAACTTACAGCACCATTAGGCACCCTATTCAACCAAAGCCTGAGTACCGGCTTATTCCCAGTTGAGTGGAGGAGAGCCACTGTCATCCCTATACACAAAGGTGGAGCATCCACCAACCTGGGAAATTATATACTCATCAGCCTAACTAGCCTGATCTCCAAGGCCATGGAACAGATTATCATGGACCTCATTAACAAGGACATTGGCAACCTCCAAACACTCAATCCCACACAGTTTGACTTCATCAAAGGGAGCCCATGTCTGTTAAATTTGGTTGACTTTTTTGAGTCAGTCACCAAAGCCATGGATGAGGGGAAGGCAGTGCACAACTCTTACATTGACCTGGCCAAAGCCTTCGACACTATTCCCCACTCAGGCATAATAAATAAACTCTCTCCACCAGACATCAATCCATATGCTACCAGATGGGTAGCTAACTGGCTCAGTGATAGAACCCACCTAGTCAAAATAGGGGAAGCCACCTCAAGCAGTAGACAAGTATTGAGTAGCGTACTCCAGGGTTCAGTCTTGGGGGCCTCTGTTATTTGGGATATACTTTTCTGAGGTGCAGGCAAAAACCGGTAGGCTATAGCTGACCAAGTTTGCAGATGACTGCAAGCTGGGTGCTGTCATCAATCCCCCTAGTGACGTGGCCATCCTCCAAGAGAGTCTCACCCAAACAAATGACTGGTGCCAGAAACATGGCCTCAAGCTAAATACAAAAAAATGCATCATCATCCCCTTTGGGGAGAGTGACATTTCCATAAATTATCACATTAATAACAGTGTCCTAAGCACACAATCAGTTGTGAGGGATTTGTGCACCCAGATTGATAGCAACCTGACTTTTGACCACCATATTGCTTCCATTGTACGGAAAGCTTTCTACACGGCCAACCTCATAAGTAAGGATATCTCATCCAGGGACAAGGAGGTCATAACATCCTTTATTCTTCCCTTATTTGGCCCATTATTGAGTACAATGCCCCATTAGGCATGTACCTTGCAAAGCACATGCAGCAGCTGGAGAGACAACAGAGGTTCCTCACCAGGAGAATCCAGGGCCTCAAAAATCTACCATACACAGATAGGCTAAAAGCTCTATCCCTCTACACTGTTTCATACAGACTCCTCAGAGGTGACCTCTGTCTGGCATACAAAGTGATCTCGAACCCCACCTTGATGGGACTGCTGCATATCCACAAGTCAAGCTCCACTTGAATAACCTGCACACGTGGCCTCAACCTGGTCTGTGACATTAATAGGACTTGTTGGCGGGACAGATTTGTGTCCCAGAGACTCCACCATCTGTGGAATAGACTCCCTCTCCACATTAAGCCGAGTACCTCTTTACCCCTTTTTAAGCTCAACCTGGATAACTGGATGGGAAATAGAAAATACATTCCTGGGATTCCACCCATGTCCCTGCTGGACAGGGGCAATGGGTCCTGATTTGTCTATAAATGGGCTAAACTCTTGGCTAGGCTTATAAAGTCCTCAGGGCCAATTGCCTAGTAACTTCCTATGATCTTATGATCCATAGGTAAAGGCATTGTATTCTCCCACCTTAAGTACCACCCCCCTTAGCCTCATCCTCATCCTCATAAACAAGATCCACACACATTCAAAGAATAACTAAAACTCTGTAATCTGTAGTTATATTACTCAGTTCCTTAAAAATGGTTCCTGCTTCAACAAAAGTTTGACCTTCTCCCAGAATTTCAGTTATTCAAACTCTTAACCAACTAAACCTTTTCTATTCTTGAAGGTAAACTAGTTAGAGAACCTTACTCTTATAGCTTTAGAAACCACAGCCCCCCACTGCAGCCTCCCAAACTAAACTCCATTGTACAGATCACTTGTTCTATATACTAGGTGCAAAACTCTGGAAAAGTATTCCACCACAAATAAAAGACACGTAATATTATCCTACAAATAGGACTCAGCTAATGTCTCACCTCCTGTCATCAGCCAAATTTCATGTTCTCTCATTCAGCCATATCATCTGACTTGAGCTACATTGCTAACTTTTTTTCCCCAGTAACAATCGACATGGCACATTCTATTGCCCCAGTCTACACTTCTCACTCACATAACCTTTTGCTTGACATAACTTCTCCTTCCAACGATTCATAAACTCTAACATTTTTCTCTCCATTCAACTATCCTATCAGTCTTACTTAGATAACAAACACACAGCTGCAATTATTACACAGAGAATGACTGGTTGTGATTTACTGTAAATAATGCGTATTACAATAATATGTACTCTAATTTTTTGTTAGCTGATAATAGTATTTCATACATATGTATTTTGGGTCTATATTAGATCTTTGAAAGCTTAGTTTGTCGAACACTGAAACATCGACACCTAAATGTTGAAGTCTAATAAATGTGACAGGCCAATTACGTGAATTTTTTCTGCGTGGCCAACAAAAAAAACAAACAAACTCTAAAACCCTAATCAAGTGGGGGCTTAGCCTCCATACCCCCGGACGTGGGGGGCTGTGCCCCTCACACCCCCCCTAACAAAATATACCAACTCTGAGATCGCTCTATATTGGGGATTGACATGTATGGGAAGTGTATTCCATAGCATGGGCAGTTTCTGGGTTATTAACCTGCCCCTTCAGTATGTTCTGTTGATTGTGGTAATGAGGTTGAGGTCTCTGGAGCATGTGGTGCAAAGGGATTGGGATTTCTTTAGATGTGGCATTTCTAACAGAGCTGGGTCAGACATGGCTTTATAAGTCAAGCAGAGATCGCCTTTAAGTAGGTGATATGAGACAGAGAATATTTGGAGTTTTTTGAGTCTGTCCATATAGGACAAGTATTTATGGCCTAGGATCCTCTTTGTGAGGTACTTTTGCGGCCTCTCCAGTTGTTGCGGGTGTCTAGTGAGGTACATGCCAAATGGGACATTGTACTCAATGATTGGCCTAATGAGGGAAGAGTAGAGGTAGACAATGACCTCTTTCTTCCTGGATGCAAAACCCTTAGTAATGAGATGTGCCACACAGAAGGACTTTCTGACCACAGTGTCAATATGGTGATCAAAAGAGAGGTTGCTGTCAACCTGTTTTCCCAGATCTCTTATTACACCTTCTGTGTTCAGTGGACTACCATTAATGTGGTAATTCATGGGAAATGTTTTTTTCCCAAAGGGGTTAACAACACATTTTTTGGCATTGAGCTTAAGGCCAAGGTTCTGACACCAGTCGTTGGGCTCAGTGAGGCCATTCTGTTGGATGTCAACATCACTTAGAGAGTTAATAATAGCTCCTAACTTGCACTCGTCTGTGCACTTTGTCAGCCAGAGTCCTTTCATGTGGGCCTGGACTTCAGAGTAGATACCAAACAGGAGAGGACCCAGGACTGAACCCTGTGGGACTCCACTCACGACTAGTTGGCAGTCTGATTTGGAGTCAGCTACTTAAACACTGTGGGTTCTGTCTGTGAGCCAGTTTGCAACCCACCTAGAGATATAGGGGTTGATGCCTAGCTTGGTGAGTTTTTCTATGATTCCTGTGTAGGCAATGTTATCAAAGGCCATGGCCAGATCAAGGTAGGCTGTTTGAACCACCTTGCCTACATCCACAGCTCTGGTGACTGACTCAAAGAAGTCAACCAAGTTGAGCAGGCATGATCTACACTTCACAAAACCAAACTGTGTAGGATCCAGAGTTTGGAAATTTCCTATATCCTTGTTTATTAGTTCCATGATGATGCATTCCATAGCTTTGCTTATCAGACTCATCAGACTAATGGAGCGATAGTTCCCAGGGTCTGTAGTTGCTCCTCCTTTGTGAAGAGGGATGACTGTAGCAGTGCGCCATTCAGTAGGGACAAAGCCTGAGGTGAGGCTGTGATTGAACAGGGCACAGAGGAGAGGTGCCTGTTCACTCTGTAGTTCATGTAGAACACAGCCAGGGATATTTTCAAGTCCCACAGAAAGCTGTATTCTTGGCCTTGGACAGTGCTGTTTTAACCTGTGCAGTAGTAATACTGGGTGCCTGACAATTAGCGGTATTGTGATTGGTCCTTTGGGGGGGAGGGGTAAAGTTGGCACTGAATCTGTCGGCAACTATATTGACAATATCTGTTGGCTCGATATAGGAGGTACCATTGTGCAGTAGATCAGAGCAAATCTGGGTATTGCCATGGAGATTCTTTACATAACTACAGAAGGCCTTGTGGTTGTCTTACTATCCTGCTGCAATTCTGTTTTCATAGCTAGCTTTAGAGGATTTGATGAGGGATCTCAACTTTTTGCTGAGGCTGATAAGGGAGTTTTTCCAGTCTTGGGACTTCACCTTATTCCGCATCAGTTTCCTCCTTCTGTTGTATAGTTTGTTTATGGCAGGGGACCACCAGATTGGCTTCCTTTTTTGGAGGAAAGTGTCTTGGTTCTATTGGGTTTGGTGAGATCCCTGCATGCAGTTAATACTGCTGCCACACAGTACATTGTTCTTGTGGCGTCATTTGTATGGGCCTACGTGTTTTCTTAGTGGCCACAGATGGGGTTTTCCAGGGTGCTAATCTCCTCTTACACATTTCAAAGACTACTGTAGGTAAATTAAAAAATTTCTACATTGTCAGTAGGTATGTGTTTATGCCACGTATTACCAAATAATTCTGTGCGTAATAGATTGGCATCTTATATAGATAAGTTACTTTGCCTTGGCACCTTGGAATGGCAAGATAAGCTCCAACTCTACCATAAGCTTGAAATGAATTATGTGGGCCGTCAAAAAGTAAATAAATGCATCTCAGTTTCATATTGCACTGTATGAAATTCAGATCAAATAAAGAAGTTACAAGCATTACATAATCCACATACTGTTTCCTATTAGTTCTAAACTGCCTTTTATTTATGATGTTTAACATGTGGAAAAAGAAGTGGACCTTGCACAAATATTTGTGGGATTCTCGTAGTACTAAGTATGGCAAAGGGGAAGAGCAGTGCACTCTGCCCCCGGCATCCTTCTTTAAAGGCAGCTAGAAAGCCATTCTCACAGCTTCCGACCTTCAGAACATACCTCTCAACTGTCCAGATTTTTGCAGAATGTCCACATTTTTGTCTTATATTTTTTCACCTATTCCTCAACATTTGTGGTTTTCTGGCAAATTACTGAGAACTGAAATAACTAAATAATGTCATTTCTCTTTAGAAAATGAATCCTAAGACAAATGCCATTATTTTAGCAACTTTCTAAGTCTATAAGAGCAGTATTTAAAACCTGTATCTATTCTGGGGCCTTTGTCCCCCCCATTATTTTAGTCTTTGTCCAGATTTCTTATGCTAAGAGGTTGAGAGGTATGCTTTAACAATAATAATTTCTATTTATCTCAGTCTCAACAAAGGAGCTCTGGATGTTTGCACTGTAACTTCCAATGGGTGGAGCCTAAGCTTTTTGATATAATCAAATTATGTTCTCACATTTCAAATAAATGTTCATATCTATGGAACTATAGGGGTTAACAAAGAAGTGTAAATGGCAAACTCTTCAGGACAAGCTATTTTTATAGTGGTAGTATTCTTTAGGTTCAAGGTCTTAAACTAGATTTTATAAGTCACAGTTAACACAGTAACTATTAAGTTTGTAATATATTGCAAACAACTTACAATGTCTCCAAAAGTACTTAAGTTATGCACATATTGTCAGCAGCATTTTGTTCACCCAACAGAGAACTTTCTTGTTAAGCTAAGCAGTTCTGTGAGTGTTACTTGGTTGCCTAGATGTTTAGAAAATCGTAACATTTATGACAATATAAATAAATGTGATATGAACAACAGTTAATTTAACTTTACCTACACTAGACAGCAGTCAAATATCAATACAGTTGTGTTTGCCATTGTGTAAGCTTTAAGATGAAATGTTTAATACTTTATAAGCAGTATGATTTTGGAATTATTAATGCAAACACGAGCAAGCAATATTTGATGCTCAGAAGTGTCAGTAGGATGTAACTGCAGAAACACCTGGAGGAGTCACCTGGCTGTAATAAGTACCCAAGATACTTGATTATTGATTATTAAAAGTCATTATTAATGATATGGTTAGTAGCCTATTCTAAACACTGAACAACATGAAGTGGATTTTGTTTGGGCTCATCATAAGACTTAATAATGAGGCAATCCCAGTCATTATAGGAGTTGTATTGTAAGGCTGTATTAGTTTTACCTGATATGAAAAATGTTATATCATTGGCATAAAAAGCAGTAGGATATTTAGTAGTTAGTGTTTAATGCATGGTTAATGATAAATAAATAAATAAATAAATAAATATAGTTATTTATTGTCTCCTTTATAAGTGGGTGACTGGAATTTTCCAGGAAGACCCATTTCATCTACTGCCTGTGAAAAGTGTTGAAAAGATTACCACTTAACTATTCAGATTTTTTCAGAATGTCCAGATATTTGCCTCATATTTTTGGTCTGTTCTTCATAAAATTTGTGATCTGTTTTTGGCAAATTATTGAGGTTTGAAATCACTAAAAAATGACAGACATTTGAATTTTCAGACTTCATTTTCTTTATAAAATACATGTTAATGCAAGACCTATTTTTCTATCAACTTTCTAGGTTTGTAAGAGCAGTTTTTAAAGTTTGTCCCTATGTTTGGACCTTTGTCCCCCGTTCTGTCTGTCTTTGTCCAGATTTCTTGTGCTAAGCGGTTGAGTGAAAAGTAACTACAAATCAATAGCACATGCATTGGTCAAACACTTAAAACAGGAATATAAACTGAATTAGAGTCATGCATTAGATAATTAATAATTAAGAAATGAATATCCAGTTCAACCAACTACTTAATCCAACCAATTTTAGATAATCCGCTTATCCTTTATGGGGTTGTAAAGATAGTGGAGGCTATGCTAGTATTCAAAAGGTGAAAAATGCTGAAAAACATTCTAGACAGAGCACGGGTTTATCACAGACTTCACAGCCAGACAGTAAAACATAATAATAATTAAGCAATAATAACACAAACAAATTGCCTGACATCACAGTAGTATTAACAGACATGCAAAACATACATTCTTTATATTCAGTCTGACATAAACTCAAAGATGTCATAAAACAAGAGGTAATCAGTTAAGGGGTGTTAGAAGTAATCCATTCTTGTATCTTACTTTAGAATAAATGAGATATGTGTTTTTGGACAGGGAAGTGAGTCGTTAGGAGCAGGGTATGTAACATTTAATGAGAAAGATGCTGGGAATGTGAAGACAGTACAGATCTAGGTTGGAGAACATCACATAATATTTAAGTACAAAGGTGGTGGGAAGTGGGAACATAAAACAGAATTGTTTAATTTTATACAACAAGTGGACATGAAAAGCATGTATGCATTTCTCTGTCTTTAAAAAGCAATAAAAGTTTAGAATTAAACTCACAAGTGGTTACACTGTTTCTGATGTCTGCTGGAAAGTCATACCAGATTTTAGACTCAAGTGCTAAAAAACTATGGCTAGAAGAGATAAGAAGGTTCTTTGTAATACAGTGCATCATCTGCTTGAACAAAGCATAAGGGATTTAAAAGTTATAAGTAAGATCAGAGCATTCATTCATTTATGGGGGCCTGTTGGCAGAAAATGGTTGGTGCAGATGACAGAGGTCATATTGCTCTTGAAGACCATCCCCAGTATCTCTTGCTGATCTGGCTTAAGGAGTTTTAAATATAGCATGTTTCTGGCAGCCAAAGAAAGTACAACATCCTTTGTGTTTCAGAAGGTCACTGTGGATTGGCATAGAAAGGGAGCAGTCACGAGAAATGTCCATGTGCTTGCAGGAAGGGGACAGGCTTATTCTGATTGTAGTGAAAGGCGAGAGACTGGAAAAAATAAGGGATTAAACCTGAGAGTTGTGTCCTTGTGAAGCAAAGAACATTCCCTCATTTTTTTTTCTTCAGAGTTTCCAGTTTTGAAAACTGTTAGGCAAGTCTGCAATATGACTGTTTTTGATTTATTGGTTATAATTTGTGCAATTTATTTTCTTGCCTTATGCTTTTTTTTAATATAACGTTGGTTTACTTGGAATTTTAAACATCCAAGGTTAGCACAAGGAAGCATATGTGCTGCATTATTCGACTACTAAGTGATTAACTATATCCTACTTGTGGGAGTAGCTGAGAAATAGCATTTTTATTTAAATTTAAGGTAAAGAGTACATGACAAGGTTTAATTTTGAGAACTGCAAGGTAATACTGTATTGTGACAATGTATGATTTACTGTGTCTTTAATCTAAGTAGCACTTGAGTTACCTTTCCATTACATAAGTATTAGTTTAGAATCTCAGCCCAGTCATATCGCATTTACTCTTACAAGTGACCTCTACAAGTTTATATTAGGATGGCCGTCCCTTTACACTGGTTAAAATTTAGTCACCTTTCTTTGCAATAACTTTCTGCTCAGTAGGTGCATACTGCAATACCTACAACATTAACCCGCCACCATTACAGATTACTTTTAGATTTCTGTCCTATTTCCTAGTACTAGTTTACAAAGACAGTAGAAAAGATATCAAGTGGTCACAAGTCATAAACATATATAAGCTCACTATATTTTGTAACATTGCCAAGCTTCTGCATTTTAATTCTACATAATCTTCTACTAGGTCAGAAATGCATTGAACTCATAACTTCTCCTTCTCAAACTTTGATGCACTTATAATGCTTAGATAATGTTTAAAGTGCTTGGAGCTCACTGACAATTTTCTTTCAAATGAGGCCAGTGATTCCAAGTACAAGAAATGCAAATGTTTACTTAAGCTAGAGGCAAAGCTCTCCAGGATCAAGAGATGCAAATGTTTACTTAAACTAGAGACAGATCTCTCTACACATAACATGACCATTGAGTTCTCCTCTACATCCAACAGAAACTTATATCAAGGTACTAACTTGTTCAGTAGTTAATAACTCATGAGCAAAATCCACCCTTAACACTATAACAGAGCATAATAGAAAATCATTCTTAAGGACTTCATGGTTAGACACACTGACTATGTGGTTATAAACTTAGATAAGGACAGGGTCACAGTGTCCTGTCTCCCCTGTGGTAAGATTAGGAATGTCATTAAGCACATTCATGGTTCTACTAATGCCTTAGATTTTACAACTGGTCATATTGGGATCAGCTGTAAATACTGTCTAGTGAATCCCTTGCAGTTACTGAGATCTTGTCTTGCTGAGTATGGCATTTACCTATGCACAAAACAATTATTGGCTTCATCTGTTAGTTTTGATCATGATGTTGATCCAGGAAGATTCAATGTGTGGGTCCCAGACAGGCATTGGAAGGGATGGTTTATACCGCTACTTAAAATATGGGTAGTAAGTTCACGTTTTTCTCTCCTTCTAATGTCTTTATAGGCATTAATGAACATTTTGACCTAAAATCCACAGATAAAAATAAGAAGACATTTCAACTCATCAATGCTCACAGCCAAAATACAAACTAAACAGCCTAGAGGCTTAGTTTAACTTTGAGAGATCTGAGATATGTACTGTTACAGAGATATAGTTCAAAGACTAAACCCCGAGACTAGCTTAGTCCTGCACGGAAGTGCCTGTTTAGGAGCAGGATGGCAGCACGCCATGCGTATCAATGAAGGTGCGCTGCCGGAGCTCCTAGGCTTACACAGAGCATGTACGAGTGCAGGGGGCGTATCTGAGAGCAGAGCTCTCAGAATAAACATGCCTCTGCAATGTAGAACAGCAGAAAGTGGGAAGAAATGAGCAAGATTGCTCATAGGTGTCCTCAGATCCCCACCAACAGTTCCCCATGTGTACAACAGCAACAGTGCAGAAAAAGTAAATGAAGAAACCCTTTTATTTTTTTAAAAATCTGATTAAAGCTAACCGTAGGTGTGCGGGTGTGCCCATCGCATTAGCTACAGTTAAAGCAGCTTAAAAGGCTGAAGAGGATAACAAGGAAGATATATGCAAATGAAGCAGCACAGCAATAGTGTAGTGTGCAGAACATTTGCCTAGTGAGCTGGCATTCTCAGTTCGAGTCCCACTACAGCACAGTCTATTTTACATGGCAAAGCACGTTATAACCAATACTTTTGTTGTAAAACCCACTAAATAACATATATTTATGAACTAGAGTACTGCAGGAAATGCACATATGAAGTATCAGTGTCATAATGAATAAGGCACTAGTAAGCAGGTCTAAGCACAACTAAGCAGTAGTAAGGATATGTAAGCACTAGTAAGCATGTTTGAGTGCATTTGTGTGGGGGTAAGAACTGCCTACACAGATTAAGCAATCTGGAAGCTTACTGAGTATAAGAAACTGTAACCAGAAGTTAGCAGTGCTTAGCTCCATGCAAACACGCACACACCTGCTTACAACTGCTTTAAAGTGCCTTAATCACTCTGTATCCAGTGGCCCATGTTCTGCCCAGCAACAAAATAAACAGCCTCTGCAAGACTAGAATCCAAGACTCTGTACACTGCAGTCACAGTTGTTAACCACTAAGCTATCACAGCAGTACATAAGATTGAGGTTTCAACAAACAAATCCTCACCATAGGAAAATCAAACTGAACATGTGAAATTAATCTAAGTACAGTGTGATGTTGTATAAACTGCTACATAACATAAATATGTGAACTCGAGTACTGCAGTAAGGCCAGATGTGAGGCGTTATTGTAATAAAGTGTTGAATTCCCCAGGACCCCATACAGTGTACGTACACATGAATCACAGATACCAGACACAGATATAACATGTAACAAATAATAAATCAATGTCAAAAGGAAAATATAATGCTAATTAGATATTATGCAAAGCTAAGCATTGCACAGGTCAGCTTACGTGGTGTAAGCAATGTGTAGGCCGGCTAACTCAATCTGCCCATTGGTATGCTCCTTTAAGCAATGCCAACATTAAGTAGGTGCGCCCATAGCTTAGCCTTTTCAAAATCATCCAGTCATGGGAAAGTGCAGAAAATCGGGTGTATTTAAACCCCACAGGTGCCAATAATTCCCATAACTGGTTGCAGCTCCCTACTGTAGGCAGAATGGCTGGAGTTGGGGAAGGCACTCGATTTAGAGTGCAGTGCTGGAGCACCCAGGAGTCCAGATTCATGGTATGGCTCCTGGTAAAACATCATGAGGAGAGACTACTCCCAGACCAGTACCAGGGCTCACAGTATAAAGTGTAGGCCTGGGACAGTCTCGCCTGTGACCTCACCAGTCCCACTGGTATCCCCTGGACTGGTGAGCAGGTCAGGCATCACCATGTTGACCTGAAGCAGCAGAGGGGTAATCTCTTGGACCAGTGGATGCAAGAATCCAGTAAGATGGCTGATGCCCCAGCACTAAGTACTCATTCTAATATGTGGATAATGCTTGCCTAGATTGTGTATACTATGGCTAGGTAATGGCTAAATATCACTGTATTTCTCTGACAGCTGCAGATGAGTGGGCTGTGAATCAGCAAGCCCATGCTGCTAGGCTGCAAAGGCTGCGTCACGAGGCAGGTTAGTAATATTCTTGCATGTACTGTCATAACAAATAAATATAACAGTACTAGAAAGTGTTGTACCTGTATAAAAATGTATTGTGTATGGGATGTACTGAATAAACCAGACAATATGGCAGGAAGACTGTCATATAGGTTGCATGGAAAAAAGGTGTAATATCTTGTGAATAAAAGTATAACCCCTGGAGTGCTTGTGTACATTCTGCTTTCATATGTTGTTGTAGTGTTGCATTCTATAAATAGTACTGTTGTATTAAGCAGTCTTACCCACACTTTTGAATGCAGTTAAAATGTGTAGGAAGTTCAGTATAACAATGTTGGAAGTCCCAAGAGGTCAGTCATATAGAACAACTGAGGGAGACTTAGACAGAAACCAGTGGAATGCTTTGCACCAATACCCTGATAGCACAATGTACTGTGATGTCAAGTGTAATATTTTTATCACACACAGCAGGGAGTTGAATCCGGGGAGTGGTAGTAAGTTATATGCATAATCATACCCCACAACTATACACAGTTTGCGAGAATGTTCAGATAGAAAGTTGTATGCATAATTAGACCCAACAACTGTACAGATTTTGCTAGAATGTTCAGATAGTCAGCTGTAAGCATAATCATAACCATCAACTGTACAGACTGTGGCAGAATGTTCAGGTAGTAAGCTGTATGCATAGTCATACCCCTCAACTGTTTGATCTGTCCAGCATGTCCAGATAAATGGCCCAAATCTGCTGCCCAGTAACCTGTTCCCCTGACAAATAAGTGTGATGATCCAAGAAATGTAGGTAGCTTATACTGACATATAATGGATAGTCAATCCTGAACATAAAAAGAGAATGTATATGGAAACAAACTTGTCATTGTAGCATCTCACCCAAAGTGTATGACAGCTATTCCAAAATATGTCACATTAATACCTGCATCCTGTCAAGCCTTGACCAGAGTGTGTGCAATAATGGACTGTTAGGTATGTGTATAACATCAACATGGCATCTGGGAGTATGTGTAGAATTTGTCAGGTAGTGTTAACAATGATTTTCCCAACAGCTATAACAGGTAAGAGGTGTAGACTGTAGTTACAACACAGTTCACTCATATACTTGTCGACAAGCATGGCATCTGGGAGTATGTGTAGAATTTGTCAGGTAGTGTTAACAATGATTTTCCCAACAGCTATAACAGGTAATAGGTGTAGACTGTAGTTACAATACAGTTCACGCATATGCTTGTCTATAAGCATGTCATCTGGGAGTATGTGTAGAATTTGTCAGGTAGGGTTAATAAGGATTTTCTCAACAGCTATAACAGGCAAGAGGTGTAGACTGCAGTTACAACACAGTTCACTCATATACTTGTCTACAAGCATGGCATCTGTGAGTGTGTGTAGGATTTGTCATGTAGTATTAACAATGATTTTCTCAACAGCTATAACAAGTAAGAGGTGTAGACTATACGTAAGAAACATTCCACGTATATACTAATCTACAGACATAACATTGTACAAAGTAAGGCCATTGGGTAGTGTAATAATACATGTAAGGGACAGATCACTGTAGTGACTAAGAAAGTTGTGAAAACTACAGGGATATATAGTTTGTTAATTGACCTCTCTCTCTCACCCCCACCATATGTGCAGCAATAACCCAATTACACACCTCAATAGGTACGTGTACACTCCATACTTTTGTTAGGACATATGTCCTACTGGTTTACAAATATTCACATTTGGTTCTATGCGTGTGCCATGTTAAAATACCCCCATACTGGTGGCCTGTTGCCATCAATGAAACTTGCATGCTGTTGTAATGGCCACTGTTGTCCCATATATGCATATGTTCTGCTTGCTCTGCAACTGTTGTGAATCTGGTGTCTTGGGTTAATGGGAATACCTATGCATGCTGTTATAACTAAACCTGAATGCTGTTGACTATTACTAACCCATATCCCATAACCCATATTCCAAAGACATGCACATCTCTTCTCCTTCCTGGCCCTCCTGAAAAACAGGCTCTATGGAACCTAGTCGGACATTCCCGGTCAACAAATGTTAAATAAATAAATAAAAAAATAAAATATCATTCTTAAAACTGCAACACCATAGCTCGTATGGGAAGGCCAGTCCCAGCAGACCCACCTATCTCACCTCAGCTGGCCATGGCACCGGGCACCAGCAATTCTGGGGCCCATCCTGGGACCTCCTCATTCGTTGGCCCTGCACCATCTTTGGGTAGAACCACTGCAGGGGATGGGGCTCAGCCTCCCCGGGAGTGGGGGCAGAGAGGTACCTGTCACCCACCGTCAGGTCCAGGCCTTCATGTGTAGGGAGCTCGACAGGGAGTTTCAAGACTGGCTACACCAGCTTGAGGGCCATGTGGTGCAATTAGAGAGTGAGCCTGACCCTCCTACTCAGCCCCAGCACAGCCACCCTTGGTGCCGTGAAGGTGCAGTGGTGACTGCCAATGGGTGGGGACCACAGTCCCACTGTTTCCATTTGGGGGCTCATGGGCTTGCCACTTCCAAACACCCCTCCCCGTCCACGGTGTTTACCCCTACATGTGTCATACACGGCCCCTGTATGCATCTTGTTTGTCTTGTCTGTTAATCTACCCAATCTACCTCCCCAAATATACCGACTACCCCTCCCCAACATCCCACTCTCACCTGAAAAAAAAAGGCCAATCTGTTCCCACAAAAAAAATTTGCTCCATACATAGCTGTCAATTTCGCACATGTGTCCACTGGGCACATGTAATCCTGTCTAATTGGCATCACAACAAATTATGGTTGTCCTCACCCCCTCCCAGGGGTTGAGTGTCCAAATCTACCTCCAAATTCAGTGTATATGCACAGCTGTTGCTGTAGAAAAAATGGGCAGCTAAGGATCTTCCCCACACCCTTCCTGCACAGCCTTAGTTATTTTCCCTACTGTCTTTCCCTATTTGTGCCCCTTTTTCACCACTTTCTTATCAACCCTTTTTTCTTTTCTTTTAAATAAATTAGCATAGGGGTAAGCAGGAGTAAGCACTATTAAGCAGCAGCAAGTGGGTTTAAGACTATTTGCACGGGAGTAAGAAATGCCTGCACAGGTTAAGCAATTGAGAAGTTAAATCAGTATAAGAAACTGTAACCAGAAGTTAGCATTGCTTACCTCCACGCAAACCCACTTACAACTGCTAAACAGTGCCTTGATCACTCTGTATTCAGCAGCCCTTGTTCTGCCCAGCAACAAAATAAACAGCCTCTGCAAGGCTCAAACGCAGGACCCTGCACAACACAACCAAAGTGATTTTTCACTAAGCCATGTGAGATATACATAACCCTGATGTTTTCACAAACATATCATCCCTAAGTGCTTTTAAGCAGCAGTGAGCGGGTTTAAGCCTGTTTGCTTGGGGGTAAGCAATGCCTACACAGGTTAAGCAATTTAGAAGCTGAGTGTAAGAAACTGTCACCAGAAGTTAGCACTGCTTACTGTCGCACAAACCTGCTTACAGCTGCTTAAAAGTGCCTTAACCACTTTGTATCCAACAGCCCTTGTTCTGCCCAGCAACAACAGCATCTGCTAGGCTCAAACTCAGGAGCCTGCACACCATATCAAATGTGAATTACCACTAAGCCATGGCAGACATACATAACCCTGCTGTTTTCACAAACATAGCATCCAGCAATATCATTCAACAGTACAGGAAATGTATTTATACATGTAAATGTATGTGTGTGTGCGTGTGTGTGTGTGTATATATATTGATAACTAGATAGATATATATCTCTCCCTCTCTATATTACATATATATATATATATATTTATTTTATTTATTTTACATTTGTTAACCGGGCTAGTCTAGCTGGATACATATCCAAACAAACAAAATAGTCAGTACATGTTCAAATAGATACAAAATAGTGTTACAAAAGTACAAATAACAGTTACAAGATGAAAAAATGACATAGAAGTTATATAGGAGAAAGATCATGCTGTTGGTTATACATAGGATTAATTTCACATAGGAATGTAAAATAGACTGGATCAGGTATAATCCTCATTGATATAAGGAATGAGTGATTTTAGAGATCTGGATAAGAGAAATGGGCTAGGAGTGGGACTAGTAGGGTATGAGATATGTAGTTAGTCAGGTGCACGACAAGGGCATAACCATTGTGTTGTGAGATATTCTTGGTTGTTTTGAATTGAGTGCGTGAGGTTGCAAGTCTTAGGTAGTTTGGCAAGGAGTTCCAATTGCGGCTTGCCAATGGAGTTAGCGAGAGGGCATCCCCACCTGAGTTCTTAGCTTTAATGGTTAGGATCAGGGTACTGTTAGATGATCAAGACTATTGAGATTAGGGAGTCAGAATGCTGCATAGTGAGGGAGTTTTATCAGGATGGTTGATTATTTTGTAAGCTTCGTGAGTTGGTTAGGAGATTAGGCAGTTCTAGCCAGCCTCAAGTTAAGACAATGGTGGGTTCGATAAGGGGAACCTGTTATAAATCTAGCAATGTGGTTGTAGGCAAGAGAGAGCATGTTAAGTTCACGTTTATTGAGGAAAGAGAGAGAGGAGATCAATGGTTAATTTGGTAGAAGGAGTTAAGAAGTTTTAATTCTGTACATAGATCCTAGTTTTTTGTTAACAGACTTTATGGTTTGAGTAATGTGTATGTCGAATTTGAGCTTATGATCAATGGTAACTCCAAGTAGTTTGGTACTGGTGACAGGGGTTATGAGGGTCCCATTGTTGGATTTAACATGGAAGGTTATATTGTTAGTGTTTGGGAGTTCTTTGCCATGGGATGAGAAAATGTTGGGGAAGAATAGTAATAATTTTGTTTTAGTTGGGTTAAGTAGGAGTTTCAAGTCGGTGAACCATTTTTCAACTAGAGAAAAACAATGTTGAGTGATGGTTTGGAGATTCAAGATGGAGACGCCTGAGCAGATTAGGTGGAGTCACGGCGTATTGTATGCAGGTGGATTTAGGGATGACTGATTGAAGGTCATTTATGAAGATGGAAAACAGAAGTGGACCCAGTATGGAGCCCTGAGGAACACCTATGGTATTTGGGAGTAGTCCTGATATACAGTTTTGCCACAGGACAGCTTGTTGCCTACCCGTGAGGTAGGCCTTAAACCAGTTTAGTGCTGGTGTGTCCAGATGCAGGGTTTCAAGGGTGTTAAGAAGGAGCTGATGATTGACCATATCGAAAGCTTTTGATAGGTCCAAAAAGAGGGCAGAGGATATGTTTGTTGTTGCGATTGTTATTGATGGAGTCAACAAAGGAGAGGATAGTTGTACTATGGTGGGGGCTGGGAGTTGGACAAGAGATGATTAAAGGTTAGGTAGTGAAGAAGTTGCTTGTGGATGCATCTCTCCATGATTTTCGCTATTGGGGATAGTATAGCTATTGGTCTATAATTTGAGGTTTCCATGGAGGTACCTTTGTGAAGTGGAATGATATAAGAAATCTTCCAGATAGAGGGATGTGCGTCTCAGTTATAGTTCTATTGATAAGGATTGTTATTGGGTAGTCTATTACATCAGATGCAATTTGTAAGAATTCTGCAGGAAGGTGGTCAGCCGCTAGGGTGGTTGGTTTGAGTTTTTAGGAGGATATAAGAGGAAGAGACTGGCTTTAAATTGAAGGGGGGGTGTCGGCGTGCTGTTGAACAGCAGATGGGGAGTGGTTAGTTGACTGGCTAGATTTTGGATAGTCTCAGTGAAGAAGGAGTTGAAGGTGTTGGCTACTTCTTCCTGTCCTTTCTATCAGTTTCTCGGGGTTGGGGTGGAGGTTTTACCTGGGTGCAGAAGGTTGTTAAAACCCCAGAATTTCTTTGGTTGTTCTGGTGTTTTGCTGGAGGTGGCAGAAGTATTGTTTTTATCTTGGGTAACAGCTGTTTTAGTGGTGTTTCTTAGTTGTTGAAATTTAGTGCGATCTTGGGAGGTTTTGTGGCTCTCCATTTATCCCAGGCTTGGTCAAGTTTGATTTGGTTTTGGTTTCTTTAGTTAGCCAAGGTGCTATATGAACTTTGGATCTAATTTGTCTATGAGTCAAGTATCTTAAGGAATGTGTCATTGAAGTGTGACACACTCATCGAGTGGTAGGGTTTTAGTATGGACCAGTTGCAGGATTTCAGTCGGCAAGAAATAGTTGTGGGACAAATTTCTTTTATTTCTGATTAGTCTATAGGGGGTTAGAAGTTGGGCATTTATGTTTAATGATATAGGTTATTAGGTGATCACTGAGGTCACTGGGAAGGGTACCTGTGGTGTAGTTGTTTGAGTCCCTATTAGTAAGGATCCAGTCAATGATGCTTTCTTTTTGAAGAGAGTTGCCTATTCTAGTTGGGGATAGGATGGTTTGGGAAAAACCATGTAGATTGATAGGTTGTGGAGTTGTATGGGTAGAACAGAGCGACCAGTCTATGTTAACATCTCCAAGTACTATGGTTTCTTGTGGGTAGCTGGTGGATAGCCAGCTCAGGGTTTGCTCCAGGTTTTCTGTGTTGTTCCCTGGTGGGATTGTGATGATGCTTTTGAGAGTTTAAGCAGATCTGTAGGGCAATAATTTCTAGGTTAGAGATTATAGGTGGTTGAATTGGATTCTTAAGGATATTCAGGGTATTTTAAACACAGCTATTCCTCCACCTTTTTATCAGCCTAATAATATTGTACCCGGGTGGGAGGATCTCTTCATTCTTAGTAGAGGGCTTTAGCCATGTTTCGGTTAGACACATAATGTCAGGGGAATGAGTAGCTATAATGGCGTGAAGGTTGTGAACTTTGTTGTTAATGCTTCTTAGGTTCAGATGTAATATTAGAAGGGAGTCAGTAGATTTTCGGGTTAATTTATTGGGGTGAGAGTCTGGCGTGGTGGTGGGACCTGGGTTAGGGTGAATATCGCCATCGATGTTTATACGATTTTTTAGGTAAACTAATAATCTTTGTAGTTTAAATAGGATTTTGAGGTTAGCTTTGTTATGTGGAGATTTAGGGTAATGAAGTGTAGTGTTGACTAATTTGGGGATACAAATTTGTCCTGGTATAGTGAAGGTGGAATAGAAATGACATGGTGATTGCATTGGGAGTTGGTGTGAGGGAAGGGATAGCTATAAGAGTTTGGTTTTCAAATGCTGTTAGGAAATAAGTGGTGGTGAGAAGTAAAGTTATTAGGGGTTATAGTGAGAACGATTTGGCCATGATGGAGATAGAAAAAGGTAGTGGGAGAGGGATGAGACTTAGTGTAGAATTTGGTAATGGGTGTGGGCCTAGAGGTGGGAGGAGTCGTGAGGGTGTGACAGGGAGCTTAGGATTTGCTAAGAGGGAAAGTGGGAGGGACTGTTTGTTCCTATAAGAGTAGGGGTACTGGGGTGGGTGAGATAAGGGGGGGGAGGCTGCCAGAAGAATCACAGGGTCTTAGAGGGAACAGTAGTTAATGGAACTCAGTACAGAGGAGTTCAACTACAGTTCTTTTCAAAGCTACAGGTAAGGAGACAGATTTGGAGGTGCTGAGACTAGAACGCTTAACTTCTGAAATTATAGGATAGAAGCAATTTGTGGTTTTAAATGTTGATTGGGTTGGAGGTTTTGTTTCTTCTTTTGATGGTAGGTTCTGTTTGAAGTAGTCGCTGAAGTTTTAGGTCCCGATGGCGCGATTTTGGGTCTTGGTGGCCTCGGAGGGAGGGGCTTCCTGGAACACAAGGGAGAGAGATAGGAATATTAAGGTGGAAATTGGTAAAGGCAAAATAAGACAACTTTTAGTGCTAAGCTTCATACAGTCTAGAGACAGTGATAGAAACAATAATATACAGTGCAATTAACAGACAGCGTCACATCAATAGCATTTTGTGAGACCTTTTCAAGTATCACTTTTGTAAGGTTTAGACTTGAGTCACTAGGCAAGTTTCACCGAGTACAGCACTAAGCAACAAGTAATAGTTAGTTCTGAGCAAGGTACAGCACAGTGAATGGCATTGCGAAGCGGAGCGGGGCATACACCGCCAGAAGAATCACAGGGTCTTAGAGGGAACAGTAGTTAATGGAACTCAGTACAGAGGAGTTCAATTACAGTTCTTTTCAAAGCTACAGGTAAGGAGACAGATTTGGAGGAGCTTTGAGACTAGAACGCTTAACTTCTGAAATTATAAGATAGAAGCAATTTGCGTATATATATATATATATATATATATATATATATACACAAACACACACACACACGCACACACATATATATATATATCTACATATAGATATATACATATGCATACATCTATGCATATATATATATATATATATATATATATATATATATATATATATATATATATATATATATATACATATATATATATATATATATATATGTGTGTGTGTATATATATATATATATATATATATATATATATATATACATATAATATGTGTGTGTGTGTGTGTATGTGTATATATAGAGATATATATCTCTAGATATAATAGAGCACATAACAAAGACATATATGTCCACAGGTACCATAAATGGTGGTGAAGGGGCTCAAGCAACATATGTCTTATACTTATCGATATCCTCCTCCCCCGCCATACCATCTGTATGATGTGAGGCTGTTTTCGGTAACATATCATACAGTACAGTCTGGCTACCATAGTGAATGTACAATGTGTAAGCAATAAACATTCCTAAGATACATACACACACACACATATGTATGCAGATACATATATATGTCTATATATATATATATATATATATATATATATATATATATATATATATATATATATATATATATATATATATATATATACATATATATATATATATATATATATATATATATATATATATATATATATACACACATATATATATATATATCTACATATATATAGACATATACGTAACTACACATACACACACATAGGTATGTCTAGGAAGATACATATTTAGAGATGGCACACCACACTGAACAGCCAGTATCCCTACAGTTGCAACCTCATCAGATGGACAGTGTATAACTCACCCATACAAAAGACAATTGTTACCTGATACATATACCCACAAAGAAGTCAAAGGATGTAACACCACACACAGGTTTGCATATGTTTTAAAGGTTTATTTGTGTACAATTACCGTTCTATATGCCATGTCATTTCGCAGTTTATACCCCGAAATACATACAAATAGTTCAATACAACTGTCAAACAGGTAATTTAAAGCAGTAATCTGAAAGCATAGCATATGTTGCTGTCCAGGCCAAGGCCTTCAAGTACTACAACAGTAAATACTGACTGGACCACAGGATAACAATCAATCAACAGTAAGTAATGCAGATGTATAGCCCAGCAGCCTATAACTACACTCTGTACCCAATCCCTGGGGGTAAATACCTAAGTTGACACAATGGGATGTATCTGTTACATAACAATGCATAACTGAAACCATCCCAACTGAAATGACAAACAGAAAAGGCTGTATGGCAGTAATCAGTAGGCCAGCAATGTTCACAAGTTGGAATGTATGGTAATGTACAGCCATATACCTTCAGCCAGCTTACTACTGATATACCTCACATGTTGTAACACCCTAGGTTAATTATGGTGCTTATTCCTCCCCTAGACTGACTTACAGGTTCATATAACACTGTTACATACACTATCCTCTACACTGCAGAGGGGCACACGTGTTGTGCAGATGAAGGCTACATATATATGGACCCTACACCACAATATGTGTGGGGACCACAACAGCACTGAAATGATGGCGGGAATGGCAGAATGACATAATCACTGGCGACCACATAATAACTCCTTACTGCATGTCATATGGACAAAGCCTGGTATGTCGATGGAGGACAGAGGCTGGTACACCGGCCCATATGTGAAATAGTATTGCCATACACTGAACAAGTTGTAGATGTAGAAGCACTCTACACAAACATCTGCCATGCCAAAGGACTGACCCTCACCAGACAGTACCTGAACAGGCACTCCAACCTAAGTGGGACTAAGATTAATACTGTATGCAGGTTAACAGAAGCAGTATTAAGAAATATCTTCTTTCAATTCAACTGGAAGATTTACCACCAACAGAAAGGGGTAGCCATGGGGTCCAAAATGGCCCCAGCATATGCAAACTTAGTACTCAGTGACTGGGAAATGGATAAGGTTGAATCACTGCCCAGGTTCAACAACACCATAATGTACAGGCCTTATATTGATGATGTCTTTTTGTCTGAAAGGGGGACAGACTTTCTTTGAGAAATTTTCTGGAAATCCTTTTCCAGAGTCTGGATTTCATGACCCTCATGGTAGGACATATCGGAACTACCACTCAATTCCTGGATATCCACATCACTATAGACCGAGAAAATGGACAGCTTGACTTCAACATTTACCGCAAGCCCACTTTCCGGAATAACTATCTAGAGTTCAGCAGTCAGCATCCCCATTTTATGAAAAAGAATATTGTAAAAGGACAATTCATCCAGATATCCAGACTCATTTTTAGGGACAAGGTTTTCATCAAGGAAGGTTTTTAACTCAGAAACGTGTTCTTAGAAAGGAAATACCTAGAGTATTTAGTGGACAACCTGTTCCAAGAGATCATTCGGCGCAGACACTCCAGGTACCCACCAATCCTGGAAAAGGGATTCACAGCAAGGGCACAGAATGGACCAAACAAAAAGGACTGGGTGGCAAGTTTTCCCCTTCCAATGTCCATGAATATGTTCGGAATCAGCGGGGTCCTCACCAACAATTGGGAATCTTGGAAGGAGAAAAAGGTCTGACAAAGTTACTTGGGACATCCCTGAACTTCTGTTTCAAATGAACCTCTTCTTTTGGTGGTGTGTTCAAGAGGAATAAAAGCCCATCCCCACAGAACGAAGTATCGACAGAACCTGGAATGTCTGACTGCGGCAAGTGTGTCGCCTGTGTACACATACGAAAAGATAACAACGTCACCTTCCCGCACTGCAACAGAACTATCTGTCTACATGACCACTATGACTGCAACACAAAAAATGTAGTCTACTGCACTTTCTGTGAACATTGCAGGAATTTCTGTATCGGCAAAATGAACAGAAAGCTGAGTAACCATATTAAAGAACATACTGCAGCAATACGCAAACAGGGCAGTTTGAATGCCTTGGCTAAACACAGTGCTATTTGCCCAAACTTCACAGGATTCAAATTCACAGTGCTGGAAAAAATAACAGAGTTTGTGGGGGAAATGGACACATTCCTGCAAGTCCGGAAATTAAAATGGCAGATAGAACTGAGAGATGTGTCTATCCAGGTCTCAACGAAACACTGAACATTAACTGTGCACTTAAATGGTATAGGGATTGAAATGTGATAGGGGTTGAAAGTTTAACAATTTTGCAAGCAGATTTAATGTGTTCCCTCTCTCCCTTACTCAACGTAAGCCTGGACATCAAGTGTGCGCTTAGAAGGTATAGATATTGAAATGTGATAGGGTTTGAAGAATTGTGCAAGTGGATTTAATGTGTTTATAGATTTACAATTGTGCAAGTGAATATAATGTATTTCCTCTCTTTCTCTGACTTTTTCCTCCCCCCCACCCCCTACACACACGCTCCCAGTCACTTTTCAAGCAGCCATTCAAGGGGTAGTACCATCCAAACCAGCCCACAGGTGGTACCATCCACATTGACCCAGTCTTCTAAGACTCTCTATTATTCATATTCTCCTACCCATCAAACCCCAGCTCCAAACTCAGTGTCGTGGGCGGCCACCAAACAGCCCCCCCTCAAGTCCACACCACATTCCTCCCACTCCCCCCTCAGGTGGCATACCCACACATTTCTCTACACACACACTGATACCCAAATATAGTAGGACTCTCTACCTGACTCCTCCACCTTCGTCCATGCCCTTCTCCAGCCTACAAGTCTCTTTACTCATACTTATATTTATAGTCTTGATTTCTTGGTTCCACCATCTCTCTAATTCCTACATTTATAAAATTTTGTTGTTTGGTGGAGCATTTTGGCTGGCAGAGAGATTTTTATTTTTATATATTTTTTGGTGATGGATTTAGCCCTGAACAGGGTTATACCTTCATCTTGGAGCAATTTGGAGAGAAGAGCAAGGACTGAAGAGTCTGCTAAAAAGGTTGGTTCATTTAATTCTACTGGGAATAGTGTGAACCCTTTACTATGTGTAAGCCTTGATGATGTAGAGACTGATTCTGCTAATCTTGACCTCAATGAGATACCAACTTTCAAGAGCCATCGGAAGGAACTTGAGAATAAACTTTATAAGCACAAACACCTTCTTTGGCAATGGTATCACTTTGAGGTTGCTATCTTTCACAGAGTGATACCTAGTGGACTAAGGGTACTAAAAATGCCCTCATATGGGAACAAGTACCCAGAACTCATAAAAAGATGGCAAATGCTCAATTTGCAGTTGACCATTGACTATATGACATTAATAAATTAATTATTTTTGCCTGAAGAGAACTCCTTAGCCACTGACATTAACAATATGACTAATATGCTTGTGGATTCCTATACAGATGAGATCTGTGTTCAGCACCTTGATGATGTCTTTCTAAATGTCTCTTTATATGAAAGGAGACTGGAGAAGGAAAAAACGAAGAAATTCTGCAGAGATTTCACCAATTTCCAAGCTGGGAACATCTTCTATTGGCCAAGGGTGACGCGATCAATAGGAATACAGGGAAACGCTTCAGAGACGGGACAAAGAGCATTTCCTCCTGATTCAACTGTAAATAGTAGCCTGAGAGCTGGTGCATACCCTTCACAACTAACTGAAGCAGGCAGCAGCTTTTTTGGCCTAGGAACAGTGGAAAACCACCCTCCAACTAACAACAAAGTGTGTGGAGCAGGAAATACATCTGATGTAGCTGCTTTTAATAATCGTCAACAAGAAGGTAAAGTTAACATCAATCTTTTTAAACATAATGTCTGTTCAACTACATCTACTGAAATGCCATTAATACCTGGCGTTGTAGAAATAGATACTGAAGTTGATGTTCTCACTTCTGAACAGTGTATGCCTTCACCTTCTGCTTTTAACGATGCAGCTGTTTCTCAACAATAGTTTAATCAAAAATAGCACTTGTGACAGTAATGCTGCAGCAGTATTTTCAAATGACACTGACAATGACTTTACTGCTCAAAATGCTGTTAATGTGTAAAGTGCTCAGAACTCAGCTAATGATTTTAATATTGAAATAATTACACCGAAACAAACTGCTAATGAACCTGTAGTTAAACCAAAAATGTTTCCTTTCAACAACAGTAATTCTGTGAACATAGGGTCAGAAGACAAAAAGAATGCTTAATGTCTACGTAAATCAGCGTTTTTTTTTGGACAAGGCTCTGCCTATAAGGCAGGATGTATGCAAGAGCAGGTCCAGAAGTCGCAGGAGTTGGGGAAGGATAGAATCCAACCTCACATCTCAGAGCAGAGGCCCGAACACATGGGCTCGCAGATAAATGACTTGGTCTTTAACCTATCTTCTGTTGCTCTCACTAAAGAGGAACTTACGGTTCTGAATAAAGGACTATCCTTCATACCAGCTCGTGGCATGAATTTAGTTGATACCATCCTACACATTACTTTGTTTGCCAGGAATACAATGTTGAAAGTTATCTATGATGATAATAATGGGAATAATGTTGACAGATGAATTTTTAAGAAATCAAGTTGCTTTGTTCCTAATAATTCCCCTGCTATGAAAGCCTTTGTAAAAATGTATGAAGATGACCTCAGGAAAATGGCTACTTTGAAATCTAGTAATAGTTTTGACAATTTGACTATTAAAGAGAATGAGGCTCTACGAACACTAATTAATACAGAATTTTTAGTTATTAGACCTGCAGATAAGCGGGTGGAATTGTTGTGTTTGATACTGAAAATTATATGGATAGAATGTTTAGCATGCTTCATGATGAAAAAGTGTACATCATATTACAGAAGTTTCAGGTTAATGGTATTATCAACAGACTGAATTTCTATTTATATGATTTGCTCATGACTAACCAAATAGACTACAATCTTTTCAACTATTTTAGTGTAGAACATCCGACTATACCAACAATTTATGGTCTTCCAAAAGTGCATAAAGACCCACAAAATCCCCCACTTCGACTTATTGTATCAGGAAGAGGTTGGCTTACAGGGTCAATGCCTATATATGTAGAAAAACAGCTACGATTTGTGTTGAATAAGGTAGCTACTGTCCTCCGTGAAAACAAACAGTTCTTAGAACATCTTCATGACTGGGCTGAAACTCAACAAGCTGTAGGTTTAACTGATGTTATCTTTGTTACATTGGACGTGAACTCTTTGTTCACGGTTATTCCCAACGATGAAGGGATTGAGAATGTCAGGCAGTTTCTTACCAAGGAGAGCAACTTCAGCAATACCAAAAGCAATATGATATGTGGCCTTCTAGACTTGATTTTAGAGAATATTTTTTTTTTGTTTGAAAGATAGTTTTTTTCCTCAGAAAGTGGGAGTTGCTATGGGCACGGCATGTGCCAACACATATGCCAATATTGTTTTGGCCCAATGGGAGAAAGAAATGTTTTTTACCTCTGACATGTACAAGCAGTACATTACATTTTATAAACGTTTTGTGGATGATATCTTCTTTGCTTGGTATGGTGATGAGACACAATTAGATACATGTTAGACTCCTTGATAACACAACTGGGTACCTATCCTTCTCCCTTAGTCACTCCAAAGGTGAAATCAGCTTTCTGGATGTAACTGTGGATAAAAATATGTTTGGTAATATCTCGACCAGAATACATAGGAAGGATTGTAGGAAGAACAATATTCTTCACTGCTCCAGTATGCATCCCAGACACATTACTAAGAATATAGTTAAGAACAAAGTCTTACACTGCAAGAGATTACATACAGACAGGGAAGAATTAATGGAAGCCATGAGTCATCTCACTACAGAGTTTGTTGCGAGAGGATATAAGAAGTCTGATATTGACAGTGCAATAGTGGAAGTAGATTCATATGAAAGTTACAAAACCAAACCCTACTATTCAGATGAGCATCTAGTGAATGCACTCCCAGAAAGGCCAAACTCCTCAACGTCTGTGAATAGGCTATGTCTTACTTTTTCTAATGATGTCAACAAGACATGTGACATCATTAAAAGAACTGGCCCATTCTCCTTACTGACCCTGAAATCAGTTGTGTTGTTGGTGCTATACCCAGTTTTAGTTTAAAAATGGCAATAATTTGAAAAAGAAACTTTGTTACAAACAGAAGAAAATATGTGACAGGTTTGTCTCTCAGTGTAGAGGGACTTTTTCTTGTAGAAATTGCAGAATTTGTAATAGTATTTGGTCTACTTGCATGATTGTACACCCTGTGCATCAGAAGCCTGTAGAGTTTTTATTTTATGCAGACTGCTCTACTAAAAACATTGTGCATTTTGCCAAGTGTAATCTCTGTAGTGCATTCTACATTGGTAAAACCAATAGAACTTTAAAGGAAAGGGT